>NC_133620.1:377452873-377815305 GCF_048593235.1 Sminthopsis crassicaudata | reverse complement strand
AAACAAACACACAAATAAATAAATGTTTTATAGCTCTTTGGGAAGGAAGATGAGGATGTTTAAATTAATTAATTAAATTAAATTAAAATATCACTGGCATAGAGAGTCAAGACCAGTACCAGACACTAACTATACACACATATTAAAATATGTATGGGTACGTGTGTGTGTGTGTGTGTGTATTCCATACATAAAGAATAGGGTAGGGCACTGCTCTAACTCAATTAATTGAGTTTCTGTTGATGGGTGGCCCTTATGGAGAGGCATCATTCCGAGAAATTCAGGATTCGGGGTGTGAAGGTTGGTATCCTAAGAGGCTAGACATATTGCTGTGAAATGTTTATTTTTTGGTAACTGATGCCAGGAGAATAAGCAGATGGATTTCGAAGGAAGGAAGCACAAGGAGGTAAGGGAATCTTGGTGTTACAGGTCTTTGGATTCTTAGCTGGAAGCTAACGGGGGAAAAGCCAGCAGAGAAAACCTCCAAGGACAAAGGGGAGAGAGATTAGACAGAACAGAGACCCCCAACAGAGCAGAGAACAAACAATGAATAAAGAGCTCATTGGAAACAGAAGATTATTATAGAAATGTACTTAGAAATGTACTTGGGTCATTTGGATGGGAGGCAGCGGAAGAAAGTTGTTTCTTCCAGTCTCAATGCCCTTGTTCTCTCACTCCTTCCCATCATTTGGATTTTCCTCACTTCTCTCCATCATTTTTTCCCAGTTTACTTACCCACTGCTGTCCATAATGATCTTCCAGATCATTCAAATGAAAATCATCCCAATAAATTCTGATGCCCAGCAAATGTGATGGAAGGAAACCATTCTCTGCCAGGATCACAAAGTAAGTGAAGAAGCCAGCCAAAGCCTGGATCATCCCTGTGAGAAATTAGAAGGAAATTAGAAGGAAAAGGAGGAGGAGTTTGGTTTGAGAAAGATGGAAGAATGGAATCTAAATAGAGGTCATAGAAAAAAGGCATAGAGATTGGGGACCCTGGTGCCATTTACTTTGATGTGTACTCCAGGGAATGTAGATGATTTCAGAAGCTTCTTCAATTCTTGCAGGAGCCACTATTCTCTCAATTTGAATGACATTTCAATCTATATTTCATCCCTAATTTCTACCTAGATTTTAGCCTCAATTTATCCCTATCTTCCCACATTTAGTCAGTCAGTCATCAAGTCCCATTGGAACTTTCTGCCCAATGTCTCCCCTTTCCATTTTCAGTGCCTTCACCTCATTACTCCAAACCTGAACTATTAAGGTTGCTTCCTATAGTTATTCCTCTCTCTAGTCTATCTACCCCTCCTACAATCTGTCATGCAACATTAACCCCAGACTATTCTTCCTAAAATGCTATTACTGGTCAATTATAAAACAGATTTGCTTTCCATTTCCTGTTGGATGAGGTTGAAACTCCTTCGCTGGGCATTAAAAGCTTCCATCATCTGGCTCTCAGCTTGGTCCAACCTTCTTTCCTAATGGTTTCCCTCTTCACAAACCCTTGTGTTCCTCCAAGAACTATTTGTGCTTTGTTGCCTCAGTTGCTTCTGCAGGTGGCACGTGGTAAGTGCTTAATAAATGCTTGCTGACTGAATCCAGCCCCACTCTCTGGATCAGTTCTTTCCTCTGGGCCCGATCCTCCCTTCTTCCTCTTCACCACCAATGTCCTGGGTGGTGGCTCTCTTCTTTCTTGTACTTTCAAGACATTTATTCTTTGTAGCCCTCATGGAGCCTTTACCACATATTGACTTATACTATTATTTACCTTATTAGTGTATACAACCAGATTATAAATCTTTCATGAGCAGGGATCCTGGCTTAGACTTCCCTCTATCCCCAGTGCTTGGTGCCATTTAATATATATTTTATAGATATAATATATGTGTATATTATATCTATATACAAGGAAAATGACCTCTCCCTACCCCAGATAAACTTCGGGTAGGGTGCTGGGCTTGGAGTCAGGAAGATCTGAATTCAAATCCAGTTTCAGACACTTAACTGACTGTATGATATTGGGCAAGTCACTTAGCTTTTATTTGTCTAAATTTCCTCATCTATAAAGTGAAGATGGTAATGGCCCTTATTTCACAGGGTTGCTGTGAGGATCACGTGAGAGGTTTATAAGTAGTGTTTAGCACTACTTATTGCCTGGCACATAGTAGGCCTTTCCTTCTCCTTTTTCCTTTGGCTCTTCCCCATTTACCACCTGTCCCCATTTTGTCTCCTAGAGCCACACCTATTTGTCCATATGCCATGCTGATGAGCCGTCGATTCACCAGCTTGTCTCTCTTGGGGTCCCGAGGCATTCGCTTCATGATGTCACTCTCTGCTGTCTCGTAAGCTAAGGAGATTGCAGGGACCTAGGGGAAGAGGTGACATGAGACTCAGAAAGAAACTCAAATTAACTTCCCTAAATCCCATCCCTTCCCAGCTGGATCCTCACCATGTCAGTACCCAGATCAATGCAGAGAATGGTGATAGTGCCCAGAGGCAGGGGAATATTGATGATGATGAAGAGCAAGAAAGGGCTTATCTCAGGAATATTGCTGGTCAGGGTGTAGGCGATGGATTTCTTCAGATTGTCAAAGATGAGTCGGCCTGTGGGGATATATCTGGGTTATCAGAAAGATTATAGGGGAGGCAGTTAGGCAGGAGAAAAGGAGGTTTGGGGGAATAGTCAGGGAAACTAGAAGGTGGAATTCTTTGAGTTCTCACCCAATGCCCACCAAGGCTTTCCAGGATATGGAAGTGTTAGGATCCTTAGGTCTTGATATGTTTCTTCAGGAATCCATATACTGATTTTAGGGTTTTCTGGTATCTTGTGGAATGCCATTATTCTGTGGATGAGCTTTACACTAATTTTAATTCAGCCATGAAAGAGCCATAAAATTAGCTCCAGACCACTCTGACTCGTGCTATTGGAAGGAGAATCTCAGAGGAATACTGGATGCTATATTAGCCTTACTATAAACCAGACTTGGGGCAGAGGTTGACTGGGGAGACTGCTGGAAGGGAATGAAGAAGTGGGGTGGCAGAAATAACCTTGGGCAGCTCAGCCATAATAACATAAAAAAGTTAAGTCACAAGTCCAATGACTTCTCTTGTACCCCTCACCTTCTTCCACACCAGTGACAATGGAGGCAAAATTGTCATCCAGGAGGATCATGTCAGCTGCTTGCTTGGAAACATCAGAGCCAGCGATTCCCATAGCAATGCCAATGTCAGCTTTTTTCAGAGCAGGAGAGTCATTTACTCCATCCCCAGTCACTGCCACAATGGCGCCCTAAGTGGGAGAAAGATATAAATGACGGCTGTGAGCTAATGCAGTGCTCAAGACCTCGACTGTCCCACAGAAATCATCATGACTACAGGGATCTCTTCACTCTGTTGTAGGATAGGGTTTGACTCTTGATGGATTGGAGTCTCTTACAGCGCAGCCCTTTCTCTGGTTCTCTGGGATAGTCCACTAGTATTCTTGGCCTTGAACTTAGTTGGAACCATATTAGCTTTAGTGAGTGTGAGGGAGCTAGGTTCAAAGTTTCTGCATCAACTTCTTTGTCTATGTATTACAAATCTACAATAACGGGAGATTAGGACTGGAATAAACCTGAGAAATTATCCTATACTGCCCCCCTCATTTTATAGGTAAGACCCAGAGAGATATAATATTTTACTCACGGTCACCCAGCTAGTTAACAGCAAAACTAGTACCAGAACCCAGGTGCTTAATATCCCAGGACAGTGACTCCATGACTTTACAAATGACCAGAGATCATGTATCCCACCTGTCTCTGAAAGGCCCCCTTGCTTTTCTCCCTGCACCTGTCTCTGACATCCTTCCACAATGATGAGCTTTTGTTGAGGCGAAGTTCGGGCAAAGACAATCTCAGAGTGTTCTTGGAGTATAGCGTCAAGCTGATCCTGTGACATGTCCTTTAGCTGGGAGCCATGTACCACACAGGCTATCGCATCCCTAGGGGGGAAAGGATTCTCTAAGGCGAGTTCTCAGGGTGGGAGGTCCTGCAGTTCCCCAGCAGGATTTTCTGGGGAGACTCTTAGTTCTTTGCTTTTGTCCAACCAATCTCTTGAATGTCCCTAACCAAACTATCCCTATGTATCATCATGGGATTGTAGGACTGAGTATTAGTAGAGACTTTTTGAAGTCATTACCCTTATTTTATAGTCTATAAGTCTTCACAAATGGTTTTATAGTCCTTAGGTCTTCATATTCTGTTTCCTCACTTTCCCCCATTCAGAAATCTGATAGTTTCCCAACACACTAATGACCTTTCCTAATCCAGTTTAAATTAAATTAAATTAAATTCTTAAATTCTTCCTGTTTCCCTTTCATTATTGCCTAATAGAGAGACATTTCTCTATTGCATGATGTTTCTGAACATGTATAAAAGTGGCAAATCATAGCCAGGAGACTGGGATGGAGTAAAGGGTGAAGGACATGAACTAGAAATCTGAGGGCCTCACCTGGGCTCCACCTGGCTGACAGAGATGTGTAGCCGGGCAGCAATATCCTCCACGGTCTCACTGTTTTCAGAGATTATTCCAACACCTTTGGCGATGGCCTTGGCAGTGATAGGGTGATCCCCAGTTACCATGATCACCTGGGAGGTTAAAGAACCATTGTCAGAGCTGCCCCAACCCTATCCCTTTTCATACAGGGATATGTAGTTCTTTCTTTCTTTCTTTCTTTCTTTCTTTCTTTCTTTTTTTTTTTTTTTTTTTGGTTTGCTGATTTTTCTTTTCTTTTCTTTTTAATTAATTTTTATAATTATTACATTTTCTTTGACAGTACATATGCATAGGTATTTTTTTTTTTTTTACAACATTATCCCTTGTACTCCCTTCTGTTCCGAATTTTTCCCCTCCTTCCCTCCACCCCCTCCCCTAGATGGCAGGCATTCCCATACATATTAAATATCTTATAGTAGGGATATGTAGTTCTGTAGACATACACAACTTTGTCTTTTCTGAACAGGAATTAAGAGAGCACACCTCTAGTGAAGGTATAAAATAATGGAGTTGGATGAGATGACCTCTATCTTAGCTACCACTTATGGGAATGGGCAGTGTTATAAAGAGACAAGAATCAGGCTAGTCTGGGGGTGTAATTTTTCCAGGACATGAACACACGAATACAATTAGAATAAAATTCATACTGATGAGACTTGTGTCACCTAATGGACAATTCCCATTGGGTTTACTACATGGTTAAATCTGTTCAGGTCATGAGTCCAGGCTAATGCTGGGACCCGACTATTTCCACTGCCAAGGCTGCTGAGCTTGTCAGGTTAGTTTCAGGGCTTGGGAAACCCTCCAATGGACTCACGCCTCAGCTTCTGGCCCTGGCTGCCTGGCCGTAACCTAGAATGACTCAACTTATTTTCTAAAGTCCTGTGAAAATGGTGTCAGAAGGTTAAAACTCAGTAATAACTAAGAATGATTCATTTTATACTTGATGACAAAGTTTACAAAGTACTTTTTTCATAACAACCTATTTTCTCCATTTTACAGATAAAACTGAGGTTTAAAAGAGGTTATATGCTTTGTTTATTGTCACAAAACTATTAAGTCTTGGAGAGGGAATTCAGGTTCGTTGTGCTCATTCAACTCTACTACCTTCTTTACTTTGATAATTCAGTGTAACCAGGATCTCATAACTCTTGAGTGTAGATTGCAAGCTACATGTCTTCTCATCCTATGAAATTCTAGTCCATATTCTTCCATAAATTCTACATGCAGGATTTACTAAATGTTGATGATAAGAAACACCAAATGCAAAAAAAAAGAGGAGTTTTTAAAAAGTGGACTGGCAAATAAAATATATAATATCCAGAGCCATTCTCCTGTAGAAAAATAGCCAAAGGGTATGAATAAATTTTTCTTCTCAAAAGAACTCCAAATCTTTAAAAACCATATAAAGGATTGCTCCCACCCATTAAATATTAAGAGGAATGCAAATCAAAACAACTCTTGAGGTTTTACTTTGCAAACTGGCAAAGATGACAAAAGATAGGAATAATGTTGGAGAGGGAGCAGAAAGACCAACTCACTAAGACACTTGGTCAAGCTAGGAATGGATTGGACCATTTCAGAAAGCAATTTAGAATTATGCTCCAAAAGTGATTTAAATCTCTATGCCATTTGATTCAAATATCCCATTGCCAAACATATAGGTCAGGGAGAATAAAGATAAAGTTAGAGATACTTTCTGTGGTAGCAAAGAATAGAAACCAAATAGATTAGATCATTGAACAATCTATGTTTTACAAAGGTAATGAAATAGAAATTCACTTTAAGAAATTATTAATACAAATAATGAAACAGAGAAACTTGGAAGACTCATATGAACTTATGCAATATAAAGAAAACAGCATTCATAAAGACTACAATAATATAAATAGAATGACAACAACAAAACCCTAAATGCGCTGTAATTATAATGAGCAAGGTTGTCCTGTGAGAAGAGATGTGAAAATGCATTTGTGTGAGCCTGAACAAGCCACTTAGTCCTGTGTGCCTCAGTTTCCTCTTCTGTAAAATGACTTAGAGAAGGAAATGGCAAACCACTCCAGTATCTTTGCCAAGAAAATTATAAATGGAATCACAAAGTCAGACATGATTGAAATAATTAACAATAATTATAGAAAAACCATGTTAGGATTGTGTTTCATGTGGTTAAATTGTTGTAAAAGATAGAGAGCTGGCTTCCAAACAAAGATAATGTGTCTGATAGCTGCAGTAGTTGGATCCAGGGAAGAGACACATCTGAGGAAATACTTGACCCAGCTCAGCATGAATTGATCTGGCAGCTGTGTCACTACTTTCCTGCCTTTTAGGTTGTAGAATCTTCAAGGGAGAGAGGTAGCAGCTCAGTTTTGGGAATTTCTTCTCAAGATAATGTGCAATGGAAGGAACTGGGGAAATTTAGATTAGAGGAAACTTAAGACAGGGAAGTATAGCTGTCTTTAAATAATTGAAGGTTATCATATTTGTGTAAGCATATAGGTCTCATTTCTACTAAGTTTCAGAGATACTAAGAAACCATAATTTTTTTGGTTTAAATTCCTTGCTTGAAATTGAATAAAACAATTAATCAATATCCTCAGGAATAAAAGAAAATGGAGTATCCATTTTCAGAAATTGTCAAAAGATGATCAGATTTTCTAACCTTAGAGATTAGGATTGCTGTCAATCAAGATAGAAAAAAAAAAGGCGAAGTGGAAGATTCTTTTGAAGAACTGTTAAATTTACTTGTTGAGTTTGAAGAGTTGAGAGAACATACAACTATGCCCAACTGTCAGTTCAAAACACGGAAGTAAAGCTCAGTCATAGAGAGCTCACTGTTGGAAATAGTAATTGGGAATTTTGCTGATTTCATGGAGGTAAGGACTGAAAACATGGGAGGGACTGCTATGCCTATGGAAGAGAATTTTAAGAGAGCAGAGAAAAAGGATTTGGGGAATGCCCATTTAAGGGATACAAAGAGAAATGAGGAGAGACAATGGATACATGGAAACAAGGGACAGAGAATCAGGAAGAGAATTATTAACACAGTATCATTTAAGTTTAATAAAGCTGGAGGAAGTCACTCAAGTTGAGCTGGCTAAGGGCACTTTAAACCTTGACTGAATACTCATGGCAGCAATGTATCAGACTTCTTTCAGAGATAGTTCCAAAACTTTTTCTTTTATCCTTTAGTTGTCTCCCCATCTCCCCACTTTATGCATAGCTCTGGGCCTTACTCATTAATGAGAAGATGGAGGCAATTTGTCACATACTATTATCTTTCCCCCTTTTCTTTACCTCAAAACCTTTTGACATTTCCCACACCTCATTTCTTCCGTTTTCCAATAATCAAGTGCTCCTTTCCATTCCAAGGCTAACCCTGACTCTCTATATATGCCTTTAATCCTCCCACATTTCCTCCAGCAGACTGACCACTCAACTACCCTCCCCACTCAAACTTCAATTTCTTTTTCTATTGGTTCCTTCTCTACTGCCTTCAAACATGGGCTTTCCTATCTTAGCAGAAAAACTTTTTTTTTTAGATCCTACTGCCCCCACAAACTATTGTTCCATGTTTCTTTTTCCTTTCTGGGTTAAAGTCCTAGAAAAAGCTGTCCACACTCATTGCCTTTCTCCTCTCATTTGCTTTGACTTCTGATGTCATCACTCACTGTTCTCTTAATTTTTAAATTGCCAAATGTAAAGGTTTTTTCCTTAATCTTTATCCTTCTTGGCTTTTCTACAATATTGGATATTGTTAATCACCTTCTCCTGGTTTGTTTTTTTTTTTACCAGGTTTTCATGTCATTTCTCTCCATTCTCCCACTTCTGATCTTCTGTTTTCTTTATTGGTTCATGATTCATATCACTTTTTCTACCTGTGGATAATCTTTAAAACTATATCCTTGCCTTCTTTTCCTCTTACCTCTCTTTATTCTCTCCTTTGGTGACTCAGCTCTCATGAATTTAATTATCATCTATAGACAGAAAATTTAGAGAGCCACATATCTGGCCCCAACAGTGTCTCTCGTGAGCTTTTGAGCTCCATTACTATACTGACAACTGTCTATTGGGAAATTTCAAAATGGATGTTCCAGAGTCACATAAAACTCAACTGTCCAAAAACAGAACTCATTCTCTTTCTCCGAATTTATTCTTCATAATCGTTGAATCATTTTCTTTCAAGTCATCCAGGTTCACAATCTCATTGTCATCCTTATCTTCCCACCTTACCATATATTTCCAATTAGTTGCTAAATCTTGCCATTATCTACTTCCAGAATATCTCTCAACTCCAGCCCTTTCACTTTCTAGTCACTCACTCAGCCACCTCATTAGTTCAGACTTTTATCATCTTTGACCTACATTATAGCAAAGGCCTCCTAACTGAAACCTCTCCCCACTCCAATTGGTCCTCCATACAGATATCAAAACAATTTTTCTTCTGGCAAATCTGACCACCTTTCTTCTCTAATATAAAAGGTAAATTTCTCTCTTTGACTTTTAAAGACCTTCACAATCTGATGCAAATCCACCTTTCTCATCTCATTATACGTCATGACTTTTCACACAGTCTATGATCTAATCCAAAGCTTTCTTATGTTAAACATGGTAGAAATATATGTTAAATTTTATAATGATGTTATTTTGCATAGATTTATATATGATTCTGCTGATGGAACATAAGTTAATTGAGAGGAAGGATTGTTGTATTTTTTGTCTTTGTAGCCCTACTTCCTAGGGTGCTTAATATAGTAAATGCTTGTTAGCTGATTTGTTGACTGTCCTTTATTTTCAAAGAGGATCAATGTTGGGATTAGGATATACAATATCCTTAGCTGTGGCTGATCAGTCAGCTCAAATGCCAAATACACATTTACCTAAAAGACTGTTTTATAGAGAACTCTCAAAAGACAAGCACTCACACTGAGGTCAGAAGCAGCAGTTCAAGGACACTCTCAAGGTCTTTTTGGAGAACTTTAGTTTTGATTGTATGACATGGGAGAGATGGAAATACCCATCATAGTATACCAGCACGAATTCCATGAGCAAAGCAGAATTGCAGTAGCACAAAGGAAGTGTGAACTGTGCAAATCCAGAGACATTTCCATCCCTAATGTTTTAACAGACTATTTGAGTTTGACTTGTGGTAGAGTCTTCTGAACTCATTTTGATTGGTTGATTTATGTATTGATCAGAGAGGGTATCAGTGGAAGACAAAGTATTAAGAAGGAGAAAGTGATTAACATCTAGTCTAATCTAATCTAAGAAGTCAATAAAAATCTTTTATGTGACTGTAAGGTTGACAATAAGCAACTAGGTGGTGCAGTGGAGAGAGCACTGGGCTTGGAATCAGGAAAACTTGACCCTGATTTAACCCCATTTACCTCAGTTTCCTCATCTGTCAAATGAGCTAGAGAAGAAAATGGCAAACCACTCCAGTATATCCTGCCAAGAAAACCCTAAATAGGGTCATGAAGAGTCATATGTGACTGAAAAATGACTGAACAAGGTTCACAAACACACCTGAACCTCAGGCACTGTGGTAGGGTACAACTATTATTTATCATCATTTTAGACATGAGGCAATTGAAGCTCAGATAGATAAGTGACTTGCTCAAGGTCAATTCAGTAAATACCAGAGGCTGCATTTGAATCCCCTATTATTTAGAATTCTTTCAAATCTGGAGGTTTTTTTTCATTACAGAATGAAAGAGGATGACAGCTCAAAAAAACCAGAAGATGTGGTTATTTGAACTTTGTTATTAGCACTCTGGGGACAGCATTTTTTTTAGGAGATTAGTAGAAACAGAATCTGATTGCAAAAAGTTGAGGGTACATAATGAAGCGAAGAAAGGGAGTACATGCTATTCACTGTAGGACCTTGAGAGGGAAGGAAAGGAGAGATAAGATGATCACTGAGGAGATGACAGGGTCCAGGGAAGTTTGTTTTTCATTTTTTAGGGTTAAGAAAGACTTGACTTGACATATGGGAAGCAAAGAGCCTGCAGAAAGAAAGAAGTTGAAGATGTAGGAAAGACAGAACATGATTAAGATTGTGGAGACAATACTCCCCTTCCCCAGTGGATCTTTAAGCAAAAGTACAATAACTACTTCTTGAGGATGCTATAACTTGGATGCATGATTTGTTTAGAGGTTGGACTAGACAACCTTTCAGCTTTGCAATTCTATGATTTTTACGATCTTATTATCCTACCAGAGTTACCCAGGATTATAAGTGATGATGAGTTGAGTGAGAGACATTGTTGGTGGATATGACATCTGAGTGTATTGAGGTTTTTTTTTTTTTTTTTTTTAATATTGGTAAGTTTTTGGTACGTTGGTATAGTTTTATGTTTTCATTACAATGTGTATGTCCTATCTTTAACTCTTACCCTGAGGTGGATGGATCTTTTTGAGTATAGAGTTGTTGTCTTATTCCAAATAATTGCCCAAGAACAAGCTAAAGTTTTAACTATGGGAAGCTTATTTGTTTGACAAAAGTATGTCTATCAAGGAACAAATCATTGGGAAAATCATGTGTGTGTGTGTGTGTGTGTGTGTGTGTGTGTGTGTGTGTGTGTGTGTGTTAGTGTTTCAAAGCCCAGGCATCCTACCTTTATACCTGCACTTCGGCACTTGCCTACAGCATCAGGTACAGCAGCCCGGGGTGGGTCAATCATGGATATAAGCCCCACAAAACAGAGATTTTTTATAGGAAAGTTGACATTGTCTGTATCAAAATTAAAGTCCCCAACATATGGGTCAGAGAGGTTCAAATAGCAGAATCCTGGAGGGAAAAAACGAAGAAAAAGTAATTCAGATACCCCCTCTTCTACATCCCTATGCCTTAGCATCCTATGCCCTTTCCCAATCCCCTATATCTTAGCATCTTGTACCTTTTCCCCAATCCCCTATGTTTTAGCATCCTATACCCTTTCCCAATCCCTTATGTCCAACATTCTTCCCTAGCTTTTATGGTCTTCTCCACTATCCTCGGGACCCTACTCCTTCAGACCTTCTCCCCTTTTCTGTTTCTCTCACCCAGCACACGCTCCCCTCGTCCTCCCAGTTCCATGTAGGCATTCTGGAAGGCTTCTTGAGTCTTGTCATCCAATGTTTGCTCTGTGCCATTTACCAGAATAGTAGAGCAACGCTCTAGGATTTGTTCCGGAGCTCCCTTCATCACTAGAAAATATCTCATGGAGGTCTCATCTCGAATATGGATCGATAGCTAGGGAGACAGAAGATGCTGTGTAAGGGAAGGAAGAGATGGGGCTGTGGAGAAGAGGTGCCCTTGTCCCTTATTTTTCTCACAAATGGGGTTTCTAGTCCATCCTTCCAAATTCTCCTCAAGACTGGATCAATACTCAGGCTTGAGAAGGGGACCTTAAAGATCAGTGATAGCTAGATGAGGAAACAAACTCCGGGAATAGTGATGGGTTGACCATGATTCCCTGAACAGCAAGGAGCTGAGCTGGCATTCAAATATAGGTCCTCTGACTCCAAATAAGACATTTTTATACTACACTGCAGAGGGGGTGCTTTTTTTGGTATTCTCAGCATTTAAAACATAGTACCTGACATATAGTAGATACTTAATAAATGCCTAATGACTGACTGATATTAGCTATGCCCCCAAATATATCTTATTTTGTATCTATCTGTCAGAAAGGTAGCACAGCTCAGACTCCTGAAATCGTGATTGATCCTTGCATTCAGAATTCTCAAACCTTTCAAAATGATTTTTCCTTATGATGTTCCTGATATTATATAGAGATTGTTTTTTTTTTCATTCTGCTCACTTCATTCTCTATGAAGTTATTATTCAAATGAGTTCATTTGCATCATCTTAAGTTTATCTGAAATTTCTGATTTTGTAATTTCTTATGGTGCAATAATATCTATTATATTCCTGTATCATAATTTGTTCAGCCAATCCTTGTATTGATGGGCAGACCCTTAGTTTATTTTTTTCAGTATCAAAAGTGTTGTTATAAATTTTTTTACATGTGCTCTTTTCCTGTTCCCTTGGGTTTTTTTTTTGGGGGGGGGAATAGGTTTAGTAATGGCAATGTTGGAGCAAAGGACATATATAGTTTTAGTAGCTTTGGGCATACTTTCAAATTTCTTTCTAGAATGGCTGGACCAGTTCATAAGTCCTTCAGCAGTATGTTAGTATGTTATATTCATGCAGTCCTTTCAATTGTCATTTTTTTGCCAGTCTTATGGGAACTGACAGAATCTCAGAACTGCTTTAATTTGGAGCACTGTATTTTATTCTGTAAGGAGGCAATTGCGGTTAAATGACTTGTCCAGAATCATATAAGTAAGTGTCTGATTCTGAATTTGAGCTTAGATCCTTCTGATTCTAGGACCAAAGCGCTATCATGCCATCTAACTGCTCATAGACCATTTAAAATTATTAGCTACTTGCTGTTTGGTTAAGTTTTAAAAAGTCATTGTTCTTCTGGATTTTAAAGTATAAGCATAATTTAGAGATATTATGGATTCAGTTCTATTCAATTTCAGTAAAGTGAATATTGCAATAATGTGAGTCACTTTGCAGTTTCCCAGTTTTAAAAGTTATGTTTACACTACACTATAGTCTATGAAGTGTGCAATTATATTATGCCTAAAAAATAATGTACATGTCTCAGTTAAAAATTTTATTGCTAAGAAATGCCAATCGTCATCTGCACCTTCAGCTAGTCATAATCTTTTTGTTGGTGGAAGGTCTTTCTTCCCTCAGTGTTGATGGTGGTTGCTAAAGGTGAGGTGGCTCTGGCAATTTCTTAAAATAAAATCATGATGAATTCTGACACATTGAATGATGTTTGCTTTTACTTGAACACACAGAGACCATTGCAGGTTTATTAATTTGGCCCAACTTAAAGTTTATTGTGTCTGTAACAGCAACATTATATGATCATCAGTTTTGGTGGATGTCGCTCTTTTCAACAATGAGATGATTTAGGTCAGTTCCAATGGTCTTGTGATGGAGAGAGCCATCTGTACCCAGAAATAGGATTGTGGTATTGGAATGTAGATTACAGCATAACATTTTTACTTTTTTTTTTTTTTTTGCTACTGTTTGCTTGCATTTTGTTTTCTTTCTCATTTTCCCCCTTTTTGATCTGATTTTTTCTTGTGCAGCATGTTAATTGTGGAAATATGTATAGAAGAATTATACTTATTTAACATATATTGGATTACTTGCCAGCTAGGGGAGAGGATGGGGGAAGGGAGGGGAAAATGTGTAATACAAGGTTTTGAAAGGGTGAATGTTGAAAATTATCTATACATATGTTTTGAAAATAAAAAAGCTTTAATAAAAAAAAAAGGAAAAAAAATTGTTGTCTCTTAGGAAATAGGCCCAAGAAGAAGGAGACATATGGGGAAATGGCCAGCTGGAATACACACAACATTAAGTTTGCCATTTTATTTGGGTGCAGTTCATGGTACCTCAAAACAATTACAACAGTTACAGGAATGATCACTGATCATAAATCATCCTAAGAGATATAATAATAATAACAATAAAAAAATCTGAAATGTGAGAACTGTCAAAATATGACAGAGATACAATGTGAGCATTTGTCATTGGAAAAATGGCAGTGATAGTCTTGGTCAACACAGGGTTGCCATAAACTTTAATTTGTGTAAAAAAAAACAAAAACCCAAAATTTAAGACCCCATAATATCTGTGAAGTGTAATAAAATACAATAAAGCAAGGTATACTTGTACTTGTGCAATTCAATGACTTGTTAAAATATAAACTTTATTATTATATAGTCCTTTCCAATTGATCAAATATCATTCCTTTGATTTTGTTTTAATATTTTCATGTTGTCTCATGGAATCCTTGCTTTCTGTTTAGTCCATTCTAATTTTCAATAATCTGAATTCTTGGCTATGGTTAGTTTCCTTCTCCAGCTCATTTTACAGTTGAGGAACCTGAGGCAAACTTGCTTAGGGCAACACAGCTGGCAAACATCTAAGGCAGATTTGAATTTAGAAATTCAGGAAGGGCCTCTCATGCTCAAGTCACTGGCCACCTGGCTATCTTTTCTGCATAGTATCTGATGCTTAATCTGTTCCAGTAGTTAACTTCGCTCTTTTAAAGCCAGTATCAAATTATTGTCATCATTGTTATTTTGTAGTATATGATTTGAGATCCACACCCCTTTTATTTTTATTTTAAAAAGTTTCTTTTTTTCTTTTTCTTTTTCTTTTTTTTTTTTTGAGATTCTTTACCTTTTGTTATTCCAGATCAATTTCTTTCTGGGTTTTTGTTTTTGTTTTTGTTTTAGCTCTCAAAAGTAATTCCTTGGTAATTTGATTGGTACAGCACTGAATAAAATTGATTTGAGTAGCATTGTTATTTTTATGTTGACATGGCCTACCCAGGAACAAATGGTATTTTTTTTTTTACTTATTTAGGCCTGACATAATTTTTCTAAAGAAAATTTTTAAAAATTTCCAGTTACATGTAAAATAACTTTTTTTGGGGGGAGGTTATACATGTAGCATTTATTTTCTACATATTTTCATATGAATCATGTTGAGACAAAAAATCACATCAAAAGGTGAAAATAGTATATATTATTGTTTTCCCAGTTACATTTAAATGTTTTTTGTTATATTTTATATTCATTTTTTACATATTTCCATCTATATATCATGTTGAGAGAGAAAAATCAGAAAAGGAAAAAAACATGAGAAGAAAGGAAAAAAAGGTGAAAAAAGGTGTCTAGCTACATTCACTCTCCAAAACCTCCTCTCTGGATGTGGATGGAGTTTTCCATCCAAAATTTATTTGGGATTGCTTTAGGTCACTGAACTGCTGAGAAGAAACAAATCTATCATAGTCGATCATTGCATAATCTTGCTGTTGCTGTATACAATGTTTTCCTGGTTTTGCTTTTTTCACTCAGCATTAGTTCATGTATATCTTTCCAGTACCTTTCTAAAATCAGTCTGCTCATTATTTCTTATAGAACAATAATATTTCATTACTTTCACATACCATAACTTATTTAGCCATTCCCCAATTGATAGGCATTTACTAATTTTCCAATTCTTTGACATCACAAAAAAAGCTACTACAAACATTTCTAAAGAGAATTTTAATTGAATTTTTATAGTTCTAGCATGGGGTCTTGATAAACCTCAAAATATTTTATATCTTCTGTTGATTCTATATTTTTAATGTAATTTTATATATTCTGTTGTTCTATATTTTTAATGTAATTTCTTTTCCTTTTTTCTTCTTCCTGAGTTTGTTGGTGGTAATATACTGAAATGCTATTGATTTCAATGGATTTATTTTATATCTTGCAGTATTTCAAGGTTAATCATTGTTCAAATTAATTTTTAATTTACTCTCTTTTTTTGGGGTTCTATGGATAAACTTTATATCACCTTTAAAAAGGGGTCATTTTGTTTCCTCTTTGCCTACATTTATTTCTTTGATTTCTTTTTCTTGTCTTATTATATAACTTACTTGATATTAAATAATAATAGTGATAATGGATGTCTATGCTTAACTCTTGATCTTACTGAAAAAAGTCCTACCCTTTCTCTATTATATATGTTGTTGACTCTTAGTTCTAAATAAATAATTACTATATTAAGGAAAGATCTGTGCTTTCTAATGTTTTTTTAGTAAACAAAAATGGATGTTAGATTTTGTAAAAAGCCTTTTTATTGCCTATTGACATAATCATAAGCTTTTTGTTATTTTTTGTTATAAATATAAATTATTATGCTTATGGTTTCCTTCATTCCTGGAATAAATCCAGCCATAATAGGTAAAATATTAAATATGTTGTTTTAGTCCCTTTGCTAATAGTTTAATATTTTTGTAACACTATTCATTAGGAATCTTGGTTTAAAGTTTTCTTTATCTTCCTGTTTCTTTGTTTTAAATATTAAGACCATATTTGTAAAACAACAGTTGTAATAGCACTAAGATGCACTAAGTAGTTTTCAAAATTATTTTATTTGATCTTTCTAATAATTTGGTGATGTAAGTAGTATTATTATCCTCATTTTATGTTCACTTGTTTGATGACTTGCCCAGGGTGACAGAGTTAGTGAGCCACCTGAGTGAGGCAAGATTTGAACTCAACCTGATTACAAGTCCTGGACTCTGCTACATCTACCTGTATTTGTCACCAACTTGTATTATATCGCAGAATATAGAAGATTCCCTTCTTTTCTTATTTTTATAAACAATTGATGTTATATTAGAATTATTTTTGCATATTTGAGGATTTACTTGTAAATCTATATGTCACTGGATTTTTGTTTGCTTTGTTTTGTTTTCTATTCCTTTAGTAGTTTTAGGTATGGCTTAATTTTTTTTTCTGATTAGTTATTTAAATCTCAGCTTCTTAAACTATGGTTCATGACCCCATATGGGGTCTCATAACTGAATGTTGGGGTTACAATATTATGATTTGTTATCAGTAAATATTTGATTTGTATACCTATTTTATATGTCTATATATCCAGAGTCATGTAAACATTTCTTGGATGAAAAAGAATCACAAGTGGAAAAAGTTTAAGAAAATTGATTTAAATGCTCTAGTTCTGTTAATTTGAAAATTTCATATTTTAAAATATTAATTCATTTCGTTTAAATGACCAATTATGTTGACCTATACTTACACAATTTTCTTTATTTCATTTTAAGCTGCTGTGAATTTTTCTTTCTCATTTTAGTACATTTTTAGTACAATTTGATTTTCTTTTAAAAAATCATGCCAGATAATTATTTTATTTTTATTTTAAATCAATTTTTTTTTTTTCTGAAGCAATTGGGATACATGACTTCACACAGCCAGGGAGTGTTAAGTGTCTGAGAGCAGATTTGAACTCAAGTCTTTCTGACTTCAACTAGCTGCCCCTTATTTAATTTTTAAACTTTCAATTTTATTATCTCTTCTTTGATTTTTACTCTTTCTACCTTGATATTTGGTTGATTTAAAAAATATATTGTTTTTTTAACTTTTTAAAAAATATGTCCATGTTAAATTTGCTTACCTTCTTAGATGGAAAAGGAAGGAGAGGAAAGAAGAGAGAGAAAATTTGAAACTTCAGAATTTTAAAAGATAAGTGTTAAAATTGTTTTTACATGTAATTGGGGTAAAATATAAAATTTATAGAGTAAGAAAAGATAATCCACAAAAAATAAATTACATGTTCATCTCAATAACCTGTTAAAATATAAATGCTTCAACATCATTATAGTCCTTTGTAATTGACCAAATGCTAATCTTTTGATTTTGTTTTAATATTTTCTTCTTGTCTCATGGAATCATCACTTTTTGTTTGGTCCACTCTAATTTTCAGGGTGTTGAATTCTAAGCTATTAATTTTCCTTGTCATTCTTTTCTTCCTACTTGTAGTTTCCTTTAATATTACATTTCTTCCAAATTTTCAATAGTTCTTGTGGGTAAGATATCTCTGAAGTTCTACTTAGACCTGTGGAATTATTATCAAGTATATTAGTAATGGAACTACCATTTAACTGTAAGTCCTCTGACTCTATCTACAAAGCTCTTTCCACTACACCATACTGATACTTTTTTTGTTGTTTTGTTGTTACAATTCTAAGAACTCAAGTCAAAAGATGTATCTTAAGCACTTATTGTATGCAGGAGACTGTGCAAGATGAGTTATATAGACAAAAGTGAAATAGTCCTTACTATCAAGGAGATTACATTCTATTAATCTCCTGGTCATTTTAATCACTTACTCATTCTTCTCTTTTTGAGGAAAGGAAATGCTACTTGACTTGATACTGATTTATAAGAATTATCTGATAACCAATTATGCTCCTAGTCTAATCCTCATCTCCCAACTTTTTTTTCTGTCTGTTCTCCCCTTTCTTTGATTTTATTCTTGCACATAGCTCCATACCTGGTACTTGTTGGTGGAGTTGAAGGGAATCTCTGCCACCTTAGTGTACTTCATCCTCATCTCAACTACCGAGCCATAAGTTTGTTCAACGAACTTGAGTAGAGCTGATTCAGAAGCATCACCTGTTGTCGTTCTCTGCCGGGAAGGGGCTAGAGTCACCTCCAGGAGCAGGAGTTTGGGCACCAGGATCCCTGAGAGTCACTGGGAGGTATAGGATCCACCCATGGAAACGAGGTGATGGATGGATTGGGAAGGAGATACACTTGCTGGATAATGAGAGAAGTAACTGAAGGCTGGGAGGACAGGACTTTGGAGATACCTTCTTTCACTATGGATCCAATACCTTAGTGACAGGGATTTTGTCTTGACCTGCTTGAAATTCAGCTCGATTACACAGACCAGCAATTAGAGCCAAAATAGACCAAGTTTCAGAATTCTTGTCAAAAGTCTTCCCTGAGAAAAAGAGGAATTTGTGAGTATGGGATGCAAGGGGATAAATTTGAGAAATATTTCATACTCTGTTTCTTATTTAAATGCTTCTCAGGGGCATCATTCCTTTTCTTAAAGTCCACCTTTTAGAGGTCTTTTCTTTTCCCAATGTTACCATTCCTTCCCTTTCAAACCACTCTCCTCCTCCTCCCTTCCCCTTCCCCACAAATGTTCCCAGTCACCAGACTGGTCCTCAGTGGTGTCAGCCTCAGATATAGTCTTGTCAAACCACATGTGGGCCACAGTCATCCGGTTCTGGGTCAGGGTGCCCGTCTTGTCTGAGCAGATGGTGGAGGTGGAGCCCAGGGTCTCTACAGCCTCAAGGTTCTTGACCAGACAATTCTTCCGGGCCATTCGCTTGGCTGTCAAGGTTAGACACACCTGGGGTGAGGGTGGAGAGGAGAAGGAAAGGAAAAGGAGCTCAACCTGGTATTTCTTGCTGGAGTTGCCACCTCAGCCCATCCTTTTAAACCTCAGGCTCAGAGGCTTATGTAATAATAACTAACATTTATATAGCACCTACTACATGCTAAGCAGTGGACTAAGTAAGGCGATTTAAATGATCTCATTTGATCCTCATAACATGTAAAGTAGGTTCTATGATTATTATCCCCATTTCACAGATGAGAAAACTAGAGCAGAGAGAAATTAAATGAATTGCTCAGGGTCACACAGCTAGAAAACATCTAAGGTTAGATTTGGAATTATTTTTAATTTTTTAAATTAAAAAAACGTGCAAGGCAATTGGTCTGCCATATAGCTAGTTAAGTATTAAGTATCTGAGACCACATTTGAACTCAGCTCTCCCTGATAAGAGGGCTGGTCCTCTATATTCTGAAGCCATTTAGCTGCTCCTCTGAGGTTAGATTTGAACACAGGTCTTCCATGCTCTATCCACTGTATCACTTGACTGCCTAAAGGTACATTCAACCTGAGGTTTTCAGAAGGCTGCTTTCACACAGTTCAAATTGCTCAAGAGCTTTAGAGCAATGAGTCATATCTAGTTGGAGCCTAACTAGACATGGGCTGTGACGAGGTATTAGAGGCTGATGTAGAGGGGAGGCAGGAGTTAGGGAAACAAAGAATAATATTCTCATAATTTAGGAGCATAAGCCTATAAGATTTAGAGCTAGAGATCTTAGAGAACAGCTAGTGCTTCCCTATTCATTTTACAATTGAGGAGACTGAGTCCCAGGGAATCCCAATGTTTTGTCCAAGGTTATAGTTTGTTAATAACAGAGCGGGGATTTGAATATAATCCATGTTTAAGTATAGAATGCCTACAATTCTGAGCACTATATTAGTTTTTGGAAGGAAACACTAAAGAAATAGGAGGCATAGACTCTGCCTTTCTGGATCTTAAAATTATTAGAGGGAGACTAGAAATACATGTATACACATTTACATACACACATAAATCTGTATATACACACAACATGCAAAAGAGAAGAAATATACCAAAGAACACATAAATAATTTAGTTCATCTTAAAAAAGGCACTTTATTGAAGCGCTGTAAAGAAATGCCCTTTCCTTTGCTGAGGTGGGAATTAAATTACTGTGGGGGTGGTATTGTAAACCTGTGAATATTTCCCTGGGGAGAGAAATATGAGCTCTACTGAAATCAATCTGGGTAGAACTTTGCAAATGTGGCAGATTGATGCCCTGCCCCCAACCCCTGGGTTTGGAAGTTGGAGGTTAATAATAGGGGTTGAAAGGGGTCAGGAGTCCATCAGCTTGTCATGAGAGGAGGGTTTGGGGAGATTGGTTGAGGCACAGCTAGGGAAGGGACATCCAGAATTTTCCCCAAAGATGAATGTAGTGGTAGGTCAATTGGTGACTAAGCCAGAAGTTAATTTAGATGGAAGAAGAAGGGTCTATTTATCCTTACCATTACTGACCGGATAAGGGATTCCTCTTTCATTTAGTCCTTATTGTTGTTGTTCTGTCATTTCATTTATGTCTGACCCTTTGTGAATCCTATTTGGGATTTTCTTTTTTTCTTTCTTTCTTTCTTTCTTTTTTTTTTTTTTTTTTTTCCTGAGGCTGGGGTTAAGTGACTTGCCCAGGGTCATACAGTTAGGAAGTGTTTAGTGTCTGAGACCAGATTTGAACTGGGGTCCTCCTGAATTCAGGGCTGGTACTCTATCCACTGCGCCACCTAGCTGCCCCCCCCCTTGGGGATTTTCTTGGCGAAGATACTGGAGTGGTTTGTTGGTTCCTTCTTTAGCTCGTTTTACAGGTAAGGAAACTGAGGCAAACAGAATTAAGTGACTTGCTTGGGGTCACACCTCTAAGAAGTATCTGCGGTTGGATTTGAATTTTTATTGATTCTAGGCCTGGTACTTTACCCACCTACCTGCCCTTAAATCCTATTTCAATCATAATTGAAAATGTTCTAGATTTGCAGAAATAGGTATCAGGTTTAAGTTCCTGGTTTTGCCACATATTAACTAAGAAACCTCAAAACAGATTGTCTTCAAAGGGTTTAATCAGATAGTCTCTAAAGTCTGCTAGTTCTACATCTATGATTTGGGGCTTTTGGAGGGTGTGCTAATGAAGTTGAAATACTGGCAAGTGCAACCAATCTGAGAAACTGCAAGTACAAGGTTGGACACTTTTCTAACATTTAAGCTAGCTTAGTTTGGAGAAGTATATCATCAGAAAACTGACTACTAGAGCATGATTTTTAAAAATTCAGAGCAGTTTACAAAACCATCTATATTAAGATACCGAGGGTTTGTTATCTCTATGGATAAAAAGAGTATCCACACTAGTGAAACAAGAAATCATTTACAGTATACATGTATGATACAGTTTTCTATCTAAAGCACAATAATTCTTTACTTGATATGTATATGTTTTTTAACCTTTAGTTTATTTCTTTTAAGTAATGGTAAAATACCTTTTCAAAAATTCAACCTGGATTTAATGTTACACTAAGGGTAAAAGAAGGTAGTGTTGGGGCCAGGCTAAGCCAAGAGTAATGGTAGGGTGAGAAGCTATTTAAGTGATACTTTTTTCCCTGAGGCAATAGGAGTTAAGTGACTTGCCCAGGGTCATACAGCTTGGAAGTGTTGAATGTTTAAGACCAGATTTGAACTCAGGTCTTCCTGACTTCAGGGCTCATGCTCTCTCCACTGCATCACTTAGCTGCCCCTTAGGTGATGCTTTTAAAACAGGGATGACGATGAGCAAAGAGCCAGTAAGATATTTTAAAAAAAGAAAAGACAGAGGTCTAAAAACTCAGATGGGATTGGAATCAGAATGTTGTCTCTTTTTTTTTTTTTTTTTTTGCTTGGATTCCTGAAGCTTTGTGTAGCAGAAATAATCTGGCCAGGAGTTGTGTGAATCTAAGCAACGAAGGCAGCTATATAGCACCTTATGTAAGGGAGGTAACAAGAGCTGCGGAGTGGGTAGAAGACTGTTCTTGAAATGAGGAGGGCCTGGCTTATAATCTTGTCTCAGTTACTAATTTGTTAAGTGACTGGAAAAATCACTTAATTTCTCTATGAATCATATGCAAAATGAGAAGGTTGGACCTGATGACTTTAAAGCTCTAAATCTACAATCCAATGATCAAGGGAGGCAATAAGGAATGCCCTCTGGAGAGGTGACCTAAGGTTCAGGTGTGAATCTTCTAATAGACAATCATCTGACAGGGAGATGAGTATTTATTTAAAAGCTATTTATTAAGTCAGTTAATAAATATTTGTGAAATATTTACTATGTGGCAGGCATAGCACTGGGGACACAAAAAAAGACAAAAAAACTGCCCCTACCATCGAAAAACTCACAATCTAATGGGGAAGGAGGAGGAAACATGCAAGCAAATATACACCAAACCAGCCATGGACAGGATAAATAGGAAATAATTAACAGAGGGAAAAGTCCTGAAATTAAGAGGAGTTGAGAAAAGTTTTCTATAGAAGGTGGAGTTTTAATTGGGAGTTGAAGGAAGCCAGAGAAATCAGAAGCCAGAAATGAGAAGAAAAAACATTCCAGGTGTGAAATGTTTTGTTTTGGGGACAGTATTGGAGACTCATGTCACTGAATCAAAGAGTATGTGTTGGGAGAAAGGTTTAAGAAGACTGGAAAGGTAGAAGGAATCTAAGTTATGAAAGGCATTGAATGCCAAACACAGGATTTTGCATTTGATCCCGGGGATGATAGGGAGTACTGGTGTTTATTAAGTGTGTGGGTATGGATGCTTTAGTAATATTGAGATCAATAGGGCTTGACAGCAGTTGGTGGGATGGGAGAAGTGAGAAATAGTGAGCAGTTAAGGATAAGTAACACTTAGGCTGTGAGTCTGAGGGGTTTGGAAGGCTGGTGTTTATGACTGGAATAGAGAAGTTTGAAAGGAAAAGGCTTTGGATGAGGAGGGGAAGATGATGAATTGAGTTATGGACATGTTGAGCTTAAGACGTCTATAGGACATCCAGTTCTAGATGTCTAATAGATAGTTGAAGATGTGAGACTCTAGACTAGCTGAGGGATTGAGGAAAATAAATAGATTTGAAAAAGGTCATCATAATTAAATTCGTGGCAGCTGAGCTCCGCCCTGCCCCAAGTGAAGTAGTATGGAGGGAGAAGAGTGTCTAGGACCGAATGCTTGGGGACATCTCTGGTTGGAGAACATAATCTAGATGAGGATCTAGTAAAGAAGGCTGAGAAGGAGAGATCAATATAGATGAGAGAAGAGAGAATGATATCCCCAAAACCTAGAGAGAAGATTATCTCTAAGAAGGAGCTGGTGATTAGCAGAGTCAAAGACTACAGAAGGGATCTAGGAGAATGAAGATTGGGAAAAGGCAATTAGATTTGGCAATTGAGAAAACATCTGAAATTTTCAAGAGAGTAGTTTTGCTGAGGAAGCCAGATTTTAAGGGGTTAAAGGGAGAATGAGAGGATAGAAAGTGGAGTCACCTATTACAGATGGCCTTTTTGAGGGAGGTTAGGCATAAAGGGCAGAAGAAATGGTGGGTAGGATGGTATCTGCTAGGGATAGAACGATCAAGTGGTGTTTGAGCATGGGGAGACATGTGGATGTTTGTAGGTAGTAGGGAAGAAGTCAGTCTACTGAGAGAGATTGAAAATAGGTGATAGAATGGGAATAAATCTATGATGGCAAGGGATGGGATTGTTTGAGCAGTTAGAGGGATTGGTGAGGAGTAAGGCTACATCATCACGTAAGATGAAGTAGGAGATAATGGTATAAGGCATTGAGGGATATAAGAAGGAAGAAGGAAGAATATGGAGTTAATAGTGAATGGCCTCAGTTTTTTCTGTAAAATATGAAACAAGGTTGTCAAGTGAGAGTGTGAGTGAAGGAGGGATCATGGGAGATTTGAGGAGAGAGAAAAAAATTTGTAAGAGCTGCTGGAGATAGTGGGATAGAGATAATATAATAGGGATAAGGGAAATATAATAGTATTGCTTATCCTGGGTAAGGGCTCAGTTGAGGTTTTGTAACAAATATGTAGTAGACCCAATCATAGTGGATATGTGATTTTTCTCCACCTTCATTTATTTGTTAGAAGTGAAGGTAATAAATGGTGGGAAGAAAACAAGACTGAGACTTGACTGGGTATAATGGACAATATGATAAGGGGGTTAAGAATGTAAAAGAAAAACACAACTATAGAGTTTAACTAGTTTATCAAGGGATCAAGATGAGGAGAAAAGGGGATGGAGTGACCAGTGAAGGAGAGACAGTCTGGGAGAGAATTGAAAAGTCAAAGTGATACCATAAAAATTAGGAGAGCAAGGGATAATTTACTTATCAGATCTTTGAAGAAGGCAAGAAGTTATGGCTAAAAAAGAACTAGAGAACATTATAAAATGTAAAATGGATAATTTTGATTAAATTTAAAAGGGTTTGCACAAAAAACCCCACTGCAGCCAAGATTAGAAGAGAAACAGAAAGCTGGGATTTTTTTTTTTTTCTGAGACAGGGTCACACAGCTAGGAAGTGTTAAGTGTCTGAGATCAGATTTGAACCCAGGTCCTCCTGACTTCAGGGTTGGTGCTCAATTTATTGCACCATCTAGCTGATCCTGGGAAAGAAAATTTATAGCCAGTATTTTTTTCCTCCTTTTTCCCTCCTCCTCTCCTTTCCTCCCTCCCTCCCTTCCTTCCCTCCTTTCTCCCTTCCTTTCTTCCTTCCTTCCCTCCTTTCTCCCTTTTTCTTCCTTCCCTCCTTTCCCCCATCCTTCCTTCTCTCCTTTCCCTCTTCCTTCTTTCCCTCCTTTCCCCTCTCTTTCTTTTTTCTATTTCTTTTTCTTTTTATTTTCAACATTCACCCTTGCAAAACTGTTTCAAAATTTTCTCTCTCCTCTAGACACCAAGTAATCCAATATATGTTAAATATGTACAATTCTTCTATACATATTTCCACATTTTTCATGCTGCACAAGAAATCAAAAAGGAAAAAAAATGAAAAAGAAAAAAGCGTTTATGATAAAGATCTCATTTTTAAATCATATTAGAGAATTGACTCAAATTTATAGAATACAAGTCATTCCCTAACTGATAAATGGTCAAAGGATATGAACAGAAAATTTTTAGATGAAGAAATTAAAACCACCTATAGTCATATGAAAAATGCTCTAAATCACTATTGGTTAGAGAAATCCAAATTAAAACAACTTTGAGGTACCACCTCATACCTCTCAGATTGGCTAAGATGACAGGAATAAATAATTATAAATGTATAAAAGGGGATGTGGAAAAATTAGAACATTAATGCATCATTATTGGGGGAGTTGTGAAGTGATCCAACCATTCTGGAAAGCAATTTGGAATTATGCCCAAAGGGTTGTCAAACTCTGCATAACCTTTGTTCAGTGGTGTCTCTACTGGGTCTATATCCCAAAGGAATCATAAAAGAGGGAAAAGAACCCCTATGTGCAAAAACATTGTTGCATCTGTCCTTGTGGTGGCAAGAAATTGGAAATTTAGTAGATGCCTATCAAATCGGGGAATGGCCGAATAAGTTACAGCATATGAAAGCAATGGATTATTGTTGTTTTATAAAAATGATGAACAGACTGATTTTAGAAAGATCTGGAAAGATTTGCAAAAAAAGTGATGCTGAGTGAAGCAAGAAGAACTAGGAAAACATTGTACACACCAACAGCAGGATTGTGTAATGATCAACCATGATAGACTTGGTTCTTCTCAGTAATCCAAGGCAATCCCAATAAATTTTGGATGCAAAATATCATCTACATTCAGAGAGAGAGAGAATTATGGAAGCTGAATATACATCAACGCATACTATTTTCATTTTTTCTTCTTGTGGGTTTTCCCTTTTGTTCTGATTTTTTTCTTCCAACATATGATACATGTGGAAATGTGTAAAAATGAATGTAAAATATAACAAAAATGTTTTATATATAACTGGGGAAAATAATGGTAATAATAATAAAGAAACAAGACAGGTCAAGGTATTGGAGGTCATGATGTACACAAAGAGTAAGGTTTGGTAAAGAAAGTCAGGGGAAGAGGTGGAAAATAATCGATTATAGTTAAATAAGGGGATTTTCAGATTATTCAATATAGCGATTGCATATTTGTGAATGATTTCAAGCTTTAGGATACGATTATCTGTGTATGGCTGAAGTAAAATGGAAGAGTAGGTCATGAGAAGTGAATAAGTGAGGAATTGACAAATTATGGTGTTTAACAGAGTCAACATGTATCTTGAATGTACCTAGTATATAGTAAGCACTTGGGGAGGAGAGAAAAACCATGAATCATATATCAAACTCATTGAGGAAGGAAGAGGAATGATGGAGGTCAATAGACAATAGCTACCAGAATTTTAATTGAGTGACAGAGATGAATAGCAATGAGAGAGTTTCTGAAAGGAAGAGAATTGAGAAGTGTCAATGGAGTATTCCAAGGAATATTCCAACTTTCCCATCTAGACCAAGCTTAGGGAATGAAGTTGCTGTCAGTACTGGAAGGGGTGTTCAGGAAGGTTCTGTTTGTTGTCAAGGGAAAGGGCAGATTTCAGTAACAGCTAGAAGATGGAAGGAGTGAGAGAGGAAAAGTTTAAAGATGAAGGGAAGTTTGTTACCTATGGATTGGGCATTTCACAAGGCACAATGAAAGGAGAAATTAGTGTTTGGTTGGAACTTTGGGAGAGAAGGATTGAAAGAAATGAGAATAAGAAATCAATTGGTGGGGGGTGGGGAATAGAATTTGAATGATGTATTTAGAGCTGGAAGGGACCTTAGAGGCTATTGAATCCAATCCCTTCATTTTAAGATTAATAAACTGAGGCACAAGAAATTAAATAACTTGCCCAGAATCCTGCAACAAGCATCTTGAAGGATTTGAGCTTGTTTTCTTGGTTCCAGGGCACTATACTTGAAATAGTGTGGTGGGTGAGTGGATGGACTACAGAAATGGAAATGGCTTCTAAGGCCCTAAGGATAGAGGAGTCATCTGTTTGTCATTAACTTGGAAGGTTGAATCCAGATGAAGCTATAGCTAATTGCTTTGATTATACCCCCTAAAGTGAGGCCTGGCCCTTTTCCATTGACTAGAAGGATAAATGAAGCTTGAATCATTACAGAAAGGAGACTTTCTGGAGCACTGCACAGGGTAAGCACAAAAGAAATATCTTCAAGCAAAATTGTATTTCACATGGGAAAACAAATTTCACTTTGGGAAACTCCCAAAACTCAATGAAAAACAAAAAAACTTGGTTTGATAAAAATCTTACAAAGAAATATTTAGATATGCTAAAATGCTATGAAAATGAGATTTTAAAATATTGAAGAAATTGCAAAATAATTTAACATAGATTAAAATGATTTTTTTAAAAAAAGCTTGTTGGAAACTAAACTGCATAAATATCACCGGACATCGCTTGCTGGACAAATGTCCAGCTTGGTTGGACTTGGCTTTTGTAGTGACTACTGTGGAAAGAGTGTTCCTCAGAAGCATCATATAAACTCCCACTGAATCTTAGAGTTGGCTTTCTCCCCAGATGTTCAGGGAAAATTCAGTTTTGCTCCAGCCTGGCTCAGCAAAGGGTATTGAGAAGAGTCATAGCCCCAGGTTTTAATGGGGAAAATGGTGGCATTATTGCATTAGCAACGTAGGGAGGAATTCAAGTGGGAAGCAAAGAGAAGAAGAATAGTACAGTTGCTAGTTGTCTCTTGATGATGATGAATCAAGTGTTGAAGCAGAAAGGAGTCCCAAATGAAGTATAGGAATTATGCCCCTTAAAGTCACTTAGACGCCCTTTGACCCAGCACTGTCACACTACTAGGTTTATGCCTCAAAAGGATCACAAAAAAGGGAAGGAATCTAGTTGCATAGCCGTAGTTAAAACAGTATTTTTCATTGAAATGGAAAACTAAAATCAAAAAGAAGAAATCTCAAAGGTAATTTAGTCCAAACCTCTGACTGATGAAAAAACCAAAGGCCATAGAGGCTTACCCAGAGATAGTGGGTGGCAGAACCAGACTGTGAATTCAGGTTCCATCAAATTCAGTGTTCCAAGTTCATCTTGCTTTCTACTATACTAAGTTGACTCCGAAAAAGAAAAGGAGATTAAATGTCATGTGTAAATAATAGAAAAAAAAATTCCCAAACAACAACAACAAAACAATTTGACTAGAAACAAAGTTCAAGAGAGAGTAATTTATAATAAAACTGGAAAAATACAGAGGAATTTATATTTGATCCCAGAGGTAATAGAGATACTGGACTTTATGTATTGGAATGTAAGCTTCTTTATTAGGCTGTAAACTACTTGAGGGTAGGGATTAATCTTTTACTTTTTTTTCATCTCAATGATATTACACATGGTAAATGCTTAATTAAATGGTTATTGATTAATTGGTGCTTAAAGAGCAACATTTTCAGATCTTCATTTTAGGAAAATCTCTAACAGCTGTGTGGAGGTTGGATTAGAGAAGGAGAAAACTGGGGCAGGGATGTCCATTAGAAAATTATTACAACAGTCCATGTTCAGAATGCTGAGGGTCTAAATTAAGAGTTGTGTCTGTGTAAGCGATATAAAGGGACAGATGTTAAAGACTGCCATATTCATTGCCAATTGAATTGCCAATTTGTTGGATATATGGGGGTCAAGGAGAGTGAGGCAACAAGAATAATACTGAAGTTGAGACCATAGGTAATGCTATTGAGAAAAATAGTTAAGTTCATGAGAAGAATGGATTTTGAGGGAAAAATAAATTCTGTCTTGGATAACATGTTGAGTTTGCTATGTCTATGGGACATTCAGTATGAAATATTTAATAGACAATTGGTCAAGTGGAAATGAAGTTCAGAAAGGTGATTAGGATTGCATATATTGATCTATGAGTCATCTGTGAAGAGATAATTAAATCTGTACAAGCTGATCAGGCTACCGAGTGAATGAGTGGGGAGGCCGAGGAGAGAGTCTTGGGGCATCCTTGATTCTTAAGAGTTGAGAGGAAGATGATGGTTCAGAAAAGAAAGAGACTGAAGTAGTAACCAAGTAGATAGGAAAATAATGAGAGAAAACAAAGTCAGCAAAATCAAGTGAGGAAGTAGTCTAGGGAGGTATGAGTTGTTAACAAGCTTCAAAAGCTGAAGAGAAGTCAAGAAGGATGAAGAAAGAGAAAAGGTCAAGTTTTGGTAATTAAGATATCACTAGTAAGTTTAGAGAGAGCAGTTTCAGGTGAATGTGAATGGAAGTCTGTGAAAGGTTGAGAAATGAGAGGAAATGGAGTAAGTGTAAATTTTTCTAGAAGTTGACTAAGAAAGGTAGGAATATATAGTTTATCACTTGATATAAAATATAGCATGAAGAGTCAGTGAGATTAAGTGAAGTTTTTTTTTTCCCCCCAAAAAATGGTGAACTGGGTATATTTTAGAAAAGTTGGAAAGAACCAGAAGATAGACTGAAGATCTAAAGAGAGACAGGGGATGATTATGAGAGTAATATGCTAGAAAAGACAGGAGGGGGATGGAAATCAAAGGTACATGTAGAGGGACTGACCTTGGTGAGAAGGGCCACCTCTTAATTAGAGATTGGAGTAATAGAAGAGAGAATGAGAAATTCCAAGAGTTTTGAGATGTAAAAAGTTTTCAGGCAAAATCCTCATCTAAGAGGGCAATGTGAAGGGATAGGGTGGGAGTTCTGCCAAGAGAAAACAGTTTTTGTGGGAAGTACAATAGAAATTAAGCAAAAGGATTTCCTTATTGCAATAAGGAGTCTGATGAGATTTAATGAGAGGTCAGAGAACTCAAGACACTATAGATATATGACTTCTCCAGCTTCAGCCAGCAGCATGAGACTAAGTGGAGAATGCATATGGTGGGAGTAATTCAAGATCAGATTTTAGCAATATGGCAATAGCAAAAGGACAACAGGGCGGGGATTTGAATAAAGTATACAACTGAAATGGTTTACTACAGGGTCAAGCTTGGGAAGGGAAGGTGAGTGAAGTCAGATCAGAAATGAAAGTTTGGGAAAGTACTGAGGGATGAGGGGTTAGAGGTTATGGTGAGGATATAGAATACATTCAAGGGAATAAGGTAACAAGAAAGATGGAATAATAGGGAATGATAATAGAATTTCCCCCTTCCTGGTAATTTCTCAATTTCTATTGAGTGTATCATCCTCCTTCTAGTATGTAGCTTACAACTTCGGCATCATCATCAATGATCTACACATACGCACACACATATATGCATACACACATATTTATCTTATGATCAGTTGGCACATGTGGTCTATCTAACAGCTATTGTATCCCTTGTATCTGTCCTCTTCACTGTATTCATGTTTGCCACTCAATATAGGCTCTTTCCTAGATTATAGCAATAAACTCCTTATAGATCTCCCTGTCTCAAGTTTCTCTTTATTCCAATTCATCCTCCACACAGCTATCATATTTACATCTTTTTTTTTTTTTTTTGGCTGAGGCTGGGGTTAAGTGACTTGCCCAGGGTCACACAGCCAGGAAATATTAAGTGTCTAAGGCCACATTTGAACTCAGGTCCTCCTGACTTCAGGGCTGGTACTCTATCTACTGAGCCAACTAGCTGTCCTTCATGAGTTACCTTTTTAAAGCACAAGTCTGAGTACATCACTACCCAGATCAAGAAGCTTCAGGATAAGCTACAAACTACTCTGTTAGGCTTTTAAGCCTTTCATTATCTGGTTTCTGATTTTGTATATATTCCCATATACTACTACATTCCTGTTAAGCCAAGCTGCTGTCTTTTCCCTCTAATGACATTCTGTCCCCACCTCCTCACCCATTTCACACCCCACCTTTGTACAAGCTGTCTCCTATGTCTGGAATGCTCTCCCTTTTCATCTCTCTTAAGATTCCCTAGCTCCTTTGAAGCTTAATTCTAGTACTAACTCTTATGAGGCCTCTCCTTATTCCTCCAGTTATTAATAAGTGGGGGAATGCTTTATATTTATTTTTATAGTTATTTATCTATATACATTTTATTTCCCATCAGTACAGTATAAATTCCTAGAGAACAAGAATTTTCATTTTTGTCTTTGCATAATAAGTGCTTAATAAATGTTTATTGATGGAGCGAAATGAAATATAACCTTAATGACAATCATAGAAATGACTCCTTTCCTGGGAAGCTAGATCATATGATCTTCCTAAAGTCTCTAAAGTCCCTAAGCTCTAAAATTCAATTATTCTAGATCACCATTTGACTTATGAGGAAACTACTTATCCAGTGCAATACAATTAGCCTCAGATGTGGAATTGGAGCTTGGTTCTTCTGATTTGAAGTCTAATCCTTCTTCTACCACACATACTATATCCCATGGAAGAAGACATATTGGGAAATAGAAGGGCCACAGGAGAGCAAGGGGTGGAGGGAATGGGAATCAGTATAATTTTGAAAGTTAAATAATTTCTGGCAACTATTTTTAGCTAGCCAGGATCTGAGAAATTGTCTCCTTTAACTTCTGCATTTTACAGATAAGGAAATTGAGTCCCAGAGAACTATGGTCTTAGTTAGTACATGGTAGAGGATTCAAATTGAGGTCTTTTGACCTTAAACCCTGTGCTCTTTTCTCTACACTTTGTAGCCTGCTTTCTGACCTCCCATATCTAGACTACTGAGCAGAAGCATGTGAAAATAGGTATTTTAATACAATACTGTGTAAAATGTATTAGAGGCAAGGTATAAGGGCCATACACTTCTGCCTTAACTCTTCTCTAAGGCAACCTTGTCTCCCCAGCTTTTGCCCTTGACCACTCACGGTGACAGTGGCCAGCAATCCCTCAGGTACATTGGCCACGATGATGCCGATGAGGAAGATGACAGCATGCAGCCAGCCGTAACCCAGGAGAAGGGAGAGACCGAAGAAGGTGACTCCCAGAAATACAGCCACCGCTGTGATTATGTGGATAAAGTGCTCAATCTCAATGGCAATGGGTGTCTTGCCAGCTTCCAGGACAGAGGTCAATGAGGCAATTCGTCCCATCACCGTATGATCTCCAGTGGCAATCACAATGCCCCGGGCTGTTCCTGTGGATAAAGTGGGAAGGATGATTACTGAAAGTGCCCCTTTCTAACTAGGAAGGTTTTTGAGTTGTTCAGAGGAAATGAATAACATCCAAAATTGAATAAGAGTCCAAGCCACTTTGGAGAGCTTTCTCATTTGAAAAGTTGGTGTGAGGTAATGTTTTTAAGTACCAGATTTGGAATCGAGAAAACTTGGCTTAATTCTTCCTCAGAAACTTACTAGCTATATAACTGACCATATGCAAGTTAATTACTCTTGGAATCTCCTTTTCTTACTAATAAATTGGAAGTAATAATTGTCTATCTCATAGGATAGTTATGATTTTAAAATAAGGGAATCCATATAAACACTTTGCAAACTTTAAAGCCCTACCTAAATTTAAGCCATTCATTCTCATTCATAAACTGCCCCAACTCCCCACCACCATGCCTCCAGCCTTTGATCTGTTCCATATTCAGGTCTGACAGATGGGGTCTTTTCTATTCTGAAAGGCATGGCAGAACATTTCACAATCTCTTGAAACAAATGTTTTGTTATGTAATTATTATCCCTGCTCAGTTTTTCATTATGACAAACTCTAAATCCACTTACTCGTTTTTTGTTCAATTGCTCAATTTTTTCCCAAATCTCTAGAAATGGAGCTATGTAGTCTTCTTTCTGGTAGCAGTATAAGGCTTTATTGTATAACTCTATCCCAACCCTGACATAGTTACTTGGAGCCTTTTGCATTCTTGTGAGCTGCACAAGTCACAGAATCCATGTTTTTTGTTTTAATTAATTCCTTCATTCTCCTTCACCAGAACTTAAATAAATATTTATACTATGCCACCAATTAACAGGTGACAAGAGAGCTTTAAACTAAATCACTTATAAAATCAGAGGAAAGGAGGATGGTTCTGATGAGAAAATGGGCCACATCCTATCACCTGAACTCGGGGATCAGGAACTTTGCTGAACTCTCAGGGCGTTATTTGCTATAATGATATTTTCATAATGCCTTAAGGTTTCCTCACAACAACCCTCTGAGATGGGACAAATATTGTCCCCAATTTACAGATGAAGAAAACTGTAGCGAAGTGACTTGCCTAGGGTCACACCAATAAATGGTAGAAGTGGGATTAGAATCCAGATTTGTCTCTCTAAGGCCAATGTTCTTTATTCTACCCTGCAATTTGCTTCTCACATTCATTATTTTCTCCATGGCTGTTATTTGCGCTGGCTTTCAAAATCAAAACTGAAGTTAGAATGGGGACCCACAGATTCAAAGAATCGCAGTTGGATAGGACCTCAGAGGCTATGTGATCTTTATTATCCGAATAGGAACCACATTTTAATATCATCTAGACTCTCTTAAAAAAAATCTTTAGTGAATGATAGATCTTTTATTCTATCTCCAAAAGCATCTATTCTGATTTTGGATAACTAATTGCTTAGTTTTTTTTTCATATATTAAACCTAAATCAATCTTCCCTATCTCTAAAGCTAAAATGAACAAATCTTCCATGACACAGATCTAGCCCAAGTCAGGTTGCACATCTTCAGGCCCTTCCTCTGATTTTCATTTGATATGGCCTTCATTCCCCTCATATTCTTGCTGCCCTCTTCTGGACGAATTATATTTTCTCAATGTCCTCTACTTGGAGGTCCTCTGTCCCCCTTTTGCTCCCCAGTGTCCTAGTGTACCTCACAAGCAGAGAAATTTTCCTTTCTGGATAGAGGATTTGGTAAAATGTTAAAACTATTTGCTGAGAAGGGTGAATGAAATGGAACCCAAACCACTGCTCCCTTGTCTGCCTTTTCTGCTCTGCTAATTAGTTAGCAGATGAGAATATCATTAACACTTAATGGTGGATCTTAAATCTCAGTTGGATTAAGTGCGCTATCCTGCGAACTTCACCTTCAACACAGTTGGTGGAGAAGAAGCAGATGTTACGGGTTTCTAGGGGATTGGGGTCACTGAAATCGGGAGAACGGCTTTGTGGCTCAGACTCGCCAGTCAGAGATGAATTATCAACCTGAGAGGAAAAAGAAAAATAGGTCATCAGCACATGTGAGAGAGACTCACAGAACAATTAATAAATATTTATTAGGTGCTGAAGAGACAAAGAGAAAAAGCAAGGTCTCTGACTTTCACATATCTGCCAGCATGAACAGGGTACACAAACATACATTGTCCTGGTATTATAGATTTTGAGAATTGAAAGGTATGGCGGCAAAATATCCAGGAGTCCAACCCATATGCAAAAAGAATCCCTACTATGATATACCCTAATAGGATCTAAATGGAATCTCTGCTTAAAGACTACCAAAGCTGGGGGTGGTGGTGAAAGTTACAGATATTGAGATATCTATACTATCAGGCACGAATATAGAATACACTACCACTTCTGATTCACTGGATGATTTCTTCTCTTATCTTCAAAATTACAGTTCTCTTTTCTGAGTCTATAACAATACCATAGTTCTATTCTCTCTAGTTTTGCCTCCTTCCCACCTTGCTAAGATTTTTAAAAATAGCTTTTTATTTTCAAAATATATGTAAAGATAGTTTTCAACATTCACCCTTGGCAAAACTTTGTGTTCCAAATTTTTCTTCCCCCTTTCCCCTACCCAGCAAGTAATTCAATATAGCTTAAACATGTGCAATTCTTCTATATATATTTCCACATTTATCATGCTGCGCAAGAAAAAAAAAAGATTAAAAAGGAAAAAAATAAGAAAAAAGCAAGCAAACAACAAAAAAGGTGAAAATGGTATATTGTAATCCACATTCAGTCCCTTTAGTCCCCTCTCTAAATGCAGATGGCTTTCTCCATCACAAACCTATTGAAATTGGCCTGAATCACATTATTGTTGAAAAGAGCCATGAACATCAGAGCTGATCATCACATAATCTTGTTGCTATATATAATGTTCTCTGGGATATCTAAGTGGCTCAGTGAATAAAACACTACCCCCGAAGTCAGAAGGAACCTGAGTTCAAATTTGAGCTCAGACACTTAATATTTCCTAGCTGTGTGACCCTGGGTAAATCACTTAACCTCAACTGCCTCAGCAAAAAAACAAAACAAAACAAAACAAAACAAACAAAAAAACCCAAACCAATGTTCCCTTGATTCTACTCATTTCACTTAGCATTAATTCATGCCAGTCTTTCCAGGCCTCTCTGAAATCATCCTACTGATTGTTTTTATAGAACAATAATATTCCATAACATTCATATACCATAACTTACTCAGTCATTCTCCAATTGATGGACATCCATTCACTCTTCCAGCTTCTAGCCACTACAAAAAGGGCTGCCACAAACATTTTTGCACATGTGGGTCCTTTTTCCCTTTTTATAATTTCTTTGGGATACAGACCCAGTAGGGACACTGCTGGATCAGAGAGTGTGCAGAATTTGATAGTCCTTTAGGCATAGTTACAAATTGTTCTGCAGAATAGTTAGATCAATTCACAGCCCCACCAACAATGTCTCAGTGTTCCAGTTTTCCCACATCCCCTCCAACATTCTTCAGTATCTTTTCCTGTCATCTTAGCCAATCTGAGAGGTGTGTAGTGGTATCTCAGACTTGTCTTTATTTGCTTTTTTCTAATCAAGAGCAATTTAGAACATTTTTTCCCATATGACTAGAAATGGTTTTAATTACTTTATCTGAAAATTGTCTTTCAATTGGAGAATGCCTGTTAAGATTCTTTTTTTTTTTAAACACACATTGCTTTATGAATCTTGTTGGGACAGAAAATTCAGAGCAAAAAGAGAAAAAACATGGGAGAGATTAAAGAAAATAGAAAAAAGAAGTGAATATAGCTTATGCTAATTTATATTCAGTCTCCTTAATTCTTTTTCTGGATGCAGATGGCATTTTCTGTCCAAGGTCTATTGGGTTTGCTTTGAACCTGCTAAGATTCTTTAATCTTGTCCTAATGGAGGGCACCTCAATTAGTCCTTCTGGGGCCACCAGACTCACCTTACATCCTTGGGCAGAGATGACCCGGAGATCAGCAGGAATTCGGTCCCCCCCTTTAACCTCTACCAAGTCTCCCCGAACCACATTCTGTACATGGATCTGCATCTTCTCCCCCTGCCGAATCACTACGGCTTGCTGTGGAGAAATAATTGAAGGTTACTGTCAAGGTTTCCTTCTCCTATCATTGAATTTCCTTTTTAGCTGAATTTCACCTATATGGGATTATTAGACTATAGAGATTTTCAACCAATTCTCTTCTCCAATAGTAACTTGCTGATAGAAATCTAAGCCAGAACATTTTCAACTATGTGGACTCTGATTATCGAAAGGAATGCTGCCACACCAAGATGCTAATGGTCTCTTTGGGGCTGCTTGATGTCATAAATTTTTCCATTAAATATCTCTTTCAATTTAAGACTTCTCCTGCCTATAGTTAACATGTCCTTCCAGTCTAACTTCTCCATTTCTTACTCTGTGAATCTCTAGAATCCAGGAATACTGACTGAATTGTTTGCTCCCTTATTTTCCCCAATGCAATGTCTCATTCTCATATACCTTGATTCCCATTGCTATTTCCAGTTTCCCTCCTCTATTATCACACATAAAAACCAGTCTGGGTATAAAGATCCAAGGCAGAGGAAGCCATAGGCTTGATGCTAAAACTCAGTCAAGACTCACTTTAGCATCTGAGTAGAGAACATGTAACTTGCTACAAACTCTAAAAATGTTCTGATCAGCATAGTTATGGCTAGAGCAAAAGACCTCTGATTATGTTGTTGACTATGCCCTCTACTCTGGGTGGCTGATCTAATTGTTGCTGAAGGACTCAACCAGTTTCTTCCTTAGACGGTGCCTTCTTAAATGCCGATTAAAAGCCGATTCCGACTTTGAAAGGGAAGCAATGACTTCCCTTATCTGAGACAACTCTCTTAAGAGCCACCTGTTTCAAGGGGTATCTGCCCAGGTTAATTTATTTTTTGAAAGTTCCTCCGCTTGGGGAAAGGGATTTCTTTTTGTGGATAGAGGTCCTTTGTTACAGAATTCTATGGGGAAGATTCTGTTTAGGGGAGGTCAAATCCTTTAAACATTGGATGACCTAAATAACTTTTATTTTTAGCCTGGTGATTCTACATTGAAAGATTGAGGCAGGAAAGATATGCTCAATCTCTCTTGTTTGCACATATCCAACCATGTCACACCTCTACCCAAGAAACTTCTGTGATTCCCTTTCACTTCTGAGACAAAATATGGACTTCTTGACAATGGAAGCCCTTAACAATCTGGTTCCAATTGATCTCTACTGACTGCTTTCACAAACTGTATCATAACCTCCTCATACATTTGTACATTCCAGATAAATTTGCTTACTTGCTGTTCTCCACATGCCCCATTATTTTTATTTTTATTCATTCATTCATTTGTTAGTTAGTTTATTTATTCATTCATTCAATTATCTATCTGTCCATCTGTCTATTAATTCATGTATTTTTTTATTCATTCATTCATTCATTCATTCATTCATTCATATTTATTGTTTTGCTGAGGCAATTGGGGTTAAGTGACTTACCCAGGATTACACAGCCAGGAAGTGTTAAGTGCCTAAGGCCAAATTTGAAGTCAGGTCCTCCTGACTTTAGGCTGGTGCTCTATCCGCTGTGCCACTTTGTTGCATAGTATAGTTTTTAAAAAGATGATTGAATATAAAACTGCAAATCTATTATCTACAACTAGCTATTTCTTTTAAATATATAATAGTTATGTAAATTTCTTTTTTTTTTCCTTTTTTCTTTACTCCCTTCACCTTCTGCTTCTAGAGATACATGAATATGAGTGTAAAATCATACTATACTACTACTATTTATCAGTTCTTTATCTGGATGCAAATAAGTGTGTTCTTTCATATGTCTGTTGTTATTAATTTGGTTATTTGTAACAATCAAAATTACTTATTAACTCAAAGTTATCCTTAAAATAATATTGCTATTGCTATATACAGTGTTCTCTTGGTTCTGCTCATTTTGCTCTTCATAATTTCATGCAAGTCTACCCTTGTTTTTCGAAGGTCATTGAGCTCATTATTTCTCATAACAAAATAGTATTCCATCACAATCATATGTCACAACTTGTTCAGTCATTCCCCAATTGATAATCATCCCAGAAATGTTCAATTCTTTGCTATCATAAAGAGAGTTGCTATAAGTAGTTTAGAACACATTGGTTCTTGTCTTTTTCCCTTAATCATTTTAGGAAATTGACCTCGTAGTGGTGTTGCTGTGTCAAAGGGTATGCAGTTTAATAATTCTTTGAACAGAATTTCAGATTGCTCTTCAAAATAGATCAGTTTACAATTCCACTCACAATGATTTGATGTCCCAATTTTTCCACATCATCTTCAACATTTGCTGCTTTCCTCTTCAATCATTTTAACCAAACTGATAGGTATAAAATGATATCTTAAGGTTGTTTTAATTTTCATTTCTCTAATCAATAATAATTTAGAACATTTTTATGTGACCACAAAATGTTTTGATTTCATTTTTCATTCCATTTATCAATAGGGGAATGCCTTGTATTCTTATAGATTTGACAAAGTTCTTTGTATATTTTAGATATGAGACCTTTATCTGATAAACTGCCTATAAAATTTCCCCCAATTTTCTGCTTTTTTCTGATCTTGGCTACATTTGTTTTATTTGTACAAATCCTTTTTATTTTAATGTAATAAAAATTATTCTTTTACACCTCACAATGCTCTGTACCTCTTGTTTATTCATAAATTTTTCACTTATACATGAGTCTGATAAATAAACAAGATACATGAGTCAATAAGACGAGCAAGAGTCTGTTCCTCGATTTTTAAAAAATATTATCTCTATTATGTCTTAAATCCATTTTGACTTTATCTTGATAAATAGTGTAAGATTTGGGTCCATGCCCATTTTCTGTCACACTGCTTTCTAGTTTTCCCAGTATATTTTTTAACCAAATAATTAATCCCAATCTAAAGTATTAACATTTGTCAAATACAAAGTTACTATATTTCTTTGCTGCTAAAATTTGTATGCCTACTTGACTCCATTAATCTATCTTTATATTTCTTAGGCAGTACCAGATAGTTTGATAATTGCTGCTTTATGAAACAGTTTTAAGATTTGAGCACTGCTGAACCTCCTTCATTTTTTGTTCTTCCAAATGAATTTTTTTTAATTCAGTAAAATTTCTTGTAGTTTAATTGGCATGACATTGAATATATAAACTGAGTAAAATTATATTTTTATAATATTGGCTCTGCCTACCCATGAGAAAGTAACATTTCTCTATTCATTTAAATCTAACTTTATTGCATAAAATTTTTTAAAAAATAATTTTGTTTATATAGTTCCTGGATTTGTTTGGCAGGTGTACTCTCAGATATTTTATACTATCTAAAGTTATTTTAAATGGGGTGTCTCTTACTATTTCTTTTTGCAGGGTTTTATTTGTGATATATGAAATGCTAATGATTCATGTAGATTTTCTTTACACCCTGCTGCTTTGCAAAAATTATTGTTTCAACTAACTTTTTAATGGAGTCTTTGAGATTTTCCAAGTATATCATTATGTCATCCACAAAAAGAGATCATTTGATACATAATAACTTCTTGACTGTTCTTCTTTCCAGTTATTTCCTTCCTAATCTATTTTTCACACTGCTGCCTCAGCACTCTTAGATCATAGAATGATAAATTAGAAAGGATCTCAAAGAATACTAACTAAAAGCATTAATCATTATAACACCTTGGACAAATGAAAACTGATTCTGCTTCAAGCCCTCCTGAGATAATAAACTTATCATGTCCTTAAAGTCCCTTCCATTTTAATTCTCTAATTTTCAGGAAATTTTTCTTTATGTTGAACCAAAAACTACTTTTCATTGGTCCTGGTATGCATTCAGAGACCAAGAAGAATATATCTAATCTGTCTTTGATATTTGAAGATGCCGGTTTCTCTGGCCATCTCCTTCAATAGCCTCTTCACCAATCCATATTAGATGTCATGTCATGTCATGTCATTAAGTGTCATGCTCTGGAGGAACTTTTGCTCTGGAGCCCTGATCTTTTGATTGGTGACTATATCTCCTAGAACACTCTTTCAAGAAAGTCTCAGCCACACTTCATTTTCTCCTTTTTGATCATCTCCTTCATAGCTTCCTTATTAACCAGTTTATTGCCCTTTCCTTCCAGCCTCCTTTCCCCACCCTCTCCTCCAACTAATTCTGTTCATACATAAGCAAAACACTATCTACAACACACTATAACAGTGACCAACAATTAGGTTTTTGCTAGAAAAGCTCCAATGAAGGGGAACAATTTTTTTTTTTTTCTGAAGCAACTCAAAATTTTTTCTCTTTTATTTATTTTTTTTGTTGTTGTTCAGTCCTGTCTGACTCTTCATAACCTCATTTGGGGTTTTCTTAGCAAAGAGATTGGAGTGGTTTTCCATTTCCTTTTAAAACTCATTTTACAGAAGAAAAACTGAGATAAACAGTTAAGTGACTTGCCCAGGATCACATAGCTAGTAACATCAGACTTAAACTCATAAAGATGAGTATTTCTGGTTCTAGACCTGGCACTCTATCCACCCTGTCACCTAGCTGCCCTCTTTATATCATAACTAAATCTTTGCAACATCCACCCTTTGCTCCTATTTTTGTGTTCTAGAGCCAAGAATAATAAGTCTAATCTCTTTACAAGTTGATAGCCTATCAAATACTCTTAAGATCTTCTCCCTTTAGTCTTCTTCAGTATAAATATCCCCACTTCCTTCAAATGTTCTTTGTGGAATGCTCATGAGACTCTTCATTATTCTGCTTGTCCTTCTTTGGATACGCTTTTGCTTGTCAACAACATAGCTCCATGCATACAATATGCATATTGTATGCATACAGAACATACAATAATTCTATTGGCACCTAAGATCACAATGACTTTTTTTTTTTTTTTTTTACTGCAACATCTCATTTCTTTCTCCTGAATCTCATGATCTGCTTTTGAAATATGTCTCTCCCCACACCAGTAAAGGGCTGAAACTCGAGTTAATGCACTGAGTGGACAACAGAGCACTTAAAGGCTTATTACCTATTGAACAATACTCTATAAGAATATACTTGGAAAATGACCCTTCCCACTATCCTGTGCTGGCCCAATCGTTTGGTGTATACAGAGAATTGTAAGAGGGGGATGAGTAAGATGAACCAGGGTCACTTCTGGGTGGGAGACAAAGAGGTGAGGTAGCGGAAATCCTGCATTTATCCCCTTGACTTCTACCACTAAAGACCAAGAATAAAGACTTTTGCTTATCCTGACTCCTACTGATTCTAAAATATCCAGGGTGCTAATTTGGTCATCACATCCCTCCTCCCCCCCATCCCTTTCTGTATTTTTTTGTGTTCATTTTTGGAGTCTTTTTTACCTATTATATTTTACTTTATTTGCTTTGCTAACTTTGTTTACTTCAGTTTACCCACTCCAGCCTGTGAAGATATTTTTGAACCTGTGTTCTTTTATCAATAATTCACTATCCCCTTTAGCTTTCTGTCATCTACAAATTTGATGGCCAATTGTATCTTCCTCCAATTCATTCTAAAAAACACTAAACAGAATATTTTGAGGAACAGAGAGCTGGGGCTCCACTCTCTAGGTTATTTATTATCAGTTCATTAGGCATTTCTCTTTGAACTTGTTATTAAGCCAGATAAAAACTTATCTAATCCACCTATATTATTAGTAATGACAGTTTTTATCCATTGCATTGTATTGCTTCTATTTACTAGTTTAGTAATTCTAACAATCAATGAAATTAGTCTCTTATGTCATCTCATGAGACTTAGAAATCGTTTAATTTCCTAACCAGTCTAAGAATGTTATATAAATTTTTTGTTATATTGTGGTTTTTTTTTTTTCTTTTTCTGAGGCTGGGGTTAAGTGACTTGCCCAGGGTCACACAGCTAGGAAGTGTTAAGTGTCTGAGATCAGATTTGAACTCGGGTCCTCCTGAAGACAAGGCTGGCACTCTATCCACTGAGCCACCTAGCTGCCCCCTATGTTGTTTTTCAGTAGTGGCCAGCTCTCTGATCCTTTTGGGTTTGTTTGGATTTGCAAAAATACTGGAGGGATTTGCCATTTTCTTCTCCAGCTTATTTTACAGATGAGGAAGTGAGACAAAAAGAGTTAACTGTGTCCAGGGTCACACAGTGAAGTTTACTTGACTCCAGGCCTGGCACTCTATTCATTGTGCCAACTTGCTGACCCAACATTATGTGTAACTTCTAATTCAACACTTCAGTGATAAAGCAGTGTAAACTTGTTTTTTAAAAATCCACAATTATCTATTATTACCTTTTCTCTTTCAAGAGCTTATAAAACATTTATAATACAGTCTTAAAATTTTACCAAGAGTCAACATTAAACTTATCATCTATAGTTCAACTCCTTTTAGAAAAGTGGAATATTTGTTTTTTCCCCAATTCCTTGCCACTTTTTCTCAAAGATCCTTGATAGAATTCTGAAATCACATTTCAGTCAAGAAGTAACAATGTAGAGGTAAATTTGTTAAGTAAAAAGAAGAAAAAAATAGGATTTTAGGAGTAAAGTAGGATGACCAAGAGAATTCCAGCATTCCTGAACTGTGACATCAGTCATGGAACTGAACATGTGCTCTGGTGCCTCAATGAAAGGACAAAGCAGCTCCAGATTGAACTCTATGACTGGGGCTGAAGATGATTAGTGGTTAAGTCAAAATAAAACCATCCCTCCACTCCATAGTATCTAAGAAGAATGAGGACAAACAGTTCTACTTCTTTGGGGCCCTTTTCTTTTTGGAACTTTTCTAGTGCTTTATCTCCTGTGGACTTTTTGCAATAACTTTTAAAAAGAGGATTTCTCTCCTCTTCCAACTCACAAGGGCATCATTGTTTTTGTTCGTCCTTTGTTCTTGAGGGAAACCAATGACATCAGGAGATTGATGTCTTGACTTGTAAGTGAATTGGATTTAAGTGAGACAGGGCTGTGCAAAGTCATTGGCTTCACTCTGTCCTCCACAGTTATTGGAATTCAATGGCAAGACATAGGTCAAGATGACTAGAAATGGCTCTGGATGCAATGAAAGACCTTGACCTTTTAAACTTAGGTATTTCCCAAATCTCAGCTTGCTTGAGGCAACACCCATTTGTTAATTAAATGGTAGGTTATAATTGAGGTAAAAGATGCCCTATTTTGCCTTCATAAAAGAATAAATCTAGGAGGGGAAGACTTTCAGAATTTCTGATGGCAGTGGGAATGCATGCTTGCCTAGTTAGAGCTGATACAGGCTTTCCAATTCCTGACTGCTTCTCTGGTTTTTTGCCTTGGATACAGGCCTACAAACATGCATCCTGAAAAAGGAGATGAATCTGAAAGTTCCTTCATCTACACACCTCTCAGATTGGCTAAAATGACAGGAAAAGATGACAAATGTTGGAGAGGATGTGGGAAAATTGAGACACTAATACATTGTTGGTGGAGTTGTGAATACATCCAGCCATTCTGGAGAACAATTTGGAATTATATTAAAAAATTATGTGCTATGCACATTTTGATCCAGCATTGTTTCTATTGGGCCTATATTCCAAAGAGATTTTAATGTGCAAGAATTTTGTGGCAGCCTTTTTCATAGTGGCAAGAAACTGAAAACTGAGTAGATGCCCATCAATTGGAGAATGGCTGGATAAGTTATGGTATATGAATGTTATAGAATATTATTAGAATGTGTAAGAAATGACCAACAGGATGATTTCAGAGAAGCCTGGAGAGATTTACATGAACTGATACTAAGTGAAAAGAACAGAACCAGGAAATCATTGTACAGGGCAACAGCAAGTTTATACAATGATTAATTCTAATGGATGTGGCTCTTCTCAACAGTAAGAAGATTCAGGCCAGTTCCAATGATCTTATGATGATGACAGTCATCTACACCCAGAGAGAGGTCTATGGGAACTAAGTGTGAAACACAACATAGCATTTTCACTTTTGTTGTTGTTTGCTTGAATTTTATTTTATTTTTTTTTCATTTTTTTTATGTCCTTGTAGATTTTGTTTGGAAGTTTACAGGATTTAGTATTCTTTTTTTAATTTAATTTTTTTATTAAATCTTTTTATTTACAAAACATATGCATGGGTAATTTTTCAACATTGACTCTTACAAAACTTTGTTCCAAATTTTTCCCTCCTTCCCCTCACCTCTTCCCCTAGATGGCAGATAGTCCAATTCATGTTAAATATGTCAAAATATATGCTAAATCCAATATATGTATACATATTTATATAGTTATCTTACGGCACAAGAAAAATCAGATCAAGAAGGAAAAAAAACCTGAGAAAGAAAACAAAATGCAAGCAAACATCAACAAAGAGTGAAAATGCTATGTTGTGGTTCACACTCAGTTCTGTCGGTCTTCTCTCTGGGTGTAGATGGCTCTCTTCATCTCAAGACCACTGGAACTGGTTCAAATCAAAGCCACGTCCATTAGAATTGATCATTGTATAGTCTTGTTGTTTCCCTGTATACTGATCTCCCGGTGCTGCTCATTTCACTCAGCATCAGTTCATGTAAGTCTCTCCAGGCCTCTCTGAAATCATCCTGTTGGTTCTTATAGAATAATAATGAATTTTATTTTCTTTCTCATTTTTTCCTTTTTGTTCTGTTTTTTTTTCTTGTGCATCAAGATAACTGTATAAATATATCCTATGTTGGATTTACATATATTTTTATCATGTTAAACATATATTGGATTGCTTGCCATCTAGGAGAAGAAGTGGGGAAAAGAAGGGGGAATTGGAACACAAGGTTTTGCAAGGGTCAATGGTGAAAAATTATTCTTGCATATGTTTTGAAAATAAAAAAATTTCAGAAAAATTTATTTTTAAAAAAGAAAGTTCCTTAATCTATTACTGGCTAGGAGGTGATATCTACAACAGTTACATCAATCCTCAGAGGAAAGGATGATTGTTTCTTCTGTCCTGACTAGCAGGAGATCTAAATTTTGTGAGTTGCTTAATTAAAGCAGACTTCAGATGAAAATGTTAATCAGTTTCATTATTCCACAAAGTTGGCTTTATTTTCTGTAAGGAGTATAATGGGTTTAATGGGTTATTCGAGATGATTTCAGTTTCCTACATCAGTCTATGCCCATAACTCTTTTGTATTTTAAATAGTTTATGTGATAGAGGAAATAATCAGCTGTGACTTCTACCTGATGTTCTTATGGTATCCTGAGCCTCTTTTCTAGAAAGGATTTTGTTATCCACATACTGGGAAACTTTAGACATGAGGCCTACTCAGACTTGTTTACTTTCCAAGAGGAGGGGGCAAAGACAGAAGAGAAAACCTGTTCCCATAGGGGTTCAGCCCCTTAGAATGAATCTGAATATAAGACTGTCCAAAACAGTTCCTTGAGGTGGTGGATAGGGGCCTCCTAGGTCTTGAAGCACAATAGAAATTTGCTAATTATGAATTAAAAATAAATGAGCGAGCTGGCATCACATTACAGAGAAAGGTATAAAACTTGTTATAAATAATAAAGCCTTATTTGTGGTAAATAGATAAGACAATTTGCCACATTTTACTATGAGACTTAACCATAAGAGCTGACAGCAAGAAGGGCAGAGGACTAAGATTCACCATTGCAAAAATTAGAAAGAGCAAGGAAAATTTTGCAGGTATTTGAAGAAGACGGGCCATTTTTGGTCAGTGACAAATAACAGCAGATTGGTCTATCTCTTAGGGGAAAAGAGTGTGAATGAGCCAAGAGGATTCTTTTCTACTCCAGGGCATCATGGAGAAGAAGTATGCCTTGAAAGAATGGAAGAAGTGCTTCTAAAGGGAAGAAAGATCTGGAGAAGCAGAGGAGGATCCTAAACTGTGTCAAGAGTTTGGAAAATGTAAGAATGTGATGTGAAAATGGAAGACAAGAACCATCACTGAATATTTGGAGCTAATAGTGTAGAAGCTTCTATAAAGGAGAGAGCTGGACTTCTCAGGAAGAAGGGGCTTCTGCTAATAAAAAGGAATGACGGGCTCCTGGACTAGGATGAAATATACTCGATGAGTGCTCCTAAAAATGTATTTATCTGACACTTTGCAAATCTGATAAGGACTTTCAAATCAAAATGGAAAGGCTTAGGGGAGAAAACATTGTATAGAATGACCAAGCTAGATGCCAAAGTGTGTGATATAGAAATAAAATATTAATAGAGAGGAAAATATTCGGCAATAAAATTCATAGTCTCAGCGCCACATATGTAACGGCCGGTTGTAACAAGGTACTTGTTTTTTCTTTCATTTTTGTTGATGCCATAGAAACAGAAATAGAACAAGTGGTACAATGACTCTACTGTCCTAAAGGATTAGCTCAGACTATTGTGATAGATAGTAACACTCAAGATGAGGCAGGGGTAGGGGGATTTTAAAAGCTAGGACAGAACTGTTTGTGTGTATACCATTCTCTCCCACCCTCCTGGGTTTCTGGAGATTGGAGGAAGGAGCCAACTGCCAACAAAGTTGGTACGGCAGTCAACTGCATAGAAACTCTTCAGAAGAGGCTCAGAGTAGAAAACCACACCTAAGATGATGAAAGCCTAGCTTTAAATTAAAAATAAACAAACAAACAAACAAACAAATAACTAACTAAATAAATAGATAAATAAATAAAAGAAATCCAAGCGTATATTAGGTTGTTTGGACCCCAGAATTCATCTAGGAAGCTTCAGTTATTTCCACAGGACTGAAGTGTGTATGACCACTTGTTAGGAAAGACTTTGTATTCCCTCTATTTATGATTCTGAAATAGGGGGAGGAGGTGCTGCTGTGTTTTAATCCCGCTCTTCTATAAAAGTCTTTTACTGCCTTAACACAAGGGCTTGCTTATCACTGCTAGAATCAGTGCAGAAGGCATTCAACTGCTTGAAGGCTTATATCCTTTAAAATCCAGATTTTATCCACTAAATATACTCCATATTATGAGTTATTTTAGGGACTCCACATAGGTGGGAAAGAGGTAGGAATCTTAGTGGGTTGGGAGCTGTGAAATATGCTAATGATTTTTTCACTTTAAATCATAGATTGGTCCCAAGAGGAGTCCAGACAAGACATTTCTAGATTGGGAGTGCTTTCCAATGCATGTGCAGAAATTCAGGTAAACAGTCTAATTTTGCACATGTCAGAGAAAGATGTGTGTCAAGTAGCCCGACCTCAGGGCGCCACCTGCTGGCATTGTGAGTCCCTAGAGGGTGCCTGCTACCTGTTGGGGTTCTTCCCTCCCTCTTGCCCCAGGTTCACACAGCTAGTAAATATGTCTGAAACTGGGCTTGAACTCAGTTCTTCTTGATTCCAGGGCCAATGCTCTATCCACTGGGCCACCTAGCCGCCCCTACCTGTGGTCTTAAGAATAGGGTTTTTTTTTTGTTTTGCTTTTTGGACTTTTCTTTGTTTCCTTAATGCTTAACCCGGTTTCTAGTAAATGTTTGCTGACTTGATGCTAAACTAGTAATCCAGTATGACTAAACTAGAGTGACTACTAGTGACCAGAGGGGAGTATTATAAAAGACTTGAGAAGATACAAAGGGTCCAGATGTCAAGGAATTTTAAATACCAGAGGAGTTTATATGTAATCCTAGAAGTAATAGGAAGCCACTGGAGTTTACTGAGTAGAAAATTCATAAGGATTTAGGAAAATAACTTTGGAAATTTTATAAAGAATGGATGAAATAGGGATAGATTAAAGATAGGGAAAATTAGTTGGCTATTGGAATAATTCAGGCAAGAAGTGATGAGGGCTTGAATTAGAGTAATGGCTGTGTGAACAGAGAGAACATTATATATACATACATACATATATACATATATATATATATATATATATATATATATATATAATGCTGTAGAGATAGGAATGACAAAATTTGGCATCTGACTGCATGTATATGTGTGTGACAGAGTGAAGAATTGAGGATGGCATCTTTAGTTATTGAAAGGATAGTAACACCTTTAACAGTAATGGGAAAATATATAAGAAGAATAGATTTGGGGAGAAAAGAAATGATTTTTCACTTAAATCTTAGCTTGGGCCAAAGAGGAGCCCAGACAAGACATTTATAGGTCGGGAGTGCTTTCCAGTGCATGTGCAGAAATCCATGCAAACAGTCTAATTTTGCATATTCTTGAGAAAGGACTGTGTCAAGGAAATCTCATTGTGATATGCTGAGTTTGAGAAGCATCAATTTGGAAAGGTATAATAGGAAGCTGGTGACAGGTGACTAAGCCTCAAGAGAAAGTCTAGAGATGGAGATACAGAACTCTGGGGATCATGTGCATAGAGATGATAATTGAGTCTATTAAGGTCATTAAGAGAAAGCAGAGAGAAAAGGCTCAACTCCACCACAGTTTGTGGACTCAGTTTCTTTTAGCAAAGAAAAACAAGAAGGATGAAGTGTCATCAAAACCTAGAGAATAAAGCAGAGGAGAGTATCAAATGCTACAAGAATGTTAAGAAGGATAAGGACTAAGAAAAGGCCATTCAATTTGGAATTTAAGAGATCATTGATAATTTTATAAAAAGCAGATTCAACTGAAAGAAGAGGCTGGAAGCCAGATTGAAGAGTTCAGAAGAAAATAAGAGGAAAGGCAATAAAGACACTGAGAATAGAAAGCTTTTTTAGGGAGTTGAGAAAGAAGAGAGATACAAGATAATAGCTAGTGGGAATAGTAGAGCAAAAATAGGAAATGGGGAGTTAAAATGAGAGACATCTCCTCAGAAAAACAAGAGATTTGGAGAACAGATCAAGAGAAGATAACAAGAATAATTGAACTACCTGGAAGCTAAGATTAAAAAAAAAATAAAAAATAAAGAACTGACAATAATAAAATGGGGAAGAAGGGCTGGTAGTTCTGAAATCCTACTCATATCAGGAATAGGTTAAAAAGGCAACAATACATACATATATATGTATATGTATGTATGTACATATATATGTATATGTATGTATAAAAGTCTTCTAAATTTGTATAGAAATAACAAGGGGGAAGGAATAGGATAAAAGGGTTTTGGAAAGGTATATAGATTAAGGGGAAAGGGATAAAGAGGGAGAGAAAGGTTTGGGGGAGAGGATAATTGAGAGATCCCTGGGGGAGTATGTTAAATAATAGCAAAATTAGGGAGTGGGAAAAGTAAAACAGAGGAACTAGCAGAAATAGGAAAGAAGTTTTATGTACAATCATAATAATAATGATCAGGAGTAAAATTTATTGGGAAGAAAAAAAGCAGGGGTAATAATCATTGATCTCAGACAAAGTTAAAGCTAAAATAGATTTAATCAAAAGAGAAAAATTGGGAAACTATAATATATGCCAACCATATTAATCTATATGGTTTTAAACTAAAATAAATTTAAATTTAAAATAACTTAATTTTAAAATAAAATTAAAAATTGAAATGTTACAAAGGATAGGGAAATGATGAGTTGGTATATATAAATATATTCATGATTAATTGAAGCCTTCTCTGTGAGAAATGGGGTGGGGAAGAAAGGAGAAAAAAATAAAGTAAAAATTGAACAGAAAACAAAAGAAAACTTACAAGAAAGCAAAGAAAAGATGGATTACTCTGAACAGAATGTGTAGTATTTAATATATAGGCTTTCTTGAAATGGAATGTTCTACTTTGTACATGGCAGTAGGTTTTTGTTTTGTTTTGTTTTGTTTTTTTACTTTTTATGCTTTTTTTCTTTTGTATATTGTTTCAAATAAATTAATTTTTAAAATTGAATAGATTTTAAAAGTCATGACTAATTGATCTGTATCAAACACAATGTATGTCTCTAATATATCATTTCAAAATTTTGAAATGGGTTTTGTTCTGTTTAAGATTTTATTCTTACACTTAGATTTAACCCAACACAAAGGACATAAGACTACAGATCACCTTTATAAACGGCATAAATTTGGATAAGATAATTAATACGCAGGTAGGCTCCAACATTTTCTCAACTTAAGAGATAGATATTTAATTTAAAATAACTTCAGAAGCATAAAATACTTGGGACCCCATAGTTAAGAGTCAGGAGCAATATAAATACAATTCCAAAACACTCTTTGTACTGATAAAAACAGATCTAAATAATTGAAGAGATATTAATTGCTCATTAGTAGACTGAACAAATATAATAAAATGACAATACTACCTAAATTAATCTACTTATTCAGTGGCATACCAATGAAATTTCCAAATGATTGCTTTATAGATCTAAAAAAAACTCCCAGAAATTATCTGGAGTAACAAAAGGTTAAAAATTTCAGGAGAATTAATGAGAAAAAAAGTTAGAAGAAAGGAAGCCTACCAACACCAGATCTCAAACTCTATTACAAAGCAATAATTATCAGAACAATTTGGTAATAGGTAAGAAATAAAGGGGCAAGTAGGTGGTGCAGTGGATATAATGCCAAGACTAGAGTCAAAAAGACTCATCATCTTGAATTCAAATCCGACCGTAGACACTAGCTGTGAGACACTGGATAAGTTATTTCACCTTTTTTGCCTCAATTTTCCTCATCTATAAAATGAACTAGAGAAGGAAATGGCAAACCACTCCAATATTTTTGCCAAGAAAACCTTAAATGGATTTATGAAGAGTTAAAATATGAATAAAAAATGACTAAACAACACAGAAGGAGGTTAATTATTCCTGAGTTCAAATTTGATCTCAGACATTTACTATTTGTATGATCCCAGACAAATCATTAACCTATGTTTGCCTTAATCCACTGGAGAAGAAAACCCCAAAGGGCAGTATTGATGTGCTGTGGTACTCAAGGTCATGAAGAGTTGGACATGACTGAATGACTAAATAATGAATTCAATCAGACTTAATATGACAGAGCAGTCAAAAAGCTACCTTGATTTTAGGCTATATTGATGCATAATATCTAGAATCAGAAAGGTGATAAGACCATCCTATTCTGTCCTACTCAGATCACATGAGCAGTACTGGGCTTAGTTTTGGGCATCTTATTTTAGGAAGGCCATTTTACAGATGTGGAAAATAAATCAGGAGAAGGTAACATGAGTTTGGATTCAACTCCAGATCTTTCAATTCTAAAATCTAGGATTCTTTCTATTCTACCATTACTCTCTCTAGATGACTTCTAAGGTTCCTTTCAGTTCTGTTATTCTGGGACTCTGTGGTTCAGCAGATGTAAATACACACTTTTCTCCCTCTCAATTTTTAGCTTATATAGTCTTCTTAAGCAGTTATAAACTTTTAGTATACATAGCCCTTTTAAATTTAATCTCTAGACAAATTCTTCCTATACTTCAGCTTTTAGCTAAGAGTCTATTTATTGTCATTACTCTAGCTTGTTTGTTTGTTTTCAACACGTTGCTATGTTCAAACAACAACTCTGCTTAAAACAAAACAAAACATTTAGGGATTTCTCATTACTTACCAAAATAACTATACACTCTTGGCAATTCAAAGATCATTGTAATTCAGATCTAATTTACCCTTCCAACCTTTTGTCACATTCCTCTCTTTATGTGCCAATTAATCTGTGTAACTTATTTTTTCTTTGTCTCTAGTCTTCCTATCCTCCATGTCTAGAATGGATTCCCATTGTTCCAGTGCTACTCATTTTGTCTTTTGAAATCATTTAAAGTTCAATTCAGGTACAATCCTTTCCAAAAAGTCTTCTCTAGTGCTCTAGCTGAAAAAAATTTCTCCTCTTTCAAATTTCTCAGAGCATTTTATGTAGATTTCTGCTTTGAATAATCACATTCTTCTCTGTATTATGTATTCTCCATGAAGACAAATGTCTTCTTTCATCTTTTCATGCCCAATATTTAATATAGTGTCTCATACAGGATAGCTACTGAATGTTTCTTGGGTCTTTCCTCTTTCTCTCTACATCTTGAAGATCTCCTAGCTTATCTTACAATTGTTCTATTCCTGACAAGGATCAGTCAGGCTGTCTCTCACACCAGAATTAGACAAAAAAAAAAAAACAAACAAAAACAAACAAAAAACTTCTCTAATTTGAAGAATCTTATCTTAGAGCTGAGAATGGAAAAGTCTTTCTTTTGAAGTTTAAATCAAGGGAAGATAGACTTTGGTCTCATTTCCCAGAAACTCTTATTTACTGTCAGATCTATGTCGAGGTATTTAAATCTATTGGAAGAATTTGTTAAATACCCACCATCCCCCACTCAAAGGCCCCAGCCTCACCTCTGACTTAAGTTAATAAGTCCTAGTCCCACCAGTCTACAGTCAAATCCACAACAGACCTTTCAAATATTAAGTTATTCTTTGTTCCCCCTATCAAAAAGCCCTACCTGTGGCACCATGTTCTTGAATGATTCCATAATCTTAGAGCTCTTGGCTTCCTGGTAATAGGAGAAACAGCCAGTGACAATGACCACGCAAGCCAGCACCAAGCCCAAAAACAGCTGGGGAGTAGGAGAAAGCAGGTCAGGCTAGCCTTGTCAACCCCCCTGTCCTCAGGAAGGCAACTAACACTGTATAGCAATGGACCTGACATGAAATCCAAGTTTCCCCAGGGCACCATGTAGAGAAAATAATAGACAAGGGATCTGAAGACCAGTAGTAAGGGGAGGATGGGAATAGGGGAAAGAGGAGTCGTATTTAGGTAAAGAAACACCTGGAGAAAAAAGCCTAAGGTTAAGGTGGGGAGGGGAGGATTAGAGAAAGAAGCAGAGGACAAAGAAGGTCAAACTTCTTCTAGTTCTTGGGGGCAAAAGCACTAGAGTTTCCTCAGTAGCATAAAAGGAGAAAACAGGTTGGGAAGTACTGCAGTGTTCAGATGAGTTGATGAATAAAGGCATTACTTCTTCATTGAGCTGAGTGATAGGGTTTTCTAGGTGGCAATGGAGGAAGGGGAATGGAGATATAAATTAGGGATAATGGGGTCATTGGAAGATGGCTCATTTAGAGGATGCTTTGGGGTTCAGGGGCTGGAACCAGCTAAATAAATTAGAAGGACTTAAGGGTTAGGCTATGAAAGCTGAGGGGGAAGATCAGTAGCTATCAGAAAGCAGCAGAGACAATAAGTAAGCTCACATTGTCTTTCTCAGGTTTCTTAATCATGAAGGACTGAATGCCAAAGGCCAAAAAAACAGAGGATGGCACCGATCCACAGCAGGATGGAGAAGCCCCCGAAAAGTTGACGGCAGAACTTGATCCATTCAGGAGTGGTAGGAGGTGGGGTGAGGGTGTTGGGCCCATCCCGGAGCAGGTTGTCCTTTGCCTGTTTGTGGCTGAGACCCTGGGTGGAGGGGAGATGGTGTAGTAGACAAAGAATTAGTAAAGAAAGCCAAGAAACCACCAGCAAGAATGGGAGGATTAGAGAGTAGTTAAAAAAAATACTGGACTTAGTCAAAAGACCTTGTTTCTAGCTCTGCCTAGGTTTGCTTGTCACTTAATCCTAATCCTTAAAAATACAGATAATAATATCTGTTCTGCTTACCTTATGGGGCTATTGAAGTTCAAATGAAAGAACTGATGTAAAATTGCTTTGTAAATTGTAAAACACTATAAAAATGTTCGTGATTATAGTTCTGTCTAACACAGGTTTCCAATCCACTAAAAATCCAGGCACATTAGGGGGAAGAGATGACAGAGTAGGTCAGGGTTTGTGAGTCTTGTGTGTGTGTGTGTGTGTGTGTGTGTGTGTGTGTCGTGTGTGTGTAGGATGACATACAGATTAGAAATTGGGGGGGAGGGGAGGATGCATTGTTCTTCCCATTCTGAAGGGATTTTAACTCACCTTAGTCAAATCAACACCATACTTTTGGCTTAACTCCTCCAGAGTCAGTGTATGGTCATCCTGAAGGGATAGCAGAGACAGGAAGTTAAGTCCAGAAATCAAATTGCTTTTTCAGATAGGGCTTTTACAGTCATTGGGAGAACAATGATTTTTTAATTTTAGGTCAGGTCTTGAGGATGGAGTTAAAGAGTCAATGGGATGCTTCTGTTTTAGGGAAATTTGCTGGTTCATGTTCTGGATGGGTCTTACCATGATCACTTCTTGCTTGAGCTCCTCCATGTTTTTCTTTTTTATCTTCTTTCCAGTCTTCTTAGTGTTTCTATTATGAATTTGGGTAGAGAATTTGGAGGAATGTTGCCTATGTTTCTAGATAGCATGGTTATCTAAGGCCCCGGGGGGCATAACTCAGAGGGGTGAACAAAGTAAAAAAGAGATGAGAATGGGAGTGAAGAAAATGGGTGAAGTGAAGCCATTAAGGGATAAGGAAAACAAAAGAGGGATGAGAATTAGGAAGTGAAGGTTCTGAATGATGTATTAGAGGCTTGATAAAGTTGAGGAAAGTGAAGTGACTGAGAGTGGATAGGGAGACTAGGGACTGAAAGAATGAATTGATGGAGTAATTCAGGGAGATTCGAGACCGGGGGGTTGAAGGAATAAGAGAATGAGAAGTTGAAGACAAAATGGGCTGAGGGGATCAGGGATGTACTGAAGTGATTTCAACAGTTGATGTGTGAGGTTAAGAGGGTCTGAGACTGAGGTGGGTGGGATAGTCAGGTACTGTGGGGTAAAGGGTTCAGAGACTGGGGGAGGAGTCAATAATTGGGAGGTGAGGAAATTAGGAACTGAGGGGATGAGTGGTTTAAAGGATCAAGTTGTGAAGGGTGGTTGTGAAGGAACTGAAACTAAGGGGATCAGAGAATAGGGTTTTAGGTGATCAGTGACTAAGGGGGTAAGGAAATAAAAAAACAGGTATTGAGGGGGTCAGGAAGTGAAGAGATGAAGGGATCAAGGATGAGGATGAGAGAATGTTAGGAGTAAAAGGATTGAGACTGGGAGTGATGGGGGGGAGCAGGAGCTGAGTGGTGAGGGAAATGATACATAATAAGAGAAGAGTCAAGGGCTGGAAGGATTAAGCCAAAGGTGGGTCATCATTTGGGGTGGAGGAAGAAGGGATCTGACAGTGAGACCAGGAGAGAGTAGCCTGAGGGAAAGGAGAAGTTAGGGGGAGAAGTAAGAGTAGGACGGGCAGAGGTAGGCAGAGACCTTCTGGCTGCTTTATCCATTTGTACGCCTTGGTCAGGACCACTTTCCTTAGCCATGCTGAGAAGTTAACTGCTTCCTGCTTCTCTTCCACTGCGAGTGTGGACAGCCAGTTGCCACGGTGATGAACCTGCTCTGCTCCATCCACTCCAGGCTTCCCCTCCCCCATTCTGAGAGGGTAGCTTCTGTGGGCTCAGGAGTAATGCTGCTTGCAGGCAGTCCTCCTGCCCATGGGTTAAGGCTGGGGAGTTTGGGTCTGTTGAGAAGGCTGGGATCTCTGGCACCCTTTTGTCTTAGGGAAACACAAAGACAGAAAGCATGGAGAAATGAGTGAGGAAGAAGAGGCTGAAATTATGGGACTGGGGCTGCTAGTCATGGAGGGTCCTGGATTCAAAAAACTTCATCTTTCCATATTTTCCTTTCCTCATCTGTAAAATGAGGGAGCTGGTCCTAGATGACCCCTAAGGTTTCTACTAGCTCTAAAGATTTTATTGATGGAGGAGAAGGTCCCCTTAAAGAACTCCATCCTTATTCAGTCAACACCTTTTCTACAATTTGTAGTCTCTGAGCTGCCTTTGAGAACACTGATAGGTTGATTTGAACAGGGTCATAGAACTAGTTTGTGTCCGAGGCTGGCCTTAAATCCAACTCTTCTTGCCTTGGAGATCTGATCTCTGCCCACTCCTGTCAGTCAGTCTCAAACATCTCTCAAACCCCCTGTTCCCCACCCCCCTTGGTTCTTCTTATGGCAAAAATGCATTTGTTTGAGGGGCTGAAAGACATGGCGATATATTAGAAGGATGACATGATTTAGAGTTAGGGGTTCTAGGTTAGAATCACAGCTTTGTCTCTTAATACCAGTTCGTTCTTTGGAGATATCTCTACCTTCTACCTTTCAGACCTCAATTTCTTCTTCTCTAAAGTCAAAGGTCAGATTAAGTCAGTGGTATCAAATTCAAATAGAAATGGGGGTCATTAAATACCTAAGGTTCCCAGAGGCCATATATTGGTTTAGTTTTAAAAAGTAACATATTTTATTATATTTTTATTTATTTTGCTCAATTACAAATATTTATCTGGTTCTATCTATACTCCAGAGTGTTTTGGGTCCAGTTCACAAGAAATGTATCTGGTTCTGTCTATAAAAGGTGGGCTAGATGATCTTGACAGTAGGGCTCACAGCTAGCTCATACAGTAGAGATTGGGTAGACCTAAGTTTAAGTTCAGCTTCAGATATTTACTAGCTGTGTAACCTTCTATATGGGAATGATAGCTCCCTCCCTTTCCCACAGAGTTGAGGCACTGAGTAGGTGCTTATATAAGTACTAGTTGTTATTATTAGGAGATGCAACTAGATGGTTCAGTGGATAGAGCCTGGCCTGGAGTCAGGAGGATCTAAGCTGAAATCTCTCTTCAGACACTTACCCCTATTTGCTTCAATTTCCTCATCTGCTAAAATCCAGGGGAGGAAATGGCCAATCATTCCAATATCTCTGCCAAGATATGGCAAGAAAATCCTGGATGGCATCACAGAGAATTGGACATGACTGAACAACAAAATTATTACAAAGTCTCTTCCAGTTCTAAATCTGTGATCCCATGACCAAGTTACTAGGCTATGAGGCTGGAACTCTGAAGTACAGTGGAAAGAATTCAGATCTGGCTCAAGCATCTTCATTTCTCTAAACCTGGTTCCCTATCTATAAAATTGAAAGGTCGGATTAGATGAATTTTTAAGGTTTTTTCCAACTCTAAAGCCACCCTCTAATTCTATTATTACTTGGCAACATGAATGAATAAGTCTGGCTGAAATGAATGTCAGGTGATGGGTCCAAACTATATAACTTCTAGGATCATAGATTTGGAGATTAAAAGGAATTCAGGGGTCCTCTTGTACAAGCCTTTTAGTTTATAGCTGAGAAAACCAAGATTCACAGAGCCTGCCTGAGATGCCAGAGACAGCAGAGCTGGGAGATGGAAGTTACTGTTCTACACATTTTGCCATCATCTGGTTCACCTGACCTCATCTTATACATGAAGACTTACTTCATGTATACTCTGGGACTTACCTGAGTTTCACCCTGATAATAGATAGATCCAAATTTTAAACTCACCTTTTCTTAATCAGATGCATTTAAGTTTTCTTGCAATTAATAGCCATCATTACCACTACTGGTGAAAAAGAAAAGAAACAAACATCTCTCAAAATGCGTATCCAAATGACGGGAGTGGGGGGAGGTCATTCATTTTATTTCTTTCATACTGCAAACTATTTCATAGGCGTGGGCACTTCTTCCACCAACAAAAAACAGCAAGTTCTTCATGCTCTAGTTAAAAATCTTGAGTTGCCATGACCACAAAAATTCATCACCTAGGAGCCAATCTTCTGGTGACAAACCTCTCTGAACTTAGCTTGGTCCTAATAAAAGAGTTGATGTAGAACACATTGTTGATCCTGTACTTGAAGCTCTTCTTTTTTATTGTTAAGTCATCTCTTTGTAGATATCACTTAGGGTTATCTCAGCAAAGATACTGGGATGTTTTTTGTTTGGTTGGGGTTTTTTTTGTTGTTTTTTTTTTGCATTTTCTCCTCTAGCTCATTTCAAAGTGACTTGCTAAGGGTCACAGCCAGGAAGTGTCAGGCTGGATTTGAACTCAGGAAGACTCATGGAATATGATGAGTTCCAGCTTATTGATCTATTGTACCACCTATCTATATCTTATTATGCCCTAATAGGAACAGCAGCACCCCACTGTCATTGTCTCCTGCTGCCTCCACCACTCCAGTGGTCCAAAGTGACTCCTCCTTTCTATGAATTTTTATCTCTTTTCCTCTTGTTTTTCATGTGTCTACACACTGTGCTTTATTTCTATTATTAGATTGTGAATATTTTGAAGATTAAAACCTTGTTTTATTCATGTATATGTAATGTATAGCACAATTCCTTGTACATAGTAAGTGCTTAGTTTAAAAAAAATTAAATATAAGGAAAACAGGATATACACTTAAAGATGAGACAGGAGGAAAAGTATAATTTTACTAAAGTGTATTCTAAGATATGAGACATAAAGAGAATGAGTGTGTTTTTAATATTATCAAAAAACTATATGAAATTCCATAGTTCATGAGTTTAACTTGTTTTTTGAATAAGTTTTATTTATTCTTTTACTTTCATAAAGATGATTTCTCCTGATATTTCTCCCTTCCCCTCCCAGAGAACCATCTCATATAATAATATTAAAAAAAAAAAAAAGAAAAAAAGGCATCAATCTGGATCAATACATTGAAAAAGTATAAAAATACATGTAGCTAGATGGCTCAATGGAGAGAGTGCTATATGTGAAATCAGGGAAACCTGAGTTCAAATCCTGTTTCAGACATGTAATAGCTGGGTGAACCTGAGCAAGTCACTCTACCTCTATTTGTCTCAGTAGCTTTGTAAAATGAGGGGAAAAAAACCTTGTGTTCCAAATTTTTCTCCCTCCTCCTCTCCTAGATAACAAGCAATCCAATGTAGGTTAAACATGTGTAGTTCTTCTAAACATATTTCCATATTTGTCATGTTGGGCAAGAAAAATTAGACCAAAAGGGGAAGAAAAATATGAGGAAAAAAGCAAAGAAACAACAACAAAAAAAGTGAAAATACTATTTAAAAAACAATGAAACAACAAAAAAAAAAAGTGAAAATACTCTGCTTTGCTTCATATTGTCTCATGGTTCTCTTTCTGGCTCTTTCTATCAAAATCTATTGGAATTACTTTGAATCACTTTATTGGTGAAAAGAGCTAAGCCCATCATTACACATTATTTCCTAATAGGTAGTATTTGATCTAGTGACACTGGCTTCCATGAACAAGATACTCCATATTTTTGCTTTAAACATTCTCTCAAGCCGTCCCCATAACTGGAACATTTTCCCTCCTCTACTCCCATTACTGACCGGTGACTTTCTTGAAATTCTAACTAAATTCCCACTTTCTTCAGGAAGTCTTCTCCAATCCTTAATTCCAGTGCCTTTTATTTATTAATTCCTATTTATCTCACACAAAGTTTGTTTCGAATATATTTGCTTGTAGGTTGTCTCCCCCATTAAACTGTAAACTCCTTTAAGGCAGAGATTGGGGGCAGCTAGGTGGCGCAGTGGATAGAGCACCAGCCTTGAATTGAGAAGGACCCAAGTTCAAATGTGGTCTCAGACACTTAACACTTCCTAGCTGTGTGACCCTGGACAAGTCACTTAACCCCAGCCTCAGAAAAGGAAAAAAAAAAGAAAAAAAAAAGGCAGAGACTAATTTGCCTCTTTTTCTATTCCCAGCATTTCGCACAGTACCTTGCACAAGTAGGAACTTACTAAATGTTTATTGATTAATTGGTTGATAATTTTGAAACATTCACTTTTAATATTTAGTTTTTATTTTTCTCAATTAAATGTAAATAAGAAATGTTAAAATTCATTTAAAAATTTTTTTGAGTTCCAAGTTCTTTCTTTCCTTGCCATTCTTCTCTCCCTCCACTTCAAAAAGGCAATTTGATGTGTAGATTATAGTCATGCAAAACATTTCCACATTAGCCATATTGCAAAAGAGACACAATTAAAAAACAAAAATAATATATTTTTTTTAAAGTATGCTTCAGTCAGCATTTGGACTCCATCAGTTTTTTTTTTTTTTTTTTTTTTTTTTGCTAGAGGTGGGGGGACAGCATTTTTCATCAAAAATGCTTTGGAACAGCTTAGGATCATTACATTGCTAAGAATAGCTAAGTCATTCAAAGTTGATCATCATACAATATTGTTGTTAGTGTACACATTTTTTTTTCCTGGTTCTGCTCACTTAACTTTGCGCCAGTTCATTTAAGTCTTTTATACTACTTTTATACATGTCTGTCTTTTTCCTTTTTCTTTAATCTTTTTCAGGTATAGACCTAGTGGTGGTATTGCTGCATCAAAGGATGTACATAGTTTTTTCACTCTTTGGGCATATTTTCAAATGTTTTCCAGAATGATTGAATCAGTTTACAGCTCCACCAATAGTGTATTAGTGTCCCAGTTTTTCTATACCCCCTCCAAACTGCAATATTCATTTTTTTATATTTTTGTTTTTGTTCTTTGTCATTATGCATATTGCTTTCTTGGTTCTTTTTACTTCATTGCGTCAGATCATATAAATCTTTCCATGCTTCTTTATATTTAACATATTGGTCATTTCTTTTAAGTATTATTTTGGTTGTATCCCACAAATGTTGGTGTGTTGGCTTTGTATTGAATGTAATTTGTATTGCATTATGATCTGGAAAGGGTGTGTTCAATCTTTTATTGCATTTGATTGTGAGATTTTTATGTCCTAATATGTAGTCTTTGTGAAGGTATTATATACAGCTGAGAAAAAGACATACTCCTTTGTATTTACATTTAATTTTTTCCATAGATCTATAATATCTAAGTTTTCTAAGATCTTATATTTCCCTAATTTCTTATTATTTTATACTTAGGCTTATTGTGTTCTGAGAGGTGAAAGTTGCGGTTTCTTTATTATTGTTTTTGTTTGTTTGTTTTTTGTTTTTTACTATTTCTTCCTGTAATTCATCTAGCTTTTCCTTTAAAAATATGTATACTCTGTCATTTGATGTATATATGTTTAATGTTGATATTCCTTGTTTATCGTGTCTTTTAGCAAGATATAGTTTCCTTGTTTATTTTTTAAATTAAGTACATTTTTTCCCTTTTTCTTTGTCTGAGATCATAATTGCTATCTCTGCCTTTTTTACATCATCTAAAGCAGGGGTTCTCAAACTACAGCCCGAGGGCCAGATGCCTCTGCTGAGGATGTTTATATGGCCTCTGGTTATGGCAAATGGACTGAGAGGCGGAGACAGAGTGTGAGTTTTTGTTTTTACTATAGTCTAGCCCCTCCACCAGTCTGAGGGACAGTGAACTGGCCCCCTATTTTTTTTTTTTTTTTGCATTTTTTTAATTTTATTTTTATTTTATTTTATAATTATAACTTTTTTTTGACAGTACATATGCATGGGTAATTTTTTACAACATTATCCCTTGCACTTCTATTCATATTTTTTCCCTTCCTCCCCCAACCCCCTCCCCCAGATGGCAGGCAGTCTTATGCATGTTAAATATATTACAGTATATTCTAGATACAATATATGTGTGTAGAACCGAATTTCTTGTTGCACAGGAAGAATTGGATTCAGAAGGTAAAAAGAACAGTTTACACTCATTTCCCAGTGTTCCTTTTCTGGATGTAGCTGATTCTGTCCATCATTAATCAATTGGAATTGGATTAGCTCTTCTCTATGTTGAAGATATCCACTTCCATCAGCATACATCCTCGTACAGTATCATTGTTGAACTGTATAATGATCTTCTGGTTCTGCTCGTTTCACTTAGCATCAGTTGATGTAAGTCTCTCCAAGCCTCTCTGTATTTCTCCTGTTGGTCGTTTCTTACAGAACAATAATATTCCATAACATTCATATACCATAATTTACCCAACCATTCTCCAATTGATGGACATCCATTCATCTTCCAGCTTCTAGCCACTATGAAAAGGGTTGCCACAAACATTTTGGCCCATACAGGTCCCTTTCCCTTCTTTAGTATTTCCTTGGGATATAAGCCCAGTAGTAGTATGGCTGGGTCAAAGGGTATGCACATTTTGATAACTTTTTGGGCATAATTCCAGATTGCTCTCCAGAATGGCTGGATTCTTTCACAACTCCACCAACAATGTATCAGTGTCCCAGTTTTCCCACATCACCTCCAAAATTCATAGTTATTTGTTCCTGTCATCTTAGCCAATCTGACAGGTGTGAAATGATATCTCAGAGTTGTCTTAATTTGCATTTCTCTGATCAGTAGTGATTTGGAACACTCTTTCATATGAGCGGAGATAGTTTTAATTTCATCATCTGAAAATTGTCTGTTCATATCCTTTGACCATTTATCAATTGGAGAATGGCTTGATTTCTTATAAATTAAAGTCAATTCTCTGTATATTTTGGAGATGAGGAAACTGGCCCCCTATTTAAAAAGTTTGAGGACCACTAATAAAGTATAACAGATTTTGCTCAAGCCCCTTTTATTAACTTTACATTTATCTCTCTGTTTCCAGTATGTCTTTCATAAATAACATATTTTTGGATTCTGACTTTTAATCCTTTGTTATCTGCTTTCATTTTGTGGATGATTTAATCTCATTCACATTCGTAGTTATGATTTTAAGTGTGCAGTTTCCTCTATCCTATTTCCTTCTGTTAATACTTTTCTCTCCTCATCCTGTTCCTCCTCTAAAGTCTGTTTTGCTTTTGACCACTGCTGCATTTAACACCCCTCTCCCACTTCTCCATAAACACTCTCTTTTACTCCCTTTTCTTCCCATTTCCCAGTTGGGAAGGATAGATTTTTTAATATCCATTATATGTATGTCAATATATATATTTAGAGGTATGTAGGTATGTATATCTTTGAACCATTTTAGATGTAAGGATCAAATGAATGTTGCCTGTCTCCCCAACACTACTGTTTTCTCCTCCATTATAAAAACTCTTCCTTGTGTGCCTCTTTTATATGAGATATTTTTTCCCTTATTATGCTCACTTCCTTTTTCTTCCACAATCTTCCTTATCTTCCTTTTGTTTGCTCATCCATTTTTTAACATCATCTCTACATAATTGACTTACTTCAGCATGCTTTGTCTATATAGAATTTTTCTAACTGCCCTAATAATAATAAAATTATTAGATGTTATATTTATCATCTCATAGAGAAATGTAAGTAGTTTAACCTTCTTTTTTGATTTCTTTTTCATGGTTAACTTTTTATGCTTCTCTTTAGTCACAGTTGAATGTCAATTTTTCTATTTAATACTCGTCTTTTCATTAGGATTGCTTGGAATTTCTTTATTTCATTAAATATCTTTTGTTCCCTTGAAGAATTATACTCATTTTTTGCTATGTAAATTGTTCTAGGTGGTAATTCAAGCTCTTTTGCCTTCTGGTCTATCATATTCCAAGCACTCTTCTCCTTTATTGTGTTAGTTGCTAAAATCTTATGTGATCCTTGACAGTGGTTCCATAATATTTGGTTTCTTTGTGGTTGCTTGAAGTATTTTCTCTTTGACCTGGGAGCCATGCAATTTAGTTTTACTATTCCTGGGAATTTTCTTTTGGAGATCTCTTTCAAGTCATTGGTATATTCTTTTGATTTCTTTTACCTTTTTGTTCTAGAAATATCAGGGCAGTTTTCCTTGATAATTTCTTGAAATATGATATCTAGACTCTTTGATCATGGTTTCATGTACTCTAATAATTTCTAAATTATCTCTCCTTGATCTATTTTTCTAAGTAATTTGTTTTTCCAATGAGATACTTAACATTTTTTCTCTTTTTTCATTTTTTTTGATTTTTTAAAAAAACTGTTTCTTGATGTTTCATGGAGTCATCAGCTCATATTTGATCAACTCTAATTTTTTTTTGAGGAATTAGTTTAATCAATGAGCTATAGAGTTTTTTTCATCAGTTAAATTTTGTACTTCTTTTCTCAAATGACCAATTCTGTTTTCTAAAGATATTTTCTTCAATTTTTTTTGCCTCTTTTATTAAACTGTTAATTGTCTTTTCATAATTTTCTTTCCTTAAGACATTCAGTGCTCTTGGATAGGCCGAGCGAAATATAATAAAGATGACAATACTCCCCAAACTAATCTATTTATTTAGTGCTACACCAATCAGACCCCCAAGAAACTGTTTTTAATGACCTAGAAAAAATAACAACAAAAATTCATATGGAAGAATAAAAAGGTCGAGAATTACAAGGGAACTAATGAAAAAAAAGTCAGATGAAGGTGGTCTAGGTGTACCTGATCTAACGCTATATTATATAGCAGCAGTCACCAAAACCATTTGGTATTGGTTAAGAAATAGACCAGTCCAATCATTGGAACAGATTAGGTACAAAGGACAAATATATATATATATATATATATATATATATATATATATAGTTAGTTAGTTAGTTAGTTAGTTAGTTAGTTGTATAATAGAGGCTCTGCCACTTCAGAATTTTGTTCAAAACATTATTTTAAAGCTGTTTGGAGAGAAATTCTGAGAGAGTTTGATTGAAAGCTTCCTCTACTCTGCCATTTTAACTCTTAGACTAGGTCTCAATCTCTATCTCAGTTTCTTCATCTATAAAATGAGGATGATAAAAGAACCTACCTCTTAGGGTTTCCGTGAGGATCAAATGAGATAATAGATGTAAAGTATTTTGCTAATCTCAGAGTGCTATATAAATATTAGCTATTATTATTTTTTGATGGAGTTCAAATAGATATGGTCTTGGAATAAATTGTTATCCTGATGTTTTTCTTTTGTATGTGTTTCTGTAGATTCTTACACAGGACTATATAATAACTGCTTTTTTGTAATTGAAAAAAAAAAGATAGGAATGTATGCACATTTTCTCCATGCTCACAGAAAGCATCCTTGTGGTAACTTCATTAGCAGATAGTTAATGGGGATGATACATATTTTATTCTGTTCCCTTCCAGACCTCTGTATTTTTGAAATTTTTTTATTTCATATTATTTGGAAATTATGGATATTTAGTGTCTATTTCAAATATTGTAAACTTTTATATGGATCAATGTTATAATCAGGTGATTGTGGGTTAGGTTCTAGCATAAATTATTTAAGTAATCCAGGTTATCTTAAGGTTTATATTTGTAGCATGGAGATTTAACATAATTTAGTTTATAAAAGATAATGAACATCTACCTACTAAGCTAGGTATTTGAGATGTATTACTAGGGACAGATGAACTAGGCTTAATTTGGGGTTAATAATAATGTATTATTATGGTTCATGCTCCTACCCATTATCTTCTCTTGGAAATAATAGAATCTAGCTAGATATTTCAGGAGTGCTAAGTTTTTGTAGCCTATAGTCATGTTGTTTATATAGCATAATCTACACTGATCATTAAATCTGGGCTTCTTATGGATAACTCCTCTGTAGTTTCTTCCCATTCCTGACTGTCATGATAAACCCTTCTATTCCCACAATTGGTTAACATAGTATGTAGCATATAATATGTGCTTAATAAATACTTGTTGATTGATATGACAGCCATTTGCTCACTGTCTCTTTGGAGCATGGAGGTCTGTTTTTGCTTCTACTTTTGGATCTTAGTTGTTTCATAGGCTTTATCCAGAGATAAATAACTTTTGGTTATGTTGACAAAGCCAATAATGTGAACCTTTTAACAGCTTTTTATTATTGCTCAGTAAAGTGATATCTACTTACTCCACAAGTATTTCTGATTTATCATATGCTTTAAAAATGTCTATCATTTCCTCCCTCTTTCCCTCCCCCCATCTTAGTATTGATCTTTCTATACCTTACCTTAGGTCCTATCTTTTATAAATAATGTTAGGGTACTTTACAAATCTCTGACAGTTCATTTTCATATTTCTAGATAAGTACAAACTAGTATTATGTAGGTGTTAATTGTTTTAAATGTGTTCGTCCCATTTAGCTCTGGTTTCAGAACGCTAGTAAGTCTTTTAATGTAGTCAGTGGAAACCTACTTCTTAATATCATTATGCTGTATGAGTCATGCTTGGAAGAGACTAAGGTATCATCTTTTTCCACTGGTTCAATATGACAGCTGGATTTAAGCTTAAAGCCTTCTGTTGCTCTCTTTCTTTGGCACACATTAAGAATTTTATATCAAGTCCAAATGACATGGTATTATTTGAAAAAGATTTCACAAAATGAAGAGCTGTTTAATTTGTCTTTCAATAGAGTCATATAGTCTGATGTTATCCACATATATTAAGTGGTTAGTGAGTTTGTGGCTCATCTTATTTAATTTGGAAATCATAATTATTTTGAGAAGAGATGACAACAGGATTAGTGTCAGGCAAAACCATAATAGAAGTATCTACCTCTCTGAAAGATGGCACATTTGATATGAATTATTCTTACAATTATTAATGTGTGGGTAGCATGTTTTAAACAGATAATGGAATTCCATGTAGATATCAAATACTCTAGAATTCTCACTATATTTGCATGGATTTTATATGTAAATAAACCATGAATAAGGAACTGACAAAGTCTTTGTAATAATCAAAACAAAGGTAATTGTTGTGTTATGGTGATTTGGGGTTACTTGTACTGAATTATTAAGTTGTTCTTTTCATGACAGATCTAGTGTCAAAAAATGAGAAAACTAGTGATTCCTTCATATAAAGACCAATTATGTGTTTACATGCTGCATAGAAAATACTCACAACTTGTCTCAAAATTTTTAAAAGATCTGTAAATGTAAAAACACAATATATTTACTAAGGAGTTTAAAAAAAAAGTGTGCCAAAAAGTCCCAGAGGATGTAAAGAATAGTTTCTTTTTTTTCCTTTGCTATTTTCTTTTCCATCTCCTTTCCTAGTTAGATCACATTTAGAGTCTGGGGATCTCTTTCTGATATGCCACATTTAGGAAGGCTATTAAGCTATTAGAGATTATGCAGGGATTGGTGACCAGAATAATATCCCAAAGTGGAATGAGATGCCCTAGTAAATAGTAAATTTCTCATCTCTAGGGGTCTTTAAGTGAAGCTAAATAACTTGTTAAGGATATCCAGAGGGGATTCTTGTTTATATATTAGTTAGATTAGATGACCTTTGAATTCTCTTCCAGCTCTGAGATTTTAAGATTCTATGACAACATATGTTGTAAGGTCACAACCTTGCCTCTTGACATCACCACAGCTAGAAGCTCTGTGCCCACGCTTTGGGTAAGTAGGCCTTGATCTGTAATCCTTCCTTCCCTTACCTATTTCTCCAGATTTTTCCATCAATTATTTTTCCTTCTTTCAGGACTCCAGTCTGATCTTTAATAACCTCCCCTTGTCTCTAACACAGTTATCAGAGGTCTTGATGAATTATCTCAAGTGTCTACTGCCTAAGTATTAGGTACCTCGTGACATATCAGTCTATCCTCTTAGCCATAAGTCTCCTATACTGAATTAGTTTTCCTTGATTCAAACAGATTATTTTGGAAATGAGGAAAAAGTGGAGAATCATTATAATCTCTAACCATTTTGCCTCAGCTCTTCTTTTTTTAAAAGATATTTTACAAAGGGATATTTACTTTAAAATGATAGAAAATACAAATAAATATTTTCCCCAATAAGGAGTATACTCTCCCTTACCTTAAACCACATTGGTCTCTGGGGAGAACTAGGCTCTAAAAATAGGGCAGTAGCATCAGCTGAGCTTCCCCCTTCTTCCCTCACCTTTAAAAATTTGTGGTCCCTGAATTCTATGAGCCCTACGGATGATTTTTTGGTTTCCTTAATTCTTCATTTACAAACACTGCTCCTGTACTCTCATATACAAAGCAGAATATAAAAAGATGATTATAGATGAAACCATGAATCTTTATTATTCCCTAACTTCTTAAGAGAGTCTGGGGTAAAGTGTTAAGGGTGGGCAACATCCCTTCTACCATCCTAAGGTCTTTGGGGCGAGTGATAAAGGTGGGACATAGTGGGGTATAATGAGAAAGAATGCAGGATTTGGGGTCAGACAACCCTACTTCAATTTCAGGCATTACTGTTCATTACTTGTATAATTTTGGAAAAGTCATTAAACTTTCCTGGATCTCAATTATCTCATTTATAAAAAAAAAAATTAAGACTAGATAGCCTCAGAGACACTTTCCAGTTTTAAATCTATGATTCTATTTAAATCTATGAATCTATGATATCTATGATCCTGAAAGTACTCTATTTAAATCTATGACATTATTACTATTCACTGCTCTTTTGACCATCACCCCAACACTTTTGAGGTCACACTTTCCCAACACTGGACCATAAGTCTTTCCCTAATTCCCCCACCCCAAACTTTGCCTCTACCCCACTTCCTAAGAATTTGAATCTAAGCTCTTTGTTCTGACCTCTATTGAAAAATATCTCTTTTCTAAAGTCTAACACTGAAATAAGGACCATATAGCTAATGTCCTAAAAAAGAATATTAGATCTGAAGCCAGGAGACTTAGGAATCTAGACCCAAGGTTCAGCTCTGACACTAGTTCTGTGATCTTGAGGAAATCAATGGATTGTATATAGAATCAAAAGAAAGATCTAAATAACAGTTTTAGTACTAGAAGGGGCCTTAGAGGCCATTTAGTCCAACCCTCTCATTTTACAGATGTGGAAACTGAGGCACAGAGAAAGAAAGTGGTTTGCAAAGTCACATAGCTGGTAAATATAAGAACCAGAATTTGAACTCAATTTTATTATTCTAAGTTCAAGACTGTTACCTCTATACCATGTTGCTTCCATATGTAGTAGAAGTACTGAGTTTGGAATCAGATAACCTGGGTTCGGGTCTACTTGTTTACTACTACTTGTTTTTTTTATAACATGGCATATTCATTTAATCTCTGAACTTCAGTTTCTTCAGATCTGTCAAATGAGGGTTGGACCAGGTAATCTTGAATATCTTTTCTAGTTGAAACTCTGATGAATATCATTGTATCATGTGAAATCAAATTCTTGTTGCACAGATTGATAGACGAAAACTTTAAAGTTTCCCATAAAAAGAGCAACTGCCATAATATAAACATCATCATTATTGTTAATTGTTCTCTTCCCCCCAATATTTATAGCACAGTGTAAGCAGTGAATCAGTATCGCTGATTGAACTTGTCCTCCTCCTCAAGGCTATGAATCTTGAGAACCCTGAGGTTGTTCACACCCCTTTATGAAACAATATAGACCAAGGCAGTCCCGTGGGAGTCTGTTTCCAATTGAACTTCTAGGCTTAGCCCAAAGTAACTACCTAGAAAAGATGCAGAATGAGCTATAACTCTTGGTTTCCATTGAGGTGGGAGTCCAGAACTGGGATTAGTTCTGTTGTATACTCCTGGAAGTCATTTTTAACTGATACTCCCAAGGTCTTTTTTCTATAATAACTCATATTTGTGTAATGGTGGTGGTGGTGGTAGTAGTAGAAGAAAAAGAAAAAGGAGGAGAAGGAGAAGGAGGAGAAAGTTAGGGAAAGGAGGAGGAAGTAGAAGTACTAGTAGTATTAATAGTAGTAATTCTGGTGGTTGAAGTAATAGAAATAGTAGTTATAGTAGTAACAGTAAAAGTAGTAGTAGTAATAATAGTAATAATAGAAGTAGTAATTTGTGGTGGAATAGTAGAAGAATAAAACAATTTTAGCACTTTGAGATTTACAAAATATTTTATATAATCATTTGATTTCTTCCTTATAAACATCAGTGACTATTATATCCATTTTATAACTGAAAAAAACTGAAGCTCAAAGCAGCTAGTGTTGTTTATAGTCTTATAGTCACAAAGGATCTAAGGTAGGATTTGAAGCTAGATCTCTCTTGATTCCAGGAATAGAAGTAATCTTTTCACTTTCTTCACAATAGCCCTTTTGAGGTGAATAATATAAAGATCATTATATTCATTTTACAGATAAGGAGATTGGTGTTCAGAGGAGTCACAGTCAAATTGCTCAAACATGGAGAGAGCTGGGACTTAAAGCCAGGTCTTCTGAGTCCAAGAGTAATGCTCAGTCTTCCATGACACAGTGCTTTGCTTCTCTCCCTATCACTTATTCTTTTCTTCCCTTCATCCCTCATTCTACCTTTCCTACCTTATTTTATATTATTCCCTTCCACATCCTTGATACTCCAGCCAAACCAGTCTATTCTCTCTATAGACTTCTGCCCCCAACAAATGCTCATATTTGTACATCTTTGCACATTTCTCATATTTTTCCTTATTCCTCCAATATCCTTCCTCTTCTTCATCTGACAAAGTCTTAACAGCTTTTAAAACATAGCTCAAATGTTATCTTCCCTCAACTGCTTCAGTCCTAGGAATCTCACAAAACACATTGTTTTATAATTCTCTAAAACATTATCAGGAGGCTAGGTAGATGAGTCAGTGGATAGAGTGCTGGGCCTGAAGTCTGAAAGGCTCAACTTTCTGAATATGGTCTGTCCTTACATGCTTCCTAGTTATGTGACCCTGAGCAATTCATTTAACCCCATTTGCCTCAGTTTCCTCATATGGAAAATGATTTGAAGAAGGAAATGGAAAACCACTCCAGTGTCTTTGTCAAGAAAACCCCAATTGGGGATATAAAGAATCTGACATGACTAAAAAATGACTAAATGACAAAATCACTGTAATATTATCTATTCTAGTTCTTCATGTGTGTCTTAGCCTCTTGCTAGCTGTAAACTCTATGAGAGTAGGAATAGTGTTTTTTTAATCTATACTATGTATCTCCCCAGACAGGGTAGGGAATTTGTAAATGTTTGTTGAATGAAAGAATCTTGTCCTTTAGCTCCATTTCTCTGTAAGTCAGATGCAACTTCAATAACAATAATAAACAGGCTAAGAAGACTTCTTTTGTGGAAAGTTGAGTTAGAATGAGATAAGTGAAGTAAGGAGAATTTTTTCTTTTTTTAAAAAGGAAATGCATTTATTACTTTTAAAGTACATACAGTGACTCAAACTAAAGGCTAACAAAGGTTCACCAAGTCTCTTGGTGCTTCTTTAATGAATAGATAAAAATCATTTGCAATTAGCACATTCAGAGTAATTCATTGTAAATAAATGCTCCTAAGTGGCTATAATTTGCTTTGACTACTAAATATACCCCCCAATAATCCTGTTTATGATATTTTTAATTTAACTTAGCAAATTTCTTTTTTTTCCATAGGTAATGAAAAGGCTTTTATCCAAATTTTCATGAATACCAAATTAGTAGAGTTCAAATTAAGGTAATTTTCCACCAAAAAGATTCTCAAACCTTAGCCAACTGAATTTTTAAAAAAATATTATCTAGTGCAAGTTAAGGATATGGACAATTGATTGGGATTTTGTTATGGGTCTTGCTCTACATCTGTTTCTCTTCCTTACCTATTAGCTTTTACCCCTTTGTAACGACTCTTCCTCTCCCTTTTCCCTTTGGTCTCTCTCTCTCACTTTCTCAGTGCTTATGGGTCTTTCCATGGGGTATAGCTTTTGCTCCTTGAGCTAAAGCTGGAAAAAAAGGATGAAAATGTCCCATGAGTGAAAGTCCTAGGTTGGTGGGTAGTAGGGGAAAGGAGTTAAATTAATGTAGGGACCAGAGGTGACCCTTCATTTCAGAGAGATTGTGTGATGTTGATGAGTGCTCAGACTATATGAAGGGCATTTGGTCAGAAATTGCCTTACATGCTTAGACACCAAAGGGAATTCTTAAAGCAGTGGTTTTATCCCTTTTTATATAAAGACTTTGACCCAAGATGATACACTAGACCTGCCTTGAATTGTCAAGTCTTTGGGAACACAATTCTTTTCTGAAAACCTGGACTCTTTCTTCTTGAGGGCTGTTGACCATGGCAGACATGGAATGCTAGGCACATTTGCCAATGATAAGGCATGAATGGTCTCAGAGGGGCTCAAGGACTAATGATCTGGTAGGTCCTTTCTTCCACATGATTAGGATCATCTTGAAGACTCAGCATCTTATCCCAAAGAACAATAGGAGGGAAAAACTATAATTCCTCTTGTATTCATTGGGAACACCTGGCTCATGGTATAGCTGGTGTTTGAGTTTTTTTTTTTTCTTTCTTTCCTTTTTTTTCTTTTCTTTTTTTTTTTCTTTTTCTTTTTTTTAAGCATTACCTGCCACCACTCTTAAAAATTAGAATTTGGATGTTTGCTGATTGGGGTCCTGCCCTCTTCTACAATAGGGACACAGATCTGGGACAAGGCTTATTGATAAAATTGTCAAAATGTTCCAAAAGGCACTATCTGTCTTCAGTCTGTGTCCTTGTCTGTTTCTTTCATCAATTGATGGCTAATCCTGTCCCTACACTGTCTCCTAGATTTCCCCTTTTTCTGTTCCTCTCTCTCTCTCTTTTGTTCTCTATTTGGCCTTGTCTTTCTTTGAATTAGAACATTTCTACTTGTTTCACACTGTTCCCTACTTGTGGAGTCCCTACAGGGAAGGCTTATTCTTGGGTTCCTGTTTCACAGACTCCTGATTCTCACTAACAGAAGTAGATGGTGATTTTGAAGTCCGGGACAGGGAAGTGGGGATCATTTGAGACAGAGTTGAATGGAGAGAAAATGAACAGGTGGTAACAGAGAATGGAGTGGGGTGAGATAACACAGCAGTTCTAGGTCCCTGAGGACCTAAAAGGTCTTTGCTCATCTTTAAGACTGAGCACCCTCAGACTCCTACCTGCCATTACAACCTGATCTCTGCTGGGAGTTATGGAGGATTGGAATGGTTCCAAGCCTCCCTGAAGAGCAGAAGAGATGAACACAGTAGGGGTAGGATCTGGGGAGGGGATCCCAACATTTAGTGTCTAAACTGATTTTTCAGTTAGGTCTACAGGGCAATCACCCTAAACCCCATTCCTATCCTACCCTGGCCCAAACCTCAGTTGGCTGGGCTGCCCCCCCACCTCCCCACAACCCTCCCACAACTTTATCTCAGATGTACCCACCCTTTCCCACCCCCCAACAGGGCACCCCAATCTATTTGGTGCCTGGTTCATCCTCTGCTCAGCTCAGTAGTAGGTCTCCTTCTCCACCCAGCCTGTTAGAGAGAGAAGTTCAGAATAAGGGAGATCAATGGATTTCTTTAGGATTCAGGGCAGTGATGGCTATATAGAATGGGTTTTAGAGGTTGGGGCAGGAAAGGACTGGAAACAACAAGAGGGAAAAAAGGAGATAAAGGGAAAAGGGTCATAGACATTAAGAATTAGACGGGGGAATAAAATAGGGACCAGGTATAAATAGGACAGAAGAATGGGAAAACTGTATCTAGCACAAGGTAATGAACATCTAAGATACTCAATAACCACTTGTTAGTTGATTAAAAATCAGATGGAGATTGAAGGGGTTGAAAGTCTTAAATCATAGCTGTGGGTAAGATTAGAAGTCTAGGAGCAATAGGGATCACAGGATGATAGATTTGGAGCACAAGGAGACCTTAGAAATCAAGTATAATCCCTCTCATTTAAAGGATGAGAAAACAGTCCATGAGAGGTGAGAGCAGACTTCAAGTCTGAGTTAATCTACTACACTACTTAGAGGAAGACTATTGAACACTAGAAGCCAAGATTTCAGGTCTCAGGGCCTAGAAAGAGAATAAGGCCCTAAACAATCTGGAAGTTTAGGGTTTTAGGGCATTGAAAGTCAGTGGCAGGCATGTGGATTTAGGAATGTGGTTAGGGGATTGGGAAAACAGCTGGGCTGTGGAGGCTAAGAGAATCTTACCACCAGGATAGCGCCGCAGGATGAGTTTTCGGACTTCATCATAAATGAAGATAAGGAGACTATAGGGGAAGGCACAGAACCACCATGTGACCCTGTAAAGAAGCGGGGAGAAAGATAGTAGAATCAGAATATAAAGTCATAGAAATGGACAAAGAGAGACACCCAGAGAAATCCAGGCTATGATGATAGAACCTCCCCCCACACTACCACATCCCCCACATTCTCTCTGCTTCTGTGTAGAAGGCTGCCTCACCCCGCCTCCTCCTGGGCACTCACTTTAGTGGGTACATGCGAAGGGCCAAGCCCATGCCTGGGCAATAGGACAAAAAGGCGGCCAGAGCTGTCTCTTCAAGCAGCCCAAAAATCAAGATCTTGTTTCTAGCAAAGAAAGAAATAGTTAGAGGGAAGTCTTCCTTTCTGAAGTGCTTACTCATAGTCATCCTCTTCAGCCTGATTTCACAGTAATTCTTTTAATTCATCTCTTACTGATTCCCTAGCACACTCCCCACAGCAGCTGTTCAACACCTTCTCCTCTCCTCAAGATCATCACTCCACCCTCTTTCACCAGATGACCTCACCTCTTATTTTACTGAAAAAAATTGCAGCCGTTCCTGAAGAAGTCTGTCTTCTGCCTTTCTATATTCTTTACTACATCTTTAACCATCTTTGTCTACTCTGCTCTAACCCCAAAGATTGAGGTAACTCTTTTCTTTTTCAAAGGTGAACTTGACCATTTTCACTTGGGATTTTATTCCTTACTGCCAGTACAGCTTCTCCAATATCTTCATTTTCTACCTTTCTACTGGCCTCTTCATCATTGTCTACAAACAAACATGTCTCCTTTAATCCCCTCTCCTTTTTTTTTTTTTTTTTGCAGGCAATTATGGTTAAGTGGCTTGCTTTAAAATTTTTGAGGTCAGATTTGACCTCAGCCCTGAATCCAAGGCTGATGCTCTATGACTCCTTTAACCTTAAAAAACAAACAAACAAACAAACAAACTGCCACTTCTTAAGATATCATCTTAGATCCCTTCTACCTTTCACTGTCACTTTACTGAGAAAATAGAGACTTTTCAGTGAGCTTCCTTCTCTCTCCTTCTCTACATATTACAATCTATGTCCTTTTACCCTTAACACCAATCTCTGTGGTCCTTCTCTTCAATAAAGCTAACTCCCCTATATGTACCCTTCATCCTATCTCATCCCATCTTTTTTGGTATATTATCTATACAATTATATTCTCTCTCTTTCTCCCTCTCTTCCTTCTTTCTTTTTCTTCCTTCCCTCATTCCTTCCTCTCTTTCTTCCTCCCCCTCCTTTCCTTCCTTGCTTCCAGTTTTCTTTTCTCTGTCTCTCTTCCTCTCTCACCAGTCTCTTCCTATTTGCTAGGTCATTCCCTTAATGAATTCTAAATTCCAGCAGTAGTTGTCAACCAAATTGACATTATCTGGTCTCCCCATATAGTCATGCAGGCTATCTTCCTTGCCAAATATTCACTTCCTTCCCCCTCTTGCATTTTCAAAATCCTTCTCTTCCTTCAAGGCTATGCTGAGGCGCTCCCTTCTCAGTGACATTTTTTTCTGATCCCTCCAGCTGAAAAATGAGCTCTTCTCACATTTTCCCTGAACATTTTGTCTGAATCTCACACTTCCATCACACTCAACCTTTTATTATACTTATTCCTGGATATGTTATATTTCTCCCCCTTTTCTCCTCCCTCTACCTATTCTTAAGGTCAAGGACTGTGTCATTTTTCAATCTTTTGTTTCTTCCAGGTCTAACACAGTACCTTGATATAGAAGTCACAAAAATGTTTATTGAATTTGTTAGAGAAAGTAAAATGTTTCTAAGAGACATATTCCTTTCCCCTTCTCATCTGCCTTATATTACTCAAAAATATTTTCATCTTACTTTTTAAAATCTTTCTGAATTTTATCAACAGCTAAGCACTTATTTATTTATTATTATATATTTATTTTATATTTTAATAAATATATTTAAATAATATAAATATTTAAATTTATATATAATATATTTATAATTATTTAAATAAAATTTAAATATAAATAAGTATATTTAAAGTATATTTATTTATTATGACATATTACTTATTTTTTGTCTTAGTTTACTCTCTAATTTTGTCTTGTTCCACAGACAGGTCTGGAAGCTCTCTGAGGCCAGAGATCATGTCTAGTTTCCTGGACATAAGAGTTACATAAATAACCTGAGTCAAGTCTGGCATCTAAGATCCACCTTGAAAAAGCCTTGACCTTTGATCTTGGGCAAGTAACTCTTTGAGACTTGATTTCCTTATCTATAGCATGAAGGAATAGAATTAAGTGATCCTTTCCAGAAATAACATTTTATGAGTCTATGTGTTATTGTTTTTAAGTAGAGTAAGGGAAGAGAAATGAACAGAAGGGATGGGAAGGAAGGATAGGAGTGGCACTCTCCAGAGATTTGTACCCACCCAGCATCAGGAAACACAATTAAAGCTGCCAAATTTCTCCTCCTCCTCCTTCTCCTCCTCCTCTTCCCCACCTCCAAGCAATACATGGCTAGAGCTGAGTGATTAAAATATGATTCTGATCCTAACACTGTAAGGTGGGATAGTTCATGGTCTGGGTGAATCAGGATTGGAGGATCATGCCAGGACTGGGGGGCTGAAATGGGCTTTGTAGTGGGGAACTCACTTCATGCCCTGCTGGAAGACAGAATTGCGGCGGGTCTTGCAGATGATGAGATCAGCCCATTGTACAACCACGATGCTGGCAAAGAAGGCTGTGTGGCATGTGAACTCCACCACCTTCCGCTGCTCATAGGTCTGGAGAAAGGGCACAAAAGGGGTTAGAGTTCAAAGAGAAATTGTATTCAGACAGGGGAAGAGTAGAATTACACAAGTCAAGGTCAAAAGAGATAGATGGATGAAATCAAAAGAAAGATTGGAGTCAGAGAGGAGTTCAGGTTACTGAAAGAAAAATATTTTCGGGTATAGTCCTAGGAGATAGTTGAGTCAGAAAGGGAAGAAGAATCAACTGAAAGAGGTAAGAGCTCTGTCAGAAAGGAAAGCTTAGTCAAAAAGAAGGTGAAGTCAGAAGACGTAGAGTTAAGCAGGAGAATGGAAACAAGGAGGATGGATTCAAGAATTAGGATCAGAATGTGGAAGGACAGAGGAAAAAGTCAGGTCAAACCACCAGCACACATCCAGTCTCACTCCAAACTCTCACCTCCTGACAGTTGCCTTGACACTCACCCATTCCTGTCCATAGCTATCCTCCAGGTCATTCTTGGATCGATCATCCCAATCGAGTCGAATGCCCAGAAGCCGTGAGGGTAGGAAACCATTCTCCGCCAGGATCACAAAGTAGGTAAAAAAGCCACCCAGGGCTTGGATCATCCCTGTGAGTGGTGAGTGCCACAGAGTAGGGGATGTTAGAGAAGGAAACACCACCATCTGAATTAAAAAGAACAGGTTCAGCACTAAACTGGGTCTGGTTTTGAGCCAATTCTGAGAGCTTAACCTTTGGGAAATAGCCAGAATTGCACAGTATAAAGAGCATCATGCTGGAGTCAGAAGACTTGGATTCAAATTCTGCCTCTGACTTTATCTGTGTGATCATGGGCAAATAAATCCCTTAACCTTAATGGGCAAGTCCCATAACTCTCATGACCTCATTTTTTTTCCTATCCAACATGAATTCGGACTGTTTGGCTTCTGAAATCCCTTCCAAAGAAATAGGATTCTGGGACTCTAATCCTACTTTAAAGCAATGAGTCTCTTTGAACCTCACCAATTTGACCATAGGCCATACTGATGAGCCTCTCATTCACCAGCTTGTCTGTCTGTGGATTCCGAGGCTGGCGTTTCATAATGTCACTTTCAGCTGCCTCATAGGCCAAGGAAATAGCTGGTACCTGAAATATAGAACAGATGAAGTTGGACAGGGAAGAAAATAGGTGAGGAAATGGGGAAGAGATGGAATTCAATTCAACCAATTTTTATTAAGCACCTGCTCTATACAGAATGATATGTTAGGCACTGGGGAAGATGTGGAATTTAGATTAACATGGTTCTTGCCCTCATTGACTTCATAGTCTGATAGATTCAATAATATTAAAAATTCCTATAGAATTTTAAGATTGATGAAGGGATATGAAGCAACTCCTAGATAAAATTCTTAGACTAAATCTTTCTTCTACCAGATAGGGCAAGTTTAGACCAATTACTTGCCCTAGATTACTCCCACCCTCTACCTTGATAATTTCATCATACCCCATTTCCCCCAGCCACATTTCTGGACTTACCATATCAGTTCCCAGGTCAATGCAAAGGATTGTCACAGTACCCAGAGGCAGGGGAATGTTGGCGATGATGAAGAGCAGAAAAGGGGTGATTTCTGGGATATTACTGGTCAAAGTGTAGGCAATTGACTTCTTCAAGTTGTCAAAGATCAGCCGACCTGTGGGCAAGTCCTTAGAGCATCAGGGATATCAAAGGGACTACCCTGCCCCCCATTGCATTTCCTGAAGTAAGCCAAGCCCTTGCATTGTGGTCTAATGTTCTCTCAGAGGACAGGACAGTGAGAAGAAGCCTGCATAAAACCAGGGCTAGCAGAGTATGAGGGAGAGAAAGAAGACTCTATCAATGGCCATCACTCTGGGTCTGTGTCTCTAATTTCCTTATATGACTCCTGTTTTCTATTGATCTCCTGAAAGAAAAAAACCTTGAAGCTGAGAACTGTGGCATGCTCTGAAATAATTAGCTGCCTGAATTATAGGATATATATGATAAAGTGAAAAGAAGAATGGACTTGAAATCAGAAGTCCTACATTCCAATTCTAGCTGTTTTTTCACTGCTTAGGGTACTTCAGATGTTTAATCTCTCTGGATCTCAGTTTCCTCATCTGTAAAATGAGGAGATTGGACAAAACTTCTAAGGTGTCTCCCAGTTCCAAATTCTTTCTCTGCTATAATCCCTCAATCCTGGCTGAAAGAGCATAAGATTTAAACTGGAATGTGATGTCAGAAAGAAGATAGTACAAAGAGAATAGGAATCTAGCCTTCTACTCTTCACTCCAGCCTTTAGTGTGAGCTCTTAGTGAAGAATGGTTTCCTATCCTGATGGCAGTTTGGCATCTGACTCAACTGGGAGAAGTGTGCCAAGAATGAACTGGAGAGCGGCCAGGGGCAGCCTACTCACCCTCCTCCACACCAGTGACAATGGAAGCAAAGTTGTCATCTAGTAAGATCATATCAGCTGCCTGCTTGGAGACATCAGAGCCAGAGATCCCCATGGCAATGCCGATGTCAGCCTTCTTCAGTGCAGGAGAATCATTCACACCATCACCGGTCACTGCCACAATGGCACCCTGGTAAGGAAATACCATCAGAGGCCAAGGCTCTGCCAGGCCTTAGAATCCCAGGATCTCAGAATCAGAAAGGAACCTTGGAGGTCATCTAATCTAAACTGTCTTGCATCAGGAATCATGGATCATATATTTAGAGCTGGACAGCTTCTTAAAGGTTAAGTCCAACTTCCAACCCACCAAGAGGAAAATAAGACACAAATTCAATGTCCTCTGCTCTACACACCATGTTGCCTCTCTACAATCGCCCTATCACATCCCAACAAAGGGGTTGTTTGAAGAACTCCAGTGATGAGGAATTCACTTTCTTTCAAGATAGCTCATTCTATTTTTAACAGTTCTAAATTGGGCAATTTAGACTGATAGGATGCTTACATGAATCGCTACTAGTTCTCTTTCCTGTGACCAAGCAGGACAAGGATTGCTCTCGCTTTCAAATATACTGGCTCCACTTCATCTCTTCTTCTGGAAAGGCATCATGGTCTCTCAACCTTGTTATTCCCTTCACAATTCTGTGTTTCCTGAGTTCTGTTCCCCTAACTTATATACTCATGTCTGATATTCATCCCTGATAGCCAAGAAGTCTCACCCCATTCAGTTTTCCCACCTGTCTCTGACATCCCTCCACAATGATGAGCTTCTGCTGTGGAGAAGTCCGAGCAAAAACAATCTCCGTGTGGTTCTTGAGGATCTCATCCAGTTGCTCTGATGTCATGTCCTTTAGGTCAGACCCATGGACCACACAGGCCTTGGCTTCCCTGGATTAGTTAGGGAATAACAAATAATTTGGCTGAACTTTATCCCCATCTCTCAGACTTTAGCTCTCCTCATTTCTCAGTTCTCATGTCCTGCTACTCTCTGGGATTCAGCTTTTTTATTTCCTTAAAGGAGCTATTTTTTAGGGAAGGGGCAAGTATCCCTCAAGAAGACTCAAAACCTTAGCATGAAGGAACTAAAACATTCAAAACAAGTCATATATGAGACCAGGTATAGGGGCTTTAGAGGTCTCAGTGATGTGTATAATGACTTCCACAGTGGGTAATCAATTCTGAGTAATAGTATAGGATGGGAGAAAAATCCATCCAGTGTAGAGGATAAAGATGACATTTGGTCAGGAACAGTGGCACGCTGGTAAATGTTTAGCAATGAGCTCACCAGAATGTATGCAAAACATACTTTTCCCCCCCCTGAGGCAACTGGGGTTAAGTGACTTGCCCAGGGTCACACAGCTGGGAAGTGTTAAGTGTCTGAGACCAGATTTGAACTTGGGTCCTCCTGAATTCAGGGCTGGTGCTCTATCCACTGTGCCATCTAGCTGCTCCTGGGACATACTTTTAAGTTTAAGTGGCACATTTTTACCAGTACTTTATGTCTAGACAATTAACAAAACAAACAAACAAAAAATCAAGCCCTGATTTATAGTGTTTTGTCAATTTTCAGCCTGAGTGTTCAAGCTGAAAATTGAGCAATTCACCCTTTGTTCAACCATTTCCATTCAGAGGTATCTAACAGATTAATTGGAACATTTTCCCCAACACTTTCTTATGTCTAGACACAAAACAAAAAACAAAAACAAAAAAATCAAGCTCTAATTTGTAGTGTTTGTCAATTTTCAGCCTGAGTGTTCACATTGAAAACTGAACAATTTGCCCTCAGTTCAACCATTCTGGTCAGGGATATCTAATAGAGGACCTACCTGGGATTGACTTGGCTGACTGGGATATTTAGTCGAGCAGCAATGTCTTCTACTGTCTCATTGCCCTCTGAGATGATGCCCACACCCTTGGCGATGGCTTTTGCTGTGATAGGATGGTCCCCTGTCACCATGATTACCTAGAGGGAGAGGAATGAAGAGAAGGGGAAATGTTATTAAAGTTCATTTGAGTCCCCAAAAAGGACGTTCAAGTAGGGAAGAGAGGAGCATTGTACTAAGGCAGAGTCTAGTCTGGTTCCCTTCACCTATTAGATAAGTGAGCGTACTAGCCCTGTATAGTAAGAAAAAATACTGAAACGGAAGACAGGAGACCTAAGTTATAAATTCAGACTGTTTGTTGTTCACTTGTTGTTTAAAGTTTAAAATGGAGGATGGTGTAAGTGATTATGGAGCCTGCAGGCTACCTGTAATGTAGAACACTCTCAAGTGCTACAGGAACTAAATATAACTGGGAACCAACAAATTCTGAGATATGTGGCACAAGCAGGACCAGGAAGAAATATGTAACACAAGCACATTGTGCACAGTAACAGTAAGATTGTGCAATGATCAACAAGTGTCTTTTAATCCTGTTTTACAGAAGGATAAACTGATTAAAATAGAAAAATATAACTGGGAAATATTTAATAAAAGAAATAAAATATAGCAGAGCCTAGGTAATATTACTTTAAAAAAAAAAAGTCAGGGCTCATCTAGCTGGCACAGTAGATAGAGTGCTGGGACTAGAGTCAGGAGGAATTGAATTCAAATATGGCCTCAGACAACTATTAGATGTGTGACCCTAAACAAGTCACTTAACCTGTTTATCTCAGTTCCTCATCTGTAAAAAAATAAATGGGAGAAGGAAACAGCAAACCATTCCAGTATCTTTGCCAAGAAAATCCTAAATGGGGTCACGAAGAGTCAGACAGGACTAAAAACACCCAAACAACAACATACCAATGAAATAAGGAGGCTAGGCTTGTTCTGCTCTTCCTCCCCCCCCCCCCCAATAAAAGCCTTAAAAGTTTACAAAGCCTTTTCCTCACAGTCCTGGAAGATAGAGAATATAAATATTATATATATATATATATCCTCATTGAACACACAACAAAACTAAAGACTATACAGCCAATTAGTGTCGGAGCTGGAACTCAAAGCTAGGTCTCTCCTGTCTCTCAATCCAATGTTCTTCCCCCAGAACACAAACACCCATCTTCCACCCTCCCCAAATACAGTTAAACATACATATGTAGCACACACACAGAGATATACATACACCCAACTCCCCAACATACACATAAACAACCCCTTTACAAATACACATACACACAAAATTTCAGAGTTGCAAAGGACCAAAGAGGTGATCTAGTCCAAATGATCCCTGCAAAAGAATTCTCTCTCTAATACTACTTCATCCAGTCTTTGTCCAATGACCTGCAAAGAGAACTTAAAGCAGTCAATGCACTTTTAAAAAATTAATATTATTATCATATTTTAATAGTTTTTTAATTTCCCCCAGTTATATGTCAAGAAGATTTTTAGATTCATTTTTTACAAGATTTTGAGTTCTAAAGTTTTTCTCCTCTCCCCTCTTTCAAAGAGGGTAGGCAATTTGATACAGTTTATATTTGTGTTATCATATAAAACTTATTTCCATATTAGTTACAATTGAGAAAGAAGAAACAAATCAAAAAGAAAAAAAATGAGGAAAAAATATGGTAAGTGGAAAAAAAAAACAAAAAACTTAGATCTGCATTCTGAGTCCTTCAGTTTTTTACCTGGTTATGAATAACATTCTCTTGTACTTCTCTGGGATCATTGTGTTGCCGAGAAAAGCTATGTCAATCATAACTGATCATCACACAATGTTGCTAAAATCTGGGTACAATGTTTTCCTGATTTTGCTCAGTTCATTTTGCATCAATTTGTACAAATCTTTCCAGATTTTTTTGAAATCTACCTTTTCATTATTTCTTATTGCACAGTAGTATTCCATTATATCCATATACCACAGTTTGTTCAGCCAGTCCCCAATTGTTGGGTATACCCTAAATTTCCAATATTTTTCCAGCACAAGAGAGCTGCCACAAATATTTTTTTACACATGTAGGTACTTTTACCTTCTCTTTGAAATATAAGCCTAGTAGTGATATCACTGGGTTAAAGAATATACACAGTTTTATAAGTACTTTGGGCAAACTTCCAAATTTCTGTCCATTATTGGATCAGTTCACATTTCCACCAATAGTGCATTAATGTCCCAATTTTCCCACATTTTCTCCAACATTTATTGCTTTCTGTTTTTTTTTTTTTTTTCTTGTCACATTGGCCAGTGGGTTAGGTACAAGGTGACATCTCAGAATTGTTTTAATTTGCATTTCTTTGATCAAAAGTGATTTAGAGGATGTCTTTATATGCTTATAGATAGGTTTGATTTTTTATCTGAAAACTACCTGTTGATAGACTTTGACCATTTATCAATTGGAGAATATTGTTTTTCTTTTCTTTTTAAAGTTTTATTAGTGTGTTTCATTTTTATATTACATTTACAGATTTCCACAATACAGATATGGCCTTGATATATAAATCAGACAGAATCAAAACCGAAGAAGAAAACTGAAGGACCAGTGTTTCTAATGATAATTTAATTTTAATTAAAATTAAAATTTATTATATATATTTATTATATATAATATATATAAATTAATTAAAATTAAATTTAAAATAAATTACTAACAAAGAGGTTAAAACAACTTATCATAAAGATTTTATATTATAACCAGGTTGAATTTATACAAGAAACACAGGGTTGGCTTAAAAGAGGAAAGGTATAAATTTAACAATATTCAAGGAACAATTCCTATATTACATAAATTATTTACAGAAACAGCTCATTCTACTTTAGCATCAAGATGTATTTTCTTGACTCATGATGAAAAAATGCTATCCACATCCAGAGAAAGAACTGATTAAATTTGAATGCAAATTGAAGCATACTATTTTCACTTTGAGGATTTTTCTGTGTTTTTTTCTTTTGTTCTGTCCCTTTCACAACATGACTAATTTGGAAATATGTTTTATATTACAGCACATGTATAACCTATATCAGATTGCTTTCTGTTTTAGAGATCAGGGAAGAGAGAGGGGGGGAGAAAAATTTGGAACTTAAAACCTTTAAAAAAATGAATGTTGAAAATCGTCTTTTGAATGTAACTGGAAAAATAAAATATCTTAAAATTATATATATATATTTCACACCTAAATTTATCTTATTGCTAATTCCACCAATTGTCCCTAGTTCTTCCCTTTGGGGTCAAATAAGTCTAATTTCTTTTCTGTGTCAGCCATTCAAATACTTGAAGACAATTATCATATTTTCCCTAAGTCTTCTTTTCTCTAGACTAAACATCCCCTGTTCTTTTGACCTACGTTCATATGGCATGAACTTATATGGGCCTTCCTCTTCATGGTTGCTATCCTCTGGATACTCTTCAATTTATCACAACATTCCAGATGAAGTCTAAGCAGGATAAACAACAATGGGACTATTTCCTCTATTCTTGGAGATTTGAGTGCATTAATATTGAGTCCAAGATCATGTTTTTTGGTTGCTATATCATACAGTTGACTCATAATGAGCTTGTAGTCCACTAAAATTCCTATTTTTAAGATGAACTATTATCTAACCATATCTCCCCTATCTTATAGAATTCAATTTTAAGACTTTATTCTTATCATATTTCATTCTATTTGATTCAATCCAATGCTCTAGCACAGGGATTAGATAACTACTGCCAGGCGGCCAAATGTGGCCTGCTGTTGGTTTTTATATAACCTACTAAGAATTTTATTTTTTATATTGTAAAGTAAAATAAAACTTTATTTTGAAATGTAAACACCATTCTTAGCTTGTGGGTCATACAAAAGGAGGCTTCTGGCATCAATTTGCTTCTGTTCTAGCCTCCTGTCAGAATTTTTGGCCATAATAGATATGCCATCTGTTGTGTTTTCTAACTCTTCCAGTTTTTTATTACCTGCAAATTTAATAAGCATGCTATATACAACTTTCTCCAAATCATAAATAAAAATGTTAAGTAGCACAAGTTAAGCACAAATCTTTGGAGCAGTTATGTAAAGGTCTTCCAACAAAAATAGTGTGACAGTCTATTAAATATGTTGTTAAAATCTTTTTGGATAAATTTTGTTCAATCTTGTCAAACTCTTTATGATCCCATTTGGAATTTTCTTGGTAAAGATACTGTAATGGTTTGCCATTTCCTTCTCCAACTTATTTTATAAATGAGGAAATTGAGGCATGCAGAGTTAAATGATTTTCCCAACGTCACACAGCTAGTAAGTGTTTGAGCCTGGATTTGAATTCAGGCAGGTGAGTCTTCTTGCCTTCAGGCCCTGTATTCTATCTATTTTTCCACTTAGTTTCCATCTTTAAATATTCCCTACATCCATATCTATAGCATTCTAGTGATCTACAAGTTTATTAATAATGTCAAAAAAAGAAAATTACATTAGTATGACACGATTTGTTCCTGATTTGACATATTGACTCTTTGTGATCTCTATTTCCTTTCCTACTTATAGTTCACTAATCATTTTCAAAATAATAAACCCCAAAATTATTTCAAAAATTGAATTTGAGTTCACTATATTCTAAGTGGGAGATTCTACTCCTTCTGTAAAAAATTTGATATTTGCCTTTCTCCAATCCTGGGATATCTTTCTTACTCCCCATGATTCCAGAATATCACTGTCAATAGTTCAGTAGTAATCAAGGACATCTAGATGGCAAAATGGATAGAGTGCAGGGACTGGAATCAGGAAGACTTGAGTTCAAATTTGATGTCAGTTTCTAGCTATGTGACTTTGGGCAAGTTATTTAATCCCATTTGCCTCAGTTTCCTCATCTGTAAAATAAGCTGGAGAAGGAAATGGCAAATCATTCTAGTATCTTTGCCAATAAAATCCCAAATGGAATAAGACTGAAAAATCACTGAACAATAAAAGCTCAGTAATGGCAGATCTTTCCAGTAGTATAGTTCATCAGAGCCAAGTGACTTGAATTCATCAAGGAAGGGAGAAAACAAATATTTATTAAGCTTCTATTATGTGCTAAGCACTGTGCTAAGCTCTTTACAAATAGTATCTCATTTGATAAAGGGTACCTAGATACTCTCTTACTATCTCTTTTAGTATATTGTCCATCAATTCCTTATTGGCCATTTTGGGTTTTATTCTTCCTAGCTGAAAGATGAATCTTCTTGGCAAAGAAAACAAACAAAATGAAAAGTGAGTAGCCCTGCCTTCTCTCTGCCAAGAGTTATTATTGTCCCATCCGTTCAAAGCAGAGATCCCATCCCTTCTTTAATTCTCCTCTTTTGCCCAATATAAATCAAATCTTCCCTTCGCCTTTATTTTATGCTTGGCTTTCCTGACTGGCCTGAGTTAATTCTCAACTCTATTTACTTAGCACTCCTGTTACTGATCTTAGAGTACTTTGATAAACTTTTGTATCGACCCTCTGTTACTTGCTCATGCCTATACCTTCTGTGTATGCCTTTTAAAAATCGAGGTGGATTGATGAATCCCCCCTATACATTCACATCAATCTCTTCAAACAATTCTTTTTCTTCTTCGGAATTCTTTTTTTAATCTTCAGAATTTCATTTTTGAAAACTTCCTATCCCTTCTGTATTGATCTCTCTTGAGAAACTTTAGTTTATGGGGATCCTAAGTTATCCTTCTTCTGGTCCGTTTAAAATAAGTTCCCCCATAATGTAGGATACATAACAGATAATAACAGGTCTTCTTTCTATTTCTGTCATAAACTCTAAGCTAGAGTGCTCACTGTTCCCAGCCTCCCAAGGTTTCCAACATTTCTGCCCTAGCAACAATTCCTAATTATTAGTAAGAATAAAATCTAGAAAATATTTTTCCCTTTTTGAAAAATTCCTCTATCTTTTGTCAAAGATTTAAGTATTATTAAAGAAGTTATCAGCTATATTGTTTTTGTCAGAGAGAAAAAGAGGCAGAGAAACACACACACACAGGAGAGAGAGAGAGAGAGAGAGAGAGAGAGAGAGAGAGAGAGAGAGAGAGAGACAGAGACAGAGACACCGAGAGAGACAGAGACAGAGAGACAGAGAGAGAGAGAGAGACAGAGAGAGATAGAGAGACAGAGAGAGAGAGACAGAGAGAGAGAGAGAGAGAGACAGAGACAGAGACACCGAGAGAGACAGAGACAGAGAGACAGAGAGAGACAGAGAGACAGAGAGAGATAGAGAGACAGAGAGAGAGAGAGAGAGAGAGAGAGAGAGAGAGAGAGAGAGAGAGAGAGAGAGAGAGAGAGAGAGAGAGAGAATGCTCCAAACATATCAGGAAAACTGAAGGCTCCCATCCTTACTCAATCAAGCATATCCTCCAGATTTGTGATTTGTTTCCTGATTTCCTCCTTTATTTCTTCTTTATGTCTAAGTGGTCAGATAATAACATTCTTTTGTTCCTCCCTTCATTTGCCTTTGCTTCCATCATGTTTCTTCTCTCTAGTTCCTAAATTTCCTCACTTGAATATATCTCCTCAATATTGAATGTTATTGCATCTTCTCCTTTTTCTTTTATTTATGGTTTACCCTTTTTGCTTTTTTGCTCCAGACTTGTGATCACAGTGGTTTGGAGAATTCCTGGTGTGAAAACTCTCTGCATTTATATAGATTGGCAACTTCCAGAATCACTTGGGCAGATGAAAGGTTAAATGACTTGGCCTTGGTCAAATGAACAATATATGGCCAAAACAGTCCAGGACCAGCTTTCTAGTCATTATACCACATATCCTCTCCAAGGAATACTCTTATAAATTCCACCAAGTCTCAGTAATACCTATAATGCCCAATTTGACTCCTTGAATTGGGAGCTCTGTTTAGATCTGTTTCTTGCCTAGAGCTGCATTTCTCTGTATTTATTTGCCACTTGAGGCTCTGAGTTTTAAACTAGCTTCTATTTTATTTTCCATGACACTATGTAATACTTCTTAACTTCTTTTGCTTTTATTTCTTTATTTATAAAATATAGACATAATACTGCCCTTGACTGTCTCATAGGAGTAATACACGGATCAACTGAGATAATATATACACACAATATACAAAGATGTATACAATGTATATATATGTATATATATATACATACATATATATATATATGTATATATATATGTGTGTGTGTTTATATACACAAAATATACATATTAATATATACTACACATATACAATATATATATATATATATAGGTATATATATATATATACACATATACTAGTACACACATATATAGACAAATATACATAAATATACATATACAGATATAATATACCTACATATATGTGTATGTATACTTATGAGTATTTTGCAATTTTAAAGTACTTTGTGTATGTGCATATGCTACATAAACATACATTTATTATTTCCTAGGGCAGACAATAATAACAGTTGACATTCATAAAACATTTTGCAATTTGCAAAGCACTTTACATATAATTATCTCATTTAAGACTCATAACCACCCACCCTTACAACTTCCCTAAAACTACAATCTCAGGTGTTGAAAGAACTGATACATGTGATGATTGAATTGCTTTTTTTTGCTGTTTGAAAGACCATGGAAAGATTACACAGGTTATTATAAAATCCCCATTTTACAGAGAGAGAAACTGAAACTTGGAGAGGTTAAATGATTTACTTAGGTCTATATAATTTCTAAAATAAGCATCAGGCGTAAAGTTTGAATCTAGGCCTTCCTAACTCTTCTATTAGTGCTATATTCACTATGTTACAATTCAGCTAAAAGAGATCCAACCCACTCAGTCATGAGAATGGAATACAAAAAGGCATGGAGCTTGGGAACCCAAGATGATGCTTTGGTTTCAACACATAGCAGTTCATAGGTGGTAGTGTGAGATACAAAGAGGAGACAAGCCATAGGTTTAGCTTGATGAATGAAAATGAATGAGGAGGCTGCAAGGGGAAAATACACTAAGGGATCTGGATTTGATGCAAGCAGGAAATAGTTGATTTAATTGTCTTATTGTGCCTTTCTCAAACTTCTCTAACAGCCACTAAAGGAAAACATTTCCAAGATCTGTGCCCTGGACCTTCTTATAAGTGATGGAGCTCTGGATTTGAAGCCAGATGACCTGAGTCTGAATCTTCATCTATCACTTACTGGCCATGTAAGCAAGTAATTAAACCTCTGGGAAACTTGGATTCTTCATCTGTAAAATGGGGGTAATTGTACTATCCTTCTCACAGGGTTGTTATGAGAATTAAACAAGATAGAATATATAAGATGCTTTGTAAACTTTAAAACAATGTATGACTATGAACTGTTATAATGATAGTGATGATGGCAATGATGATGATGATGATGTTATTATTTTAGAATATTTCCCACCATATGTTCTGATAAGTTTAATTTCCCCATAAATGCTATTAAAGCCTTTTTGAAAAAACCCAACCTATGAATTCACTCAGAGAAAATAAGAGGATCTCATGGCTGGGCTAGATAAAGGCCAGTGGCTTTAGAAGAAAAACGTAGAAGGGGCCTCATCCCAACATCTTTAGACTACTAAAAAGTACAAGTCAAATATAGAGGAGAAAAGGAAGAAATTAGAAGGTATATTGAATATGTTTATTTCCTGGCTCAGACCCTTATTTCTTCATGCAATGTTTGTTTATAAGCAGAGAGGAAAGTATCAGATGTCCTTTCCTGCTTTAAATATTTATGAGCCCACACAATAAATTATGGTAGAGATGGAGAGGGTTCAGAAAAAAAAATAATTCATTTAGTAAAAGGAATTAGCATGAGAACAGAAAGGCAAGAGTTAACTTTCCCTAGGAGGATCAAGGAATAATAGAAACTAAAATCACAGATTTAGAGCTGGAAAAGATTTTAGGAGTCATTATGTTCAATTCCTTCATTTTAAAAAGAAGGAAAACAGATACAGAGAAGTTAAATGCCTTGTCCACACAGGTAGTAAGTATCTAAGACTCAATTAGAACTCATATCTTTCTGACTTCTCTTTCAATTGGATCCTCAGAGGCCATCTAGCTTAACTCTTTCATTTGTACAACTGAAATTGAAAGCCAAGGAATTTGAATTTTGCCTAGGCTCATAAAAGTAAAGAATCAGGGGGCAGCTAGGTGGTGCAGTGGATAAAGTACCAGCCTGAAAGTCAGGAGGATGTGAGTTCAAATCTGGCCTGAGACACTTAACACTTCCTACCTGTGTGACCCTGGGCAAGTCACTTAACCTTAATTGCCTCAGTAAAAAGTAAAGAATCAGAGATAGGATTTGGTTCTCTGACTCCAGAGCAGTGGTTTTTGCATGGAAAGACAGAGTTTCCTCTCAACCCCAGAGCAGACTGGAGTGTATGCTGATTAAAAATCAGATAGTGGTGCAGGGAAGGCAGCATGGGGGCATATAGATGTTTGTCATTGGAAATGATGCCTTCAAACTCTCTGGTTACTTAGGAAATCAAAATATTTATTTTGTAACAGTGATAATTTTTGCCATGATGGGAGGAGATCTGGTTTCTGTATGATTGAGACTGAATATGTCAAGAGTAGAGTCCAGGGAAGAGCCCAAATTGTGTGATGAATAAAATATGTACAGTTAATATGTTCTGAGTGAGGTGAGGTAAGGTATGTGATTTAGAGGGAAAGAGAATATCGTAATGATCAGTGTGAGTGAATAGTAAGAATATGTTTTGATGCCAGAATTCCACAAACTATGGACTAGTCTGGTGTAGACTCCCAATGGATTGATGCTTAATCCTAGAGTGAAGCTTGATTTAGGAGGCATAGAGAGTCAGCCCAGCTGTGGATACTTGTACAGCTTCCCAGATTATGTACAAGCTGTTTGTTAGAACCTCCCCCAGGGAGTGATTCCATTATCTAGGTGGGAAGCCATCATTTTGATCTATATCTGGTCACTGGACCCAGATGGCTCTGGAGGGGAAAGTGAAGCAGGTGACCTTGCACATTCATCCCTCACTTACATCCAATTCACTTGCATGTCATAGCATAACTTCTCTGATGTCATGATCCTCTTTGAGAACCAAGGACAAAACAAACACAAGCACTCAGAGCTTGGAGAATGGTTCGGCGTCGTGAGTATGTCTGTAATACAGTGATCTTGAATTTCTCAAAACAATAGTCCCAAGATCCTTGATTCTAAGGGAAGGATAAAAGAAGAAAAAGAAAGAGAAAAAGAAGGAAGGGGGGAGAAGAAAGGGAAGAGAAAGGGAAGGGAAAGGAGGTTAAGGGCACTGGTACCTTGATCCCTGCACTCCGGCACTTTCCCACAGCATCAGGAACTGCAGCTCGGGGAGGGTCAATCATAGACATGAGTCCCACAAAGCAGAGCTTCTCTGTAGGGAAGTTTAACTCATCTGTGTCAAACTTGAAACCCCGAGGGAATTTTGCAGAAGGTAGGTTGAGGTGGCAAAACCCTTAAAGGAAGGGGAAAAGGAGGTGTGAGAGACTAGACTGACAACTGGGAATGTATACAGGCTACAAGCCTGTTTTACTCAGTGAAAGCAAGAAAGAAGCTCTCTAGGCCTTTTCTGAACCCGTCTCCTTTAATCCCCAAGCCCCCTTGATCCCTCACCGAGCACACGCTCTCCCAGTCCTCCCAGCTCCATGTAGGCATTTTGAAAGGCATCCTGCATCTCCTTGTCCAGAGGAATCTCCTTGCCCTGGACAAGGATGGAGGAGCATCGGTCCAGGATCCTCTCTGGAGCCCCTTTCATCACCAGCACATGGCTCTGGGGACTGTCTTCCCGTTCGTGGATGGACAGCTGGGGAGAGGACAGAGGCAGTGTCAGGGAGGGCAGAGGAGGCAATGGCAGGCAAAGCCAATGGAACACTGGAGTCTAGGGCAGCTTGGTAGATTGGATTTCAAATTAGAATTCAGCACTTAGGATAACAGGATTCCGGGTCTCTAGCTAGAAGGAGCCTTGGAATACATCTACTCCAGTAAAATTGTTTTATAAATAGGAAAACCCAGCAAGGGAAGTTAAGCGACCTGTCCCCAGGAGGGAGGCAGAGACACATAGAGTAAGCATCATAATAAAATGGATTTCAATCCAGGTCCTCCCACTCTAGAACCAGTATAGATCTATACCCTTGCAAAAGATTAAAAGATTTTAGATTTGTCAGGGACCTGAGAAGAAATCTAGTTCTAATCCCTTCTTCTTGGTGAAGAAGAAATATACCTAGTTAATGGGAGATCCAGGATTCAAATCCAAATCTTGACTTCAAATCCACTGCTCTTTTTTTTTTTTTTCTTTTTAAAGCTATTCCATGCCCTCCCAGGGAGTCATGTGACTCAACCTCAGTCTTCCCACCCATGAAATGGGAATAATAATACTTTTGAAATCTTAAAAAGTGCTATTTCAACATGTTATTTTAAACTACTTCACAGAGTTGTGAGAAAAGTATTTTGTAAGCTGTAAAGTGTTAGAGAAATGTCAGCTATTATTATAAGAAGAAATAAGGACAGTGGCCTGATTAGATATGACAATTCATGTTTTTATGATACTTTAAAATCTTTTAAAAGCAGTGTCCCTACAACACATAACCCCATGATTCAGAGAGTAGAGGTATTATCATTTATGTTTTTAAAATGAGGGAACTGAAAAAGATAAATATTAGAGCTGGGGTCTGAAGTCATCTCCTTTCTGAATAGAAGTCTAGAGTTCCCTTTAGTACATTCCTCTGGAGGGATGTAGTGGGATGGGGGGAGGTGTGACTGAGACTTGTAGTCATGGAGATAGGAGGCAAAGAGGATGAATATTTGCTGCAGTCCTTAACAAATACTTTACCTCTCCTTACATATAATGAACTTTGATTTTGTATCTTTCTTACACATTTACCATCTAATATGTTTGTTTCAGATAAAAAAAAAAAAATCTATGTCTCTACTCTGTTCTAAGCTGTAAGGTCCTTAAGGACAGGAACCTGGTCTTCCTCCAGAAGTGTCCTTTCCCTTAGAGCCTGATACCCAATTTGGTCCAGAGACCCTTATAAATTATTAGCAATGCTTGTTCCTGATGGAGATAAAGCTATTTCTGATCCTTTGTCCTCCTTGCCTTTGTTCCATCCTGCTTTCCTATGTCATTTTGGGACCATACCTGGTACTTATTAGTGGAGTTGAAGGGGATTTCAGCCACTTTGGGGTTCCTCTCCCTCATCTTCCTGACGGAGCCACATGATAGCTCAATACATTTGAGCAGGGCAGACTCAGAGGCATCGCCAGCCGTGTCCCGCTGCCAAAACAAGAATGGTTGTTACAGGGGCTGGTAAGGGGGAGAGGGCATGGAGTTGCTGTGGTCACAATGTAAACACTGAGATCTCACTGAAGGAGCTGAGAGGAGGAGGTACAAATTATAAAAGTAGGGCCTGGGAAAAAACAGTTTCAAGGTTTTAGGTTTAAGGATAAGGAAGCTTTTTAAAATAAGTCATCACCAAAATCCTGACATCTTCACTTCTTCCTTTCAATCCTGGTATCCCTTACCTTGGATACAGAGATGTTCTCCTGTCCAGCCTTAAAGACTGCACGGTTGCAAAGTCCAGCAATTCGAGATAAGGCAGTCCAGGTTGGAGAGCGTTTGTCAAATGTGGCACCTGGTTGATGACAATGATAATAATAATGGTTTACATTTATATAGCATTTTGTATGATCTTTATAAAGCATTCTATTTTTCATTTAAGCCTCATAGAAGCCGGTGAATATGGTTCAAGTATCAATATCCCCATTTTACAGTTTAGGAAACAGAGTCAAAACAGAGCTTGTTCAAGGCTTCACAGATTGAACTGAGGAGATACAATTTTACATCTTGCCCTAGTCTTCTGACTCTTAAGTCCAGAGCTCTTTTCACTTCATCCTTGGGTGCCCTAGATAAATATACAGGGAGCCATGAACTAGACTCCCCTTTTTCATACCTCACCCATTTTGTCTTCTTCCATACTCCCTACCCATTTTCTCTTAGTGCCTTCAACTCCCACCCAGCTCCCCACACCCCCAGCCAATAAGTGTTGCAGGGATGATGTCACCAGACTGGTCTTCAGTGGTATCAGCCTCATGGATCTGGTTGTCAAACCACATGTGGGCTACAGTCATCCGGTTCTGGGTGAGGGTGCCAGTCTTGTCTGAACAGATGGTGGAGGTGGAGCCCAGGGTCTCCACTGCTTCAAGGTTCTTCACTAGGCAGTTCTTTCTGGCCATTCGCTTGGCTGTCAGAGTGAGACACACCTGGAAGGATGGGGTACAGTAGGAGTAGAGAGAAGAGAAGAGAAGAAAACAAAAAAGAATTTGGTCTGGTGCTAGGAAGGGCTATCCATGACTATGACTGAAAGCATGGTCTTTCTATTATCATGGTATGGTCCCTAGTTCCTAATCCTAATTCCATTTTTAACCCTACCACGGACTTTCATTCATCAACAAATCTATTCAGTAAATGTTTACTGAGCACCTACCACAAGATACAAAGATATATAACTCAAAGACCTGCCTTCTATAAGCCAACACTCTGAATGAGTCTAAGTAAAACACAAATGTACCTCAGAATTGTGAGGTAGTCCTGTGTGGGCACATACACAGATCTGTGATCTTAAATGATGGGGACTGTAATCTATTTATAATCCATTCACCTCCTGTGTGACTCTTGACCATGCTTTTACATAAATCCTCCACTAGGCACACAGAAATTAATTGTCATTAATACATTGTAGCCTATTCAGGTCCAGCATGAAACTCTTCACTACCCTATAGTTTTCATAATTTTCTATAATTTTCATTTCTCAAAATCTGTGGTATTATTTATAGTCATGTAACTTCAGTGGAAGAATATTCACATTTTTAAAAATGAATTTTGCTTCAAGAGGCTTGGGATCATTGAAAGACTTACACAATTTTCCAAATATAATCTTTCCTTTTTTCTATTTAATTCTGGTTCTAGTTTTTTTTTTTTTTAATTTTTTTTCCCCAAGATACATACACTGATGAACTAGTTTTATGGGCTCAATCAACTGCATGTCCTAATCTGGACAACAGGCAGTCTTCATTTACTTAGTTTCTTCTGTAGAAGGTTATACCAAACTTTTAAAAATGATTATGGATATCATTCAGGAGGCTCTGCAATTTGACAGAATCTGATATGGTCAGCATGATGTGATCTTAAAATAGGATCAGCTATAGCTCCTTCTCTCCATGACAGTTTTGTGGCATAGTTTGGAGAGGGTTGAACCTCAGAGAAGGGATTTTGAGTCATGCCTGAGATATTTACTAGTTGTAAGACTGGGCAAGCTACTTTACCATTTTCTGATTTAGTTTTGTCATCTGTAAAATAGGAATAGTGATAACATACACTTCACAAGGTTATTGTTAGAATCAAATGAAATAACCTTTGTGCTTTGCAAACTTTAAAGTACTATACATATGTTACCTCTTATATATTATATAATAGTATATATTATAAGGAATCTTTCATTGCCTTAGTCTTTGCACTAAATTATGACAGTAGTAAATGTCTTTGGCAAACATATCATGTTTTATGCCTTGCTTGATGTTAATAATCAGAACCTAATACTCACTATTAGTAAAAGAGAAAATAACTTATTTTGACAGATGTTTTTCTTTTTTTCCCCTTTTTTGTCTCTGGTTTCCCCCCCTAATTTCATCCTTTAATGCTCTCAGAATGATCTGGCCTAATTGGGTTTTAATTTAAGTTTTCTGTAAGCTTATTTCATGGGAGATGTTATCCCTCATATCTTCCACCATTCTTCTCTGTATAATTTTGCAAATAAGTTGTTAATATTCTAAACTATTGTTGCTCTTGGCTACTGTATCTCTTCTCTTGATAAAATGACTTCGTGTTTACTGGATAAGGGGGTTTCTACAAGCTTTTGACTTCATGGTTGTGTCAACTAAAAAATAGGAAAAAAAGAACTTTCGATTTTATCAGTGTACCCAGGAGTACCCAGAAGGGAACTTGTTCTATCAATACAAACTGGCACTTTCTCTGCAAGAGTTGGGAGAAGAACTGAGAAATTAAATGATTTGCTCAGGATCATATAGATGTTTTTTTTATCAGTCATGAAACTTGAACTTCCTGGCTTCCTGATTCTGAGTTCAGCTTTCTCTTCCCTCTGCCATACTATTCATTAAATTTTTGTAGGAAATAGTATTAGTCCATGTCAGTATATGTACCTTTAACTCTGTCTCATCTAAGTAGATCAGGTAGGTCAGGTTGGAACTGTTTTTATTTCTGGTCATAATTTCTTCCCATTTTTATTCTTTCTTTTAATTAGTCAATGACTAAAAAAAAATCTTTGCTGTAACCATCAGTGGTTTGATAGTATATAAACAACTGACTCAGAAATGAATTACATAGCTAGAAGTTTTCTATCTGTTAAAATATAGTCAGTTTTATTTATTTTTTAAAGTCTCTTTTAAGTTTGGCTCCTGACTATTATCTTGATTAGTCTTGATATTTAGCTATAACATTTTTATGTAGTCCATAATTTCTTGATCTATTGCTGATGTTTTCCAACACAGTTTTCCAATCCTCCCATATATTCACTTTTGTTTTGAAGTCATTAAGTATTAAAGTAGGTTAATTTGATTTGGATGTTTTTGTCAAATTCTTCATAGAATCCTGAGCTCCAGAATATTCTGAGCACCATATTCCCAACTGCCTAATTGATATTTCCACCAGGATGTCCTGCCAGAACCTCAAATTTAACATATCTTAAACCAAACCTAAAATCTCCAAATCGAGTTTCTTTCCTTATATCCCAATTTTTGTGAATGATATCATCATTTTCTGAGTTATCCAGGTTGGAACTTTAGAGTCACCACTGAATTATTTCAATTCCTTGCTCTCATAACCAATCAGATGCAATGACCTTTTGTTTCTACATGTGAAATGTCTTTCATATGTTTCTTCTTTTCTATTTTTACTGCAGTTATCCTAATTGAGATCCTTATTGCCTTTCCCCTGAACTGTTAAAGTAGACTCTTAATTAGTCAAAAGGAGGTAGTATGGTATAGTAGAAAGTATATTGATTTTGAAAGTAGAAGATCTGGGTAAAAATCCTGATTCTATTTCTTTATTTTTCTAGTAAAATAAAGAATCTTCAGCAAAATGAAGAGGTTATAATAGTTTCTAATGTCTCTTTCAGTCCTATATCTTTGATTTGAGTTTCCTTGCCTATAGATTATTCCTCTACAATTCATCTCACACAACACTGTCAAAATATCACATCTCTCTACTGCTCTAAAATCCCCAAAGATTTTCCATTGCCATTGGACTGAATGAAGTCTAAAGTCTTTATGAAATATAACAAATTCTGTCATTTCAACCTTATTCTCTAAGAAGCTACCATCTATAAGAAAGATTCAATCTTTCTCTCCTCTGTACCTTATAACACTTTGTGTTTTATAATCTATAACCTGGAAGTTCTTCTCCCAGATCTTATCACTATGTGAAGGTGACATTGGATTCTCAAAGTCTATACAAGAGAATAGCTCTTGCCAATTGGAAAGGTCTCAAGTATGAGTGCATCTATGGACTATCTTTGCTAACCAAGAAACAAACTAGCTAAGTTTGGAAAGACTCCTTAGGTTGATGCTATCCAATCTCAATATCTTAGCTATTTTTGTCAGTCATTTTTCAATTGTATCTGACTCTTGATGAACTCATTCTTGGCAAAGATACTGTGATAGGTTTACCATTTCCTTTTCCAATTCATTTTCAATGAGGAAATTGAAGGAAATGGGAGAATGAATCTTCCTGGCTCTAGATATACAGTTGGTCATATAAGATCATAGATCTATACCTGGGAGGAATCTCAGAGACCATCCATCTAGTCAAGCCCCTTCACTTTACAAATGAAGAAATTAAAATTGTGGGACTTGTCCAAGATCATAGAGGAAGTAAGGGTGAGATTTAAACTCAGGGATCCTAGTCAGAATTCTTTTCATTGCACATTGTTAATTCTCTGATCCTAAAGTGATTGTATTCTGCATTGGTAGTGGGAACACAGATGAAATCAGGGTTTCTTAAAGTATCAAAGATGGGTAGCACATCCATATTTCTTGTTACTGTACTTATTTGTGTGTTTTGTCTTATTTCTTCTACTAGATCATAAGATCCTCAAGGCTTTGACCTGCATTTTGTCTTATTAATATTTAATTCTCCTGCATCACCTGATACATTAGATGCATGTAGAATGAGCATCAGGTTCTCAGATTAGGAGTAGGAATAGAAGAAAGATGAGACATTGGTAACTTATTGGATGTGGGGATAAGAGAAAGATGAATCAAAAATGAGTCTGTGAGGAAAATGTTACTATTGAAAAAACAAGGGAAGCTGGAAACAGGTACTGGTTTTAGTGAGAAGATAATTCAGTTTTATATGTTTTGAAATGAAGTGATTATGGGGACATCTAAATGAAAATGTTTGATAGATAGGTGGATATTAGCTTTGTGATTCTAGAGAGAGGGCTAGTATAGATAGGAGATTAGGAATTCATGTACATGCTGGTAAAACTAAAAAACAAACAAACCTGGATTAAAAAAAACAAAACAGTAAATAGAAGAGATTTTAAAGAGAAAACCTTAGGGAAGATCCACCTTCTCCCTCCTTGTCCCTGAGTTCCTAGATGTCCTAGATTATCCTAGGTGGTAGGAGATGGAAGAAGAGCCATGAAGGAGAGAGAGGGGAAAAAAAGAGAAATAGGATAGGGTAGTATCCTAGAGGCCAAGACAGAGTGTTTTAAGAAGGAATGGAAATGTTGATCTCACATGTCACAGACAAGTCAAGAAGGGTGAGAAAAGGCTGATGGATTTGGTGATTAGGTCATTGGTGACCTTTGAGAGAATAGTTTCAGTGGAAGCTGAGAGTTCAGGAATGAGTAATGAGAAAATGGAGGCTATGTGTATAGCTCCTGAATTTCAAAAGATTTGTAGGAAGGCTAAGGGCACAGAGTGGATTAACAGTTCCCCTGTCCCTAAACTCGAGGCCCCAAAGCTCCATCTGAAGTGAATGAATATGTGGGTGGGTAAGAGGTATTTCTGCTTCTACTCCTCAGGACACATTTTCTTTATACCCCTTCCCATCAGCTCATCCTAATAATAGACTTCAAAGACTTTCGGATGAGTAGTTATAACTAGATATTCATTTGTCATTCTATAGTGCTCAGACTTTAGGTCTTTCCTTCCCTTTCCAAGGTGTGAACCAGGAGGCTTAAGTCAAGGCTGGGGAAAGAGGGGAATGGGAGTAGATATTCCCATAATGTGCCCCAGAAAGTAAAGGCTAGGGGTCACTGGGTTTCTGGGAGCGACATTGCCTCAGAATTTCTCCTTGCTCCTTCTGTAGTGTTAAAGCAACCTTTTCTCTGATTCTGGGACTTGAACCTACAGTTCCACAAACCTGGATCTTTCTCTCTGACTTCAGGCTTACCCAACACCATCACCTGGAGGTCAAAGTGACTTCACAGTGTCTCTAGCATGGCTGCTACAGCCCAGCATTGGAAGTGACAGATTACAGCAGCAGATGGACCATTCACTTCGGGCTCCCTCCATTCACTTAATCTAAATTATTTGTAGGTGGATCTTTCTGGCTGTTGTTCTATTTTTAACCCATCTCTAATGGTTTGGGCTCAATTTGAAAGTTTTAGAACACCTGCATTTGGGCTCTGCTTCCACGACTTACTAATTATGTAGCTATGAATTAACTACTTAACCTTTGAGTCTTAATAACCTCATAAAAAGAACCATTAATCAATTGAACAGTTATTAAGTGCCAGGCACTATGGGATACAGGCATGAGAGATATAAATACAAAATGAGAATGATAATAATGATGGTGAGAAATTAAATAGCAATGAGGTGCAATATCTCACATTTCTATAGCGATAGATGATTTAAATGCATTTTACCTATATGTTCTAATTTGATCTTTAATCCACAAACCTCTGAGGGAATCAGTTAAGTTTTTAAAATCCCTCTTTTAAGGATAAAGACATAGACTTAAGAACATTAAATGAATTTTCCAAGAGCCATGCAGGTCATAAATTGCCAAAGTAAAATTCTAGTACCAATCTTGGGAATGAAAGCAGCAACCATCACATTGTGTATCTACATTTTTAGCTCACTTTAATATAGAACTTTTAGGTTTGCAATATGCTTTCTTCATAACAACCCTGTGTTGGTAGTATAAATGTTCTTATGTTCTTTTTCTAGGTGAGGCTCAGAGGCACAAAGTAATTTGTCCATGTTTACACAGCTAGTAATTATCAGAGGCTAGATCTAAACTCAGCTGTATCTAAATCCTAGATTTTTTCTATTGTACAAAATAAATACAAGATGGTAAAGTAGATAGAGAACTGAACTTGGAGTCACAAAGTCTTGAGTTATAATTTTATCTTAGCTATGTGATTCTGGGCAAGTCATTTCATCTCTACTAGCTTCAGTTTCCTCAATTATAAAAAGGGGATCACAATAGCATTCTCTTCCCAGGACTGTTGTGAGAGGCTCAAATAAGACAATAGTTGGGCTCAGCATAGTGCCTAGCTTGGCATATAGTAAGTGGTTAATAAATGCTTATTCCCTGCCTCTGGAAAAGGGTGAGGAGAGAGGTATTAGCCATTTTATAATGGCTAATTTTATAATAAATAAGGAAAAAGTCTCAGAGAGGAATATTGGAGTTGAAATTAGATTTCTAACTGAAAATCAAACACGCCTTTCCCAATGCTGTACTGTCTCTCCATTTTTAAATCATAATTTGCTAGGTAAAATGCAAACTCCTGCTATATCAGGTTCTCCTGTATCAGGTGCCAGAAAGAATCTCTGTTCAAGTCAAATAAAGCAATATGAGTAAGAGCACCCATCATTGTCAGCACAATGGCCACCCCATCTCTGTTCATACTTTTGTCCCTTTCCAGTCCTACCCACTCACAGTGACAGTAGCCAGAAGTCCCTCGGGTACATTGGCCACAATGATGCCGATGAGGAAGATGACAGCCTCCAACCAGCTGTAGCCCAGGATGAGGGAGAGCACAAAGAAGGAGACACCCAGGAAGACGGCCACTCCAGTGATCAGCTGGATGAAGTGCTCGATCTCCATGGCAATGGGTGTGCGACCAACTTCCAGACCCGAGGCCAGTGTGGCAATGCGGCCCATCACCGTCCGGTCACCAGTGGCTATCACGATGCCCCGGGCTGTGCCTGTAAACAAGGAGACACCTGGATCAGATCATGAAGGCACGCTAAGGGGGCATCTTACTAAGGATATTTTCAGATACAAAAAAAATCGAAATGAACATTAAGAAATCCACTGGTCCAGAACCAGGAGAACATCATACACAGTAATAGCAAGATTATGTGATGACCAACTATGATAGATCTTTTAGCTCTTCTCAGCAGTGCGGTGATCCACGACAATTCCAGCAGACTTGGGATAGAAAATACCATCCGCATTCAGAGAGAGAACTATGGAGACTGAATATGGATTTTCACTTTTTGTTTTTGTTTATCTGTTTGCCTTTTCTTTCTTGTGATCTTTTTCTTTTGCTGATTGTTCTTTCACAACATGACAAATGTGGAAATATGGTTTTAAAAAAGAAAAAAAAAAAAAAACTCCTATCATTTAACAGTTGAAGAAACTGAAGGGAAATGACTTCCATTGGACCAGACAGTGAGTCAGTGACAGTGTTGAGATTAGAATCCAGGTCTCCTGCCTTCTATTACAGAGACCTTTCTGTAATACCTTCCTTTTTGTTTTGGGGGTAATCTAGGTCACAACTGAACTCAGCTCCTTCTGATTCCAGGGCTGGTGCTCTATCACATTGTCCCTCCACAGCTAGCTGTCCCCCATTATATTTTCTTAAGGGAGTTGTAGTTACTTTGCTGCCTAGTTAGTGAGGTCAAGTAGCTGGGAAGTATACCCCACTTCTGTCCCCATTAATCAATCACTCTGCAGAAAGGTACTGATTGGATTAGGATATCTCTCAAGTCCCTTCCAATTCTGAGCTTCTATGATGCTGATATTGCCCACCTCCTCTTAGCTTTTGGTATAGCCCCCTTCTCATAATTTTTCTGGCTCCTATGAAGAAATGTTGCAAGTAATAGAAAGTTGTGAATTATAGATTTTTTAAAAAGTTAAGTTTGTGGGGCAGCTAGGATAGAGCACCAGCCCTGAAGTCAGGAGGACCTGAGTTCAAATGTGGCCTCAGACACTTAACACTTCTTGGCTGTGTGATCCTGGGCAAGTCACTTAACCCCAGATGCCTCAGGGAAAAAAAAGTTAAGCTTGGACATTGATTACATTAACAATAATAACAGAACAACAATAGCAGCAGTGATTGTTATGGACATTCTTCAAACCTCAGACAAAAAAGATCTTGCTGTTGGAAGTCAGTCACTATATAGGAGGTACTAAGAATTCAGTAGATGGATGTCTACAAATCTTTGCCTGTTCTTCCAAGCCAGAGTTTTAAAGAGGGTGAAGGAGGAATATTTTGCCAATCTTTTTTTTTTTTAAAACAAAAAACAAATAAGCACAAACTATGGGATTCCCGATGCAAATGATACAAACTCAGTGTATTAATATAGGGAGAAAGGAATCGATTGAGAAAAAAAATGCAAACTGTGTTAATAAGGGTCATCATTGTAATTCTGGCTTCTTCAAGATAGATGCATACTGGAGGGACACCAAATCTATATATAGTTTCTTATATAATGTTTCTTAACTCACATTGCCTTGAAATAAAATTGTTGCTATATTGTGGTCCAGGAGTTATGGACCTGGCATTAATGTTTAATGTTCAACCAGTTAGTTGCCCCTACATAAAATTTATAACATGGCTCTTTTGCAACTCATTGCTCCCTGTAACAGTTTTGCTTAATATTGTGTTTTGCAAAATCAATTAATGATGTTTACTATAAGCAGAAGTTGTATTACAGTGGAAAGAAAATATAGTCAAATATAGTCAGAGTTCATATCCTACTTCCCTAACTGTGTGAACTTGGGAGTTACTTGGCTTCCTCATCTATAAGACAGTAATTTCTAAGGTTCTTCCTGCTTTGTAATAAAAATAACTAGCATTTATATAGTGTTTTAAGGTTTGTGAAGTACTTTACAAATGTCATTTCACTAGATTCTTACAAAGATACTGAAAGGCAGGTGCTATTTTTATACCCTTTTTACAGATGAGGAAATTGAGATTAAGTGTCTTTGCCCAGTATCAAACAGCTAGCTGAATTTTGAGGCTGAATTGGAAGTCTTTTTGACTCCAACGACAGTCTCTAATCACTATATAACGGATCTGCCAATAAGACTATGAGATCCAGGTATCTTTATGAAATATATGGATCAGGAAAGAGTTATGTGCCACAGAATTTTACTTTTAAAAGGGTCCCAAAATCCAATCATCTTCCTTCTCCAATCTCTTCCTCCCATTCTATTTCTTCCTAGAGTTTATCTGCCTTTTTATCACACTGGAATGAAAAGAACTGGATGACCAATGAGGTCACAAAATTCCTGCTGTGGGCTAGGCCCCTATGTCCTCTGGGGCTTGCAGGTAACAGCTGATCTAGGCTGGGAGCACAGAATTTATCTGGATCAATATCATATCTGATATCTCCAGAGGAGCTTTAGATTTTAGAGTCAGGAGACCTGTGTTTAAAGCCTGGCTCAGATACTACTTACAACTTGAATAGGCTCTTCCCCTGTCTGACCTTCAATTTCTTCAAGTGTGAAATAAGGGGGTTAGATGTGATGATCTCTCAAGTTTTTCTAAATGTTATAATCTTTCATCCCAAGGATAGAATTAACACAATCTGTCCATCTACACCAGACTGTGGTTTCTTTGGGCTGGGAAGAGCAGGTAGGATTTGGCAACTAAGCTGGAGAAAGCTGAGAAATGATGCAGAGCTCTCCATCTGGTACCTGAAAGGTTCCCTAAACTAGCTCTTCTTGCCCCTGTGGAAAGATGCTCCTCAACTACAGCTCTCTACGATCTGATCTAATCCCTCAGATTAAGTTGGAAAGAGGAAAATACTCTTTCTACTTTCTCTAGGATAAGGGTGAAGATTCAAGGCGATAACAGCAGAAAACCCAAGATCCCCTGGGAGATAAGTTTGGTTCTGGGGTCCTGCTGCTTCTGACTTTTGTATCTGGAGTTTCTCAAAAGTCATTAAAGGTTCAGGGTGAAAGGGAGGAGAGTAGGAGTCAGCCCTGCTCCCCTGCCTCCCAGGTGAGCCTTTTGTGCCCCCTGCTGGGTTCAGTTGAAAGCATCCTGGGTCTTGTCTTGTGTTAACCATTCTCTTGGAGGGTTTATATGTCTGTGTTTGGACAATTCCAGTCTCACTATGTTTACTTCTTTCTGGGCTTCCCTTTAGCCTAAAGAAACCAGATTTTCCTCCTGGTCGTGCTTCTGGCAAAGATGAGGGCAACAGGTGAGAGGAAATGAGGCTGCAGGTACCAAAAGAGACCAAAGCAATTCAGATGTTATTTAGCAGACTTCAATGCTGGGTCGAATCCCTATTTTATGCATTATTAGGTATTTTATTTTTCAAGATCTCTGTTTCCTCTTCTGGGGAGGGAGGATGAGGCAAGATCAGAGACATCAAACATATGGCCCACCAGTATCCCAAAAGCACAGAATAAATTTAAATAAAATTAACAAAATAGATTAAAAATAAAATAAAACAAAAATGTTACATTTTAAAATAAAGTCAGTATACCTTCTGCAGAGATCCTTATGCACGGATTAGTAGTCCCCATTTCTATTTGAGTTTGACATCACTGGAATAAATGATCCCCAAGATCCTTCCCAGTTCTATTTTGAGTTGGGGGAATTTCCCATTTTTTGAATTCATCCTCTATCTCCCTTTTATATTGTATTTGATAGTTCCCCATCAGGGAAATGGTGAAGGTATTATCACTCCCATTTTACAGATGGCAAAGCTAAGGATGCAATGTAAGTCCATGGAAAGAGCACCAGTTAGAATCCTTGCTCTGAGTGACTCAGTCAAGTCATTTTACTTCTCTGGGTCTCAGCTTTCTCATCTAGGTGTAGGATCAGATGAACTCAGATCCTTTCAGTTCTAAATCTTTGATTCCATGATGCTCAGTGAAGCTAAATGACTTAAGTATAATCACATAGTTGTTAAGTACTTAAAGCCCCGGTCTACAGTCCGATTTCCTGATTCAAAGATCAGACACCATGTTTCTATTCCCCTTGTCACCACCCAAAAGTTGCCGAGGTGCATTGTTCTATATTTTTTGCCTCATAGTTCTACTACTTGTAAAAGAATTATCCCAGATGAAAAGGGGGGACAGCCTCACAACTGCACTCAGATCACTCTCTGTGAGGCTTTCCTTCCTTCCTTATTAGGGGGCAGGGCCAGCCTCATTGATATTGGATTGAGGCTCATCTGCAAGTACTATTTATTCACTCTCCCCAGCCAGACATTTCTTAATGGAGCTTCTAGGACACTCATTCTGGCTCTGCTTCTCACCTTCCACACAGTTGGTAGAAAAGAAGCAAATATTTCGGGTCTCCAAAGGATTCTCATGAGTAAACTCAGGGGACCGGGTCTGTGGTTCTGATTCGCCTGTCAGGGATGAATTGTCCACCTGAGAATAGAGAGAGAGAGTGGGAAGATTAATTCAGATAGACATGCATTTAAACAGATGTTGTTCTACTTGTTTCAGGAGTGTCCAACTTGTGGACTTTCTTGGCAAAGATACTGGAATGTTTTGCTGTTTCCTTCTCAAGCTCATTGTACTGATGAGGAAACTGAGGCAAGCAGGGACATGTGACTTGCCTAGGGTCACAGAGCTCTAAGTGTCTGATGCCAGATATGAATTCAGGAAGATTAGTCCTTCTGACTCCAGATCCAGCATTCTATCTAGTGCCACTTAACTACTTTTATTTACACAGATAAAAGCCCATATTTAACTTAGTCGTAGATACATATAACCAAAGACATCTTGGAAACAGCCTTATTCGGTAGAAAGAACACTAGGTCTATAATCAGAAAATTTGTGCTTGCATTCCATTTTTCCACACTGTCTCCCTGAGAGTAGTCGAGAATAGCTCAATGTCATCTTGAAAGGAAGTCACTAGTGGAGTTCCCTGGGGAATTGTGCTTGTTCCCCTGTGCTTGGTCTGCACTATTTAATAGCTTTATCATTATTTTGAATAAATACTTAAATGGCATGCTTAGGAAGGACAAAAATCACCAAGTCAGGATCCCAAAACAGTCTAGACAAGATAGGATATTGTGCCAAATCTAAGAAGAGGAAATTTCATTAGATGAAATGTAAAAGTCTTAACATTTGAGCTTAAAAAAATCAATTTTGTAAGTAAAAAAAAATTCTGAAAATGATCAGGGGGCTTAATGGATTGCAAGCTTTGTATGAGTCAGCATTATAATATAACAATCAAGGAATTGAATGAGAACATTGGCTGAATTAAGAGACCCAGGGTCAAAGCCTGATGAGAGATGGTGCCATTATCCTATCTTGGTCAGACTATATCTGGAGAGTTGTGTTCACTTCTCATACCTTCCTTGATTCTGGACACTGATAAATGGGAGAGCGTCCAGAGAAAAGTGACAAGGTTGTAAAGGGGTCTAATGATAATAGCATAGAAAGATTATCTGGATAATCTTATAGAAGAGAAGACTTGGGAGGAATATGAGAGTTGTCTTCTAGAATTTTAAGGACAGTCATATGGAAGATGGATTAGATTTATTATGCTTCATTCCCAAGGGCAAAACTAGGTTTGAGGATGAAAACTGAAGAGATAAATTTAGACTTGATATAAGGAATACTTCCTAACAATTCAAACTATCTCAAAGTGGAAAGGGCTAACCTAAGGTAGAAGGGACTAGCTTAACAGGCAGTATTTAAGAGGTCTCCGAGCAAAGGTCAGAGTAATGTAGGTACAGGTTGGACTACATAGTTCTGAGGTCTCTTCCAATTCTGGGATTCTGTTGTTATCAAGAGATCTGGATTGGAATCTCTTCCAGCTCTAAATTTACAATACTATCAAATTTGGGTCTGAGTCTTTGTATCCACAATGCTACTATCTTTCTATAGCCACTAGGCCATGGTTATTTCACTAGAATAATTTAAAACGTACTAATAATTCACTTTGATAGGGTATTTTAAAGTTTATGGAGTACTTTTTTCACAGGATTTTAAACTTTAAATAGAATTTGAAATCTATGCGGTGATTGGATTTCAAGTTTAAAACATTAACATTTAATCTTCACAGTTGTACAGGTAGAATAAACTACAGGAAGATAAGATAATCCATAGATAGGTCAGTCAGATGGATATTATTGAATAGAGTAGGATGACAGTTAACTGATATGTCCTCATTTTCTGTAATCCACTCAACTCTATATCAACATGGCCATTCTCAGTCAACCTGGGCCTTCTCAGCTACTCACCTTGCAACCGTGAGAAGAGATGATCCGGAGGTCGGCGGGGACACGATCTCCACCCTTCACCTCCACCAGGTCTCCTACCACCACCTCTTCTGCATTGATCTGCATTTTCTCACCTTCTCGAACCACCAGGGCTTGCTATGGGAAGACAGTGGGGGCATCTGTGCCATCCAGACCTCCATTATGTTCTTTTATTCTCTTCCTCCCATTCCTGCCTTTCCACACCCTTACCCACCTACCCTTTATCTATCTTTGGAACTTTATCATGACTTGATGGGGCTTCCTCTTACATGGGAGAGCAGAGAAAACAGGGAAGGGATCATGTCCCTCAGAAACTCATGTCTCTAATCCTAAATCCAACCCTGTCATCTACCTGTGGCACCATGTTCTTGAAGGAATCCATGATTTTGGAGCTCTTGGCCTCCTGGTAGTAGGAGAAACAGCCAGTGACAATGACCACGGCTGCCAGGACCACACCCAGGTATAGCTGGAGGAGGAGGAAAAAAGTGTTAATTTAATTCCTACCTGTTCCCAGGAAAAACAACCATTCCGGGGTAGGAGGGGAATATAATCATTTTATGTAAAACTTAAGATTTCTGATTCTAGGGGTTTGTTGGAGACAGCTTGAACTTGTGAGAGATTATGACATTTTCAGTTTGAGTAATCTTGGAAATCAGAAAATGTTACAAATCAGGTCTTGATTTATTTCTTTGCTGATTATCTAGCTTAAAGTAATACAGAAAATGTTTAGGCAAATCCAACTTAAAAGTATGTCATGAGTACAATTTGTTCCTACTGGAAAGCCTGTTGTTAAATATTAACAACATACCCTTTGCTTTGGTTCCTATTGAATGGGTTGCCTCAAAAGGTGGGAGTGTGGATAGAGGGAATTCTCCTTCCTGACCCCAAGCCCATAGAGTTGATAGAGTTGGGAAGATGTAAGGGGACTGAGAGCAGGGAGTGAATGAGCAACAAATAACTATAGGGAAGAGGCAATCCTTGAAATAATAGTACATAATGGATGGTCAAACTCTTGTCTTGGAACCCTTGCTTTTCTACTTCCCAGCCCTGTGATACTGGGCAAATCATTTAACTTCTCAGTTTCCACAGAAATAATATTTCTTCTACCTATTGAACAAGATTATTGCAAGAAAAGTACATGACAAACTTTCAAATATTGTAGAAATATTAGCTGTCATCACTAAAAGCTTCCATTTATATATCACTTTACAGTTTGCCCCAGGGCTTTCCAAACATCATTTAATCTTTACAGTAATCTATTGTTATATTTATTTTATAATGAAACTGAGGCTGAAAGGATTACATCTGAGGCCACACAGATGAATAATGTCTGTGGAAACATTTGAACACAGGTTTCTTTCTGATTTAAAAGCTATAATAATGGCTTATTTATTATTATTAATATTATTATTATTCCTATCACTTTGCCTTGGCAGGTGGTAAGGCTTATAAGCTGTTGACCGCAAGTATTTGAAGCTGGGTTTTTTTTAGCACCAGCTCAGGAGCCAGCTTCACCTCTGAGTCACTGCCCAGCCAGGTCCCTGTAAATGAAGGACTTTACTCAGGGGCCAGAGTTTGGGAATTTAGTGGATCCTGGGTAATATGGGCTAGAAGGTAGGATCAACCACACAGGACGGTAGGCTCACATTGTCGTTGGATGGCTCATCTTCCATGGCTGCCTGGATGCCGTAGGCCAGAAAACAGAGCAGGGCCCCAATCCAGAGCAGGATGGAGAACCCCCCAAAAAGCTGCCGACAGAATTTGACCCATTCAGGGGTGGTGGGTGGTGGAGTGAGAGCATTGGGCCCATCCCGGGCCAAGATATCCTGTGCCCGCTGGTTGGTGAGGCCCTGTGGAAAATGATAAAAAGAATAGACTCAGTGACCTCTGAGGTTTTTTCCTGTTTAATCATGCTATATGATTTTATATTGAAGAGTGGAATTGGCTATCTGAACCAATCACTAGGGATTTCAAGAGAGACACCTTACCACTTCCCATTGTTTTCCCTTTGAACTCTTTCCCTTTCTCCTTTCTCCACCTTCCCTTCTCCCTTTCCCCTCTACCCTCTCCTTTCTGGTTTTTCCTTCTAGGCCCAATACCTTCTTTTCTTCCCCCTTCTATTCCCTAGTTTAATCCTCTCAGAAGTGAAAGTCTCCAAACTCTCTACAGAGGCAGGGCCAAACTTGGGACACACATGGGCCTTTCCTCTCAGCCTTTCTTTTTCCACTCACGGGAAGCTGAGGAGAATTCTGTTGATACATAGTTTATCATTTGATACACATTTTATCATACACAGTCTGGGTACCAGAGGAGATTCCAGGGATTATCTAGTCCAATCTAGACTTAAACAGGAAGTCCCCTTATAGACATCATTGGGTCTCTGCCAGAAGACCTTTAACGAGGGGGAATCCATTATTCCCTAGGAGAGCACATTCTACTTTTGAATAGCTTTAATCATTAGGGTATTTCCTCAGCTTACTTCAAGACTAAATTTACCTCTGAAACTTCTCCCCATCACCACCTTGTTCTGCTATCATCTCCTATGTATTAGTCCGTGATGGATCTACCGTACGGTGGGAAGGGCACTGAATCAAGGGGCCGGGAACAATGGCTCTGGCGGAGTGCCTTTGAGCTTTTTCAGTTCTAGTTCTAACATTCTGTGTGTCTTTTTTAGACTATAACTGAAAGGACAGAGACCAGCTTATGCTGGTCTTATGCTAAAGGACATTCCCCTTATTGAGTGAGGGAGAGCAGGAGCAAAGGGGAACAAAAGGGGGACTCCTCTTCCTAGCCCAAACTCACCTTGGATAGGTCTACCTGATACTTTCGGCCCAACTCATCCAGGGACAGCTTGTGGTCATCCTGAGGGGAAAACAGACCATTACTATGAGGGAAGAAAGAAATTTAGGGAACTGGGCCTGAAAAGGACCCAAGACTTTTCTAGTAACTATCCCTGAGAATGATATAGCTCTCCCTGCTTCAGGAAGATCCCATCTCAAAAGATGGAAAAGGCAGGGCAGGTGCTGGGGGAAGGCGGGTAGTTCTCACCATGGCCACTTCCTTCTTTAATTCATCCAGTTCCTTTTCTTTCTGCTTCTTCTTGCCGCCTCCATTTTCTGTGGTGGTGGCGGCAGGCGAGTACTCTCGGCCAGTCTAGGAGAAGAATTCATTGATTCCAGGGAATTAGGAGGAAAGAGAAGAATCAGGAAATGTTGCCCTTAAAGGATAAGCATGCTGATCCCCAAACAAGGAAATTTCTACCAGAGTTTTTGTTTTTGTTTTTTTGAGAAGCAATTAGGAATAGCTAAAATATGTAAGATTGGGTTTGAACTCATTCTTCCTGATTCAAAGACTCTATCCACCTAGCTGCTCCTCTATGAGATTTTTAAGAAGAAGGACTACAGGATTCAAGAAGAGTCAACCCTAGCTTGATTCTAGCTTTGCTTCTAATTACATATGGGACCTTAGGTAATTTTACTTTTGAGGGTTTTCCTCATTTATTAAAATGGAGGGTCATTTGTACAAGGTGCTATCTAAAGTTTGTTCCAACTCTATGATTCTATTCAATTCAATAAAGGTTTATTAAGAATTTACATGAGCAGGGAATAGCTCCAAAGATAAAGATAGCCTAGTTCCTGTCCTCAAAGAGCTTGAAATCTTTTAGTCTTGAAATTAAGCCTGGAGGAAATCCTAGGCTGTTCAGGAGAAAAGTAGAAGGTGGCAAATAGGAGAACTGCATTTGGCTTTGGGATTTCTGTGCTTTGCAGAGGCAGGTTTGGGAGCATCGAGAGAGAAACAAGGGAACTGAGTAATGGAGAGTCATGGGCTTTGGGGGAGGCTAGAGTAGGTGGAGTGGGAAGTTCTGTCTGTGGGGTGAGGAGGGCAAGAGGATCTGAGTTTAAGACTGGGAAGTCTGAGAAATAGGCCAGCGAGATGAGAGGGCTGGGAGGAGGAGGAGTGGAATCTGGAGAATGGGATTGTGTGGAGTATTTTTTCTGGGAGCCCTGTTTACCCTGACATTGGGTGCCATTTTGGGGGGTCCTGTAAAGTCCTGTAAGCCTTGTGTCCTCATTTTGGTGAAGTCACATTTATACTTGTAGACATGAGTGGGGTGAGAAATGAGCCCTGATATTCCTCAAATAAAAGAATTTCCAGGTTCAGGATCCAGCTTCTGGGAACCCATTAGTCAGACAATAATCAAACCAACAAGTATCATATTTAATACTAATCCTGCGTCGGGAACTGGACTAAGATTGGGGCAGCTCTAAGGCGACAATAAATAGACTGGACTTTAGAGTAACAGAAGCATCCGGGGGTTCCTGGGGTCCAAGTTGAAAAGATTGTGTCTCAAGGTCAGGAACATTTCCCTCCAAGATGGCCTCAGCCCAAAGGTCCACTTTGCCACACTGCAGGGATAGTGAGAGCATCCGGGGTGACTCAGCTCCGGTGTGGGCACGAGAACTCACCGGAAAGGGATCTTTTTCACTTCAACTTCCCCCATTTTCTTCTCCCCACTCCTCCTCAGGGACAAAGTGACCTTGTGGGGAGAAGGTTGGGCTGGAAAGGCTTGGTTGGAAGTTAGGACTTCTTGGCTCCATTCTAAGGGCCTGATGCAACCTCACCAAGAGGCCCCCCCCCAATTCTCTCCATGTCAGTGCCTCAGTTTCCCCCTCAGTACTCTGGGGGAGGGCTTGTGACTGGTTCCTCCTTAGTCCTCTATCTCCCTTCCCTGTATTTCTTAGGAGGACCTGGGAACAGCTTATTAGATTGGACCAATTTTTATAAATGAGAACCTTAATTCTTTGAACTCTCTGATCTTATACGTGGTGGGGGGCAGGTGGCTGGCTGGGGAGACAGGGGCATTTGTAAAGTAGAGAACTGATTAAGGCAGTAAACTAAACAGTAGTTTTCTAGGCTGTGTAAAGTTTTCAACAAAGCTGATAGTACTTGGGGTGGAAAGATAAGGACCAAGGTTAGGGACACTTAATGTGTATTTTGACATAAAAGGAATTATGCGAAAATTAGATTCGTGTGTGTATATATGTATATGTATATTGAAATCATTAGTCTAAAAACTTTTGGCCATAGGATGCAGTCTGCTGTTAGCAGCTCCTCCTCTCCTCCCACCATCCCACTCCATTCCCCAGCAGGCCTTGAGCTTGGGACAGACTGCCCCCTCCTCCCCCCTTCTCCTGTCCTGGCAGGCATCTCAGGCTCTGGAGCCAGGAGCCCACAGAGAGCCAGGGCCAGCGGCAGCCTCGGGAAGAAAGGGAGAGAGGAAGGAAGGACCCCTTTGCCTCTTAACCCACCCCCCTCCCCTTTACCCACTCTCCCCTTCTCAGGGTCCTGAATGCGGAAGGAGAACAGAGAGTTCTTTCTGAGAAAGCCAGAGGCTGGGACAGAGCGGGGGCGGCTGGAAATCAGCCCAATCTGCCCCCCCACCATACCTCCCCACTGCAGCTGGAGAAGGCCGGCATCCCCCTCCCAACACTGTTATATCCCTCCCCCACATCCCAGGCCATCCCTCATGGCTGTGGGGTGATGAGATGAGACCAGTTCTGGGCTGGGGACCAGCAGGACTCTCCCCTTCTAAGACTGATGGAAAATGGACAATTCTGGACTGAGGAGCCGTACCCTAGAAACCAGAATCTGGGGAGTCTATCCTACAGGGTGGTCCTTCCTGATGGGCGAGGATCCAAGCTGCCACCACCCCCTCTCACCCTGCCTCCTGCAGCTGAAACAGCCTGTTTTCCTTCCCCACCTGGCTATTATTACAATTTAAACCACTAAAGGGATAGTTTTGGGGTCAAGTGAGTTAGAATCCTACAGCCTCCAGAGCACCTATTTTCCTGTAACTCGGCATTCCCGGGCCCCCAGGCACATTGTCTTCCCAGTAGTGTGTCTAGGACTGGAAGGAAACCCCGGTGTCCTAGAGTGAAAACCAGCTGAAGGGCTTGTCTCTCCCCTTTCCGTGAGCCCTATTGCCTGACCTTCTCCCCATCCTGTAACTGTCTCTCGTGCTCTCTTTACATGGAAGACTCCTGGCAGGCTCATTGGGAACTCATTCCTCCAGGAGATTTAGTCCTCCTCTTGTTACAGAATCCAAAACTCGGCTGAAAGACACGGGACTTTAAGCTCCCCGAAGGGTCTGATGTCCCAAAGACATTTCTCTCTCTGAGACCATGCAAATACACTCTCACACTCGTGCACACTGAGGCAGGATGGCGGCTGCGCTCGGGCCTTGTCACAAATGGAGGCCCATTGACCACTGTCACAGACTCAGATGGGCATCTTCCCACACATATACTCACACACACACACACACACACACAGAGATGCGTTCATGGACAGACATTCAGGGCCACACACGCTTTGTGATTCCCTCACTCTCTATTTATAGCTCTCCTCCGAGCCCAGGAACCCTGGTGTCCCCACCCCATCGCTTTCTCAGCTGTTGAACTCAGATGTGTCCTGGCCTGACCCTTTATGGTCCCCTTGTCCTCTGGGAAGTCCCTCGGCGGAGAGACCCTTCCTAGCACTGGCTCCGGTTTTTCCTTTACCATGTCCTTTCCCAGAGGGAAGGGGGTGGCAGTGCTGTGAGGTATGAGGGTAGGGTCAGTCCTCCACAGATGGAAATTGTACTTCCAACTGTCCCAAACTCAGGCCTGCCTCCCATGGGGGTCCGGACGATCGTGCCCAGAGGAGGTCTTTAATCTGCTCAACAGGCATTGCTTGTGCTTGAGAATGCCCCGGGCAGGGACGAGGGGCCAGACTGCTACTGCTCACCACTGGGAAAGTCTTTGCTTTAAGCCCAAGGACAATGCTGCCCAGAACATGGCGGGGGGCCTTCACTCCTCCCCCCACCTCTCCCAGCTGTCCCTGGCACTCAGTGCCCAGGGAACTGGGTGTCCAGAGCTGCTTGGCTACCCGGGGAATGAGATGCTGAATCCCTATAGCTTCCGCCCCTCCCAGCCCTCAATAAGCCAGAGTGTTCTCTACCCTCTCTGACTGGCAGTCCCAGGGGGCTGTCTTTTGGGTCCTGGGAACAAACAGGACCAGATGACCCTTCAGTTGGCTACTTAGGGTGGGAGAAAGAAAAGCAGCAAGTTGATACAGGAGTGTTAGGAAGAGGCTTAACGAGTAAGTTTGAAAAAGTTCAGGGTGGGCTGGAGCAGGGAGAGGGGGTCTGGGACTGCGATGTGAAGGGAGAGCGCGTTTGCGTGAGGGGGTGAGTGTGTGAGTGCGGTGCCCACCTCTGACCCGCCTCCCTGGGGCTTCCTTACCACTTCCCTCTCTCTTCTCCACCCCCCAACCTTGGTCCCTGTTTTGCCCCCCTTCCCTCCTCCGGGCTCCATGCTTGGTAAGAGACATGGTAGCAGGGGGGGTGGGCTCAGCTTTCAGGGGTACTCACCCCGCGGCCCATCTTGGGGCAGAGGAGCTGCAGGGACTGAGAACGGAGAGGCCAATGGGAAGGATCGTCAACTCGGACGGGCGGAGATCGAGTCAGATGGACAGAGACAGCCGAAGTAACAGGGTAGCTTTAAATAGGTCTCTCTCCCCCTCTCCCCCTCCTCCTGCTCGGGAAAGAGCCGCTTGTTGAAATAGGATCCCTGAGGGCTCCTCCCCTCCAGCCCCTTAGTGCCTCATGTCCTGATGGTTGCCCTCCCTCCCCAATTTCTCCCCGTCTCCCCAAATTGCCTTTGGCAGCCACCGACAGGGAGAAGCAGGGGACCGGGGGTTCGTGGGGGAGGGTGGAGATGAGGAGAACGAGGAACTTCTTCAAAAAATGTTCTCATAGAGCAGAAAGGACTGGAGGGGGAGGGCCGCTCATTTAGATCTTCACTCCTCAGGCCCCAAGGAGAGGAAAGAGAAAGGTGGAGGGCTGGGGTGGAGTGGGCGAGGGGAATTGGGGTCCAGAGCCCTCCCCTATGTAGGAGTCTATGCAGCCCTCTAACTTTAGAGCTGGAAGAGACCAAAGCTGTCATTTTACAAATTAAAAAACTGGTTAAGTGACTGGTCCAAGGTCACACTGCAAGTCCGTGGTCCGGTCAGGACCAGAATTCAGATCCAGGGTTCCATTCATTAGAACATGATGCCCACACGTGGAAACCAGAGCAGTCTCTTAAGAAGGTGCCAGGTCTGGAGATGGGAGAGCAAGGGCTTCCTGAGTCCTCTAAGAGAGACTGAAAAGGTAGCTACATCTGCCTTCCTCCCCAGCTCCCTAGGCCAGTACCAGGCTACAGAAACACAAGGGCAAGGATCTCCAAATCTCGCATCTAGTTTTCCCAGGAAAGACGTCAAGACCACCCAGGGAGGACTTGAGATGGAGGGGCGATGTGCAAAGGGCAGACTTAGGCCACCGAGTGTCCCTGGGCTGTCCTGCTTCATTTCACTTGGGTGGTATGTGCTTTTTCCTGCTCTTTCCCCTTAAAATCCAGGTGTTTTAATGCTCAATCCCAGTTTTGACATTTGGCATAGAATCAAGCAGAAAGATAGTGCTGGGAGGGTGTGGTAGGAAGGGGGAAAGGGAGCACTAAAGAGTAAGGTAAAACTGAGATTGGGAAGGAAATCAGAAAATCAACTTGATAACAGTTTTTGAGTCTACAAAATGGCACAAGGAGTAAATGAGGCTGCACAGAGGCCACAAATAGAACACTGCACCTAGGGTCAGGAAGACTTAGAGTTCAACTGTGGCTTTAAACACGTCTTAGTTGTGTGACCCTGAGCAAGTCATTTTACCACTGTCTGCCTCTGTTTCCCCATCTGTAAAATGGGAATAATAATGGCATCTACTCCCTCTCTGCCTCTGTTTCCTCATCTGTAAAATGGGAATAATAATGGCACCTACTTCTTATTTGCCTCCGTCTCCCCATCTGTAAAAAGGGAATAATAATGGCATCTACTCCCTATTCTGCCTCTGTTTTCCTCATCTGTAAAATGGGAATAATAATGGCATCTATTCCCTATCTGCCTTCATTTCCCCAAGTGTAAAATAGAAATAATAATGACAACTACTTCCTATGATTTTATGTAAAGTGCTTTGCAGACCTTAAAGTGTTCTGCAACTGTTAACTGTCACTATTATAAGTTATTTCCAATGAGGCCACAGTTAGAGAAAGAGTTAAAATGCTACTGCTTGAATCCCTGAGGTTAGATAACAAGACATTCCTACTAGGGAGGAGCATAAGATTTTGGAACAGGTCAGAGGATTTGGAAGGTCCTTAAAGGTCTTTTCGTCCAATGATGAGGAAATATCTGAACCCAGCCTTTGAAACCAGATATTTTTAATGATGGAGGAGTGATCTCTGGTAGGGATGCCTTTACCTAGATCTAGGCTGACAATGGGCTGTCTAGAGGCAGGATAGATTAAACGATCCTTGTATAGGGTCTGGGAATATCATTGTTGCTATAAGGGAAGAAAGAGCATAGAGAGCAATGCAGAAGAGCTGAGAGGGAGGTGGAGAAGGAGAAAGAATACCTTCATCTCTTGACACACTTTTCCTTCTGGGATGGAAACTGGGTGAAAGTAGGGAGGGGGAGAGGGGCTGAAAAAGGGTCAGATTTTCTAGTAGTACATCCCTGGTTCTCTGGATACAGAAGAACTGAGATACCTACAAAAGAGAGGGGCCATTCTAGGCAGAGGGAGAGGGAAGAGTGGAGAAGAAAACAAGAAGGAGGTCAATGGGCTGAGGTCCTGGGGAGCATGGGGCCCTCCAACGCTGAGTCAGATCTGTCTCTGACTCCGGAGGGGAGCTCCCTACAGAGGGATTATCGCCTGTTCTCTCTGGCAAATCCGATCTCTGTGTTCAAGGCCCCTGCCTGAATTCCCCAAATAACTGCCCCCCCTTCCTGCTATGCCGCTGGGATTTTCCATTACAGGGATCCGGTGGGGGCACGGCCCACTTCCGAACAGACATGCCTGTTGGAGGTAGAACAGAACCCATAAGGTCCCCACACCACCCCCTACTTTGTGCCCTCCATTCCCCGTGCAAACGATTCCCCTTAACACAGCCTGGAAGTTGGAGGTACAGAAGGATGATGGAACCTTAGTTTTGGCTCTTTAAAGAACTATGGGGGCAGGAGGAAAGGATAAAAAGGAAGGGCTGATAGGCCCTGGAACAAGGAGGCAAGAAAACCCCAGTGGACCGTATACTGGGTTTGGAGATTCTTCCTAGCTGTGTGACCCTGGGCAAGCCACTTTATCTCTGTCTCAGTGTCCTCAACTATAAGGCAGGAATAATAACAGCACCAACCTCACAGGACTGTTCAGAAAATCAAATAAGGCAATTTTGGGGAAACAAAAAGCATTTAGCACATTTAGCAATTAGCTATCTCTTTTGTATCCCAGTCATGGGAATGACCAAAGAGAGATGGCCTGCCGTGTCTACAGGAAGAGACAAAATGATGAATTTAGGTTAATTTGTCTTCCACATCTGGATTTTAATTGGATACAATTGGGCATGAGATCTCTCTTCTGGCCTTGACTTGATAGACCTCAGTGCCTCTATTTTCTGGGGACAATGTAGAATAAGGATAGGGGAGACCTCCAGCCTCAGAATCTCTCCCACAGTTAAAATAGCCCCAGTAGAATTCTAAGGGCTGGAAAAGGAGTTCATCTAGTTCCTCCTCTTTTTACAGATGAGCAGCCCGAGGCCCAGAGGAGAAGTGACTTGCCCAAGATCACAAAGCTAGTTAGAGGAAGAACTAGGCCATAGACCCATGTTATTCAACTTATAACACCACTATGCTTCTCCTCAAAGAGCATTAAGCCCAGGCATTGAGACCAGAACCAGGGTCATTCCACATATAACCCTGCAATACCAGCCTCCTTTAGAGATAGCATGGAATAGTGAAATGAGAATTAGTCTTGGGGTCAGGTGACCTGTATTTAAATCCTCACTTTGTTACTTGCAGCTAACTATGACAATGGGTAAAACTTAAACTTCCATGAGCCGCAGTTTTCCCACCTGTAAAATGGAAACAATATTTCCCAGGAATGTAGTAATAGTGAACTTCAGAAAACTGATTTTTCTTAGCTGTCCCCTTAAGGGCTAGAGCTATGTCCTTTCCTGTTCTTTGAATGGGTATAGTTAGGATCAGTGCCATTATCCCATACATGTGCTAGTCCCAAACCCAAAGCAAATCCAATGGTTTTTGGGTTGCTAGTCACATGAACTTCTATGGCACTAGATGAGAAGGAGGGCCACAGTGGGCTTGGAGCCCTGCAGTCTAAGTGTGGAATTCCTGGCTCCCAACCGCCACTGTTTCTACTTTGGAGAATACATTCTCTACTCTGGACTTCAGTGTCTTTCTTTACCCACTCAGAAAGTTCCCTTTTCCCCAACCCCAGACAAAGTCTCCAGGACTATGGGACTAGAGCATGAACATTCTCTCCCTCTTGGGTCTCAGTACCTGGCTCAAGCTACGCTTTTCCCTTGGGCATCCGGTTGGACCGAGGCCTTTGGCAGAGGAGGATTCTAGGGGAGAATAAGGAGATGTTTATAATGAGAGGAGATGGGAAGAGAAAGGTCCAGAATGGCAGGGGCAGGGGCTGAAGTTGGAAGGAGAACCAGAGCTGGGGAGAGAAATCACAGAAAGCCGGAATAGGAAGCAGATCTGAACTGAGAGGAATGGAGAGGGGAAGAACGGTATTTGCCTTTGTAGAAGGATGAAGTCTCGGACGGGGGTTTCTATGGGAAGAACTAAGGAGCAGGGGAGCTGACTGGCAGTGTAAATGAGAACATATGTGAGAGTGAGCACATATGCATACATATATGTTAGCGTGTTACTATGGAAGAGAATTTTAAAGTCTAGATAAGTGGTAGGGAATGGAAGCATCTTTCACATAGGAAGGGAGACTTTCACATAGGAGATGGTAACTTTAGAAGAGTTCAAAGGGATTTGAGCAGTGATTGTAAATCTGAATGAAGGAAATTCATGGTCCCAAGGGGAACTACTTCTGAAGGAGAAAAAACCTCATTCGCTAGCAAGTACTAAGCCAAACTACTTACTACTATGAATAAATTCCCATCTCTGTGACTCTTTAGACATTACAAAATGCTTTCCTCATGCCAACTTTCTGAGGTAAGTAAAAGAATTTTCACCCCCATATAGGAGAAACTGAGGGAGAGTCACATAGGCAGCAAGGGGCAGAGCTGAGATTAGAACCCCAGTCTCCTGATTCTAAGTTCAGCTCAGTGCTTGCTTCTTATCTCACTGCCTCTGCTTTGGAGCTAGACCTCATATGTATAGAGGGGTGTGTGTGAGAGAGAGAGAGACAGAGAGACAGAGACAGAGACAGAGACAGAGAGAGAGAGACAGAGACAGAGAGAGACAGACAGACAGAGAAAGAGCGTGGTCTAAATGTGCAGGAGCATGTGAGAATCTGTGATGCTGTATGTGACTATGGAGTAGAGGGGAAGCACTGGCAAATGTGTGTGTGTGTGTGTGTGTGTGTGTGTGTGTGTGTGTGTGTGTGTGTGTAGCTGAGTGATTGTGAGAGAGTCTGGGTGTCTACGTGAGATTCTATGAGAGAATCTGTGTGTTTGCAGGCACACACCAGGGAAGCGGGGGTTGGGGACGTGCATCGGCTGCAGATGGGCTTTCAAGGTCTCCAAGAAACAGTTTTGTTTCCTAAGTGACTGACCTCCTGGGGCCTCCAGCCCAGACTTGAAGGTTGTTTCAAGATCATGAAGGAGAGAGGGAGGGAAAGAGGTGGGGGTGGGGAAAAACAGAGTGCAGGGAGCTCCTCTAGCCTTTTTTAACTCACCCTCCTCCTGTCTCACCCATCTTTGGTCTTACCATCATCCCCCACCCCCACCTCCTGGGACTAGACCAAAATTCTTTCTCTCTCACCCTTCTTTTGCTGCTTGCATCTGTCTCTGTCTCTGTGTCTCTCTCATTCTTTTTCACTTTCTCTCTCTCTGTCTCTCTCTGTCTCTATCTCTTTGTCATTGTCTCTGTCTCTCCCCACTTCTCCCAAGCCTCTGTCACTTCCTTTCTCCTATTTTCCTTATCTTTTCTTTCTACCGTTCATTGTCATCCATAAGTATCTCTGTTTCTCTAAATATCTTTCTATCTCTGGTTCTCACTTTTTCTCTATGTTTACACCCTTAGCTATTTTTCCTATGTCTCTTTCTGCTTTCCCCTTACCAGGTGCACAGGGAGAGAGAGAGAGAGAGACAGAGAGACAGAGAGAGACAGAGAGACAGAGAGAGACAGAGAGACAGAGAGAGAGAGAGAGGAGAGAGAGACATAGAAAAAGATAGAGAGACAGAGAGACACAGAGAGTGAGACAGAGAGAGACAGAGAGACAGAGAGAGACATAGAGAAAGATAGAGAGACAGAGAGACACAGAGAGAGAGACAGAGAGAGACAGAGAGAGACACAGAGAGAGAGAGACAGAGAGAGAGAGATTGTGAGAGAGAGAGAGAGAGAGGGAGAGACAGAGAGACAGAGACAGAGACAGAGACAGAGACAGAGAGAAGTAATTTCAAAGTCTCAGGAGTCCCCTCAGTCCCAGGGCAAACTTACTCCCCTGACCATGACATACACAACACCTCCATTTTTTCATCTGCCCATTACCCAGGGATGTCCATGTATTTAATGCTCAGCTCTGCTACTAAAGTAGAGATCCCATCCTCTGGGACCATTTTCTAGTCTGTCTGAATCACTCAATCAATCAATCAACAAGCATTTATTAAGTACCTATTATGTACCAGGCACAGTGCTAATGTGAAAGATTTGCTGTTGGAGTACTGTCACTGAAAAGGAGAATCTGTGGAAAGGGGCACAGCTGTGCTTGGGATGGGAGCAGGAAGCTAAGTCCCTGAGGAGGAGCTGTGAAAGCCAGATTGGAAAGGCATAGAGACTCCAGGAACATTCAAGTACTGAGTGCCCTGTTTTAACTACAGATATGATAAATCTGATAGATAGAAGGCTAGCCTTAAAAGTCAGGGGAGACCTAGTTCAAATCCTGCCTCTGACACATAGAGATTATATGACCATGTACAAGTTGTCTCGACCCATTTCTTAGCATGGCAGGCAACCCTATAAATCTATAAGTTCTCCAAGGCCTCACAGGATGCTTGGCACATAGCATAGGCAGGATATGTTTGTTAATTGATATAAGTTCCATTCTATTACTGGAGAGAGTATCCACACCAGAAGTCCCCCAGGCTGATAAAATCATAGATGTGGACAAAACCCACAAGTAAACTACAAAGCAGTCCCAGAGGGGTAGCAGGATGGTGAAAGGCCTTGAATGAGATCATTTAATATAAAAGAGAAGACTTGGAAGACCAAGATCTTTATCTTCAAGTATTCAAAGGGGTGTCATGTGGAAAAAGATTACATTTATTCTCTTTTGCCCAAGATAGCAGAACTAGGAGATTTGGGCAGAAGGATCTTGTAAAGATGAAGATTTCCACTAGACAGAAAGGGAAACTTTCTGATCATTTGCATTGTCCCAGAGTAAAAGGGGCTGCCTCTAAAGCAGAAGGGAAGAAGGTTGGAAGCTTAGGGGAATTGTGGTCGAGGAAGGAAGCCAGGATGATGAGAATGGCTTGAGGAAAAACATGGAGGAGATGGGATTACTTTGGGGGGACATAAAGGGGCAAGAGGGAGAAATTGGGGAAGGGGTCAAAGGTGAAGGGGCGCTGAAGGGAAAGAGGCAGAGACTAGTAGATAGTTGGAGGAGGGAACGGGGATCCTGGGAGAGAGGCAGATAGTCTGGGAGCATAATGAAGGGAAAACCAGGGGTCAGGACAAAGAGGTTAGAGAGACACTGAGAGGGAAGAGGTAAAGGGATACTATGAAAGGGGGTGGAACTGGAGGCCCTTTGTGCATTTGACATTAAGTAATTCACATAACAATGAACACTGGTTGAGTTTGATTCCAAAGTTCTTGTAAGCTAGGGCAGGGAAGATGGGGTTAATGGTCCATGCTGGGCATGGGGATCAAGGGACACAGCTGGTCCCTCTAGGGTTCCTGTTTGCCTTTGATTATATCTGAGGGGAGGAGGGAGGGAACGGCACCCCAACCCCTGAGGAGGGTTTGCTTTGGCCAGAGATCTGACCCAACTGCTGGCCCAGAGCACCACGCCTCCCCTGCTCCTCCTATCAGGAGGCTGTGTTGTCTCCCTTCAGCTTCTTCCGCTCCTCCACCCGCCTCACACAAGCTCAAGCTTCATTTGGCTTTCTTTGCGGGGATCTCAGACTTTGAGCTCAAAGGGGTGCTGAGAGATGGGAAGATGGCCTTCTTGTCCCAAAGTTAGTTCTAGCCTGTTTCCTGTCTTGTGCTTCATTTTCCTTTCAGACTTATCTCTGGGTCTCTTCTCCACACCCCTAACACTATCTTAGGAGTCCAAAAAAGAAAAAGGAAAAAGAAAAACAAATAAACAAACAAAAGTTACTTTCAGCATTTATTGACCAAAATGACATTGTGAATAGAATGTTGGGCCTGGAATCTGAGAGACATGAGTTCAAAAATCAGTCTCTGACACTTATTAGCTATATGACCCTGGTCAAATCCCATAATCCCAGCTAGCCTTGATATCCTCATCTTTAAATCGGACGTAATAATAGCACCTATCTCCCAGGGTTGTTGTGAGGTTATTGTAAAGTGTCTGGCACCTAGTAGATGATTAATAAATCCTTTCCTTCCCTCCCTCCTTCTTTCCTTCCTTTCTTTTCTCCCTCTCTTTCTTCCCTTTCTTCATTCTCTTCCCCTCCCTTTCCTCCTTTTTTCCCCTCTTTTTCCTTCCTCCCTTCCTTCCTTCCATCTACATTCCTTCCTTGTACATTCTTTCTCCATAGTCAAACACTTCACCCCCCCCTCCATATCTGAGTAGATACTTTAAAGCAGAAATTCTTAAAACATTTTTGTGTCATGGACTCCTTGAGCAGTCTGGTGAAGCCCATATGTTTTAAAAGGCATAAAACAAAATGCATAAGATTAAAATGGAACCTGATTTGTTGAAGTAAAGCAATTAATTTTTAAAGAGAAAATTCATGAACCTCAGGTTAAGAATCTCTGCTTTAATAAATTTCTATGACTAGGAAAACTCATTATCTGGGGGCCTCTCCAGGATGTAACCAGGCTGATTCTCATATAGCAGAATACTACCCAACCCATGAAATTGCTGTAGCACCGATAGGGGTGGGGATGGGATGGAGAATAAGCATTTATATAGGGCCTATTATGCATCAGACACTGTGCTAAGTACATTACAAATATTATCTCATTTGTTCCTTGCAACAATACTAAGAGGTAGGTTTATTATTATACTCATTTTATAGCTGAGGAAACTGAGGCAAACAAAATTAATTGACATTTAGCAAGTGCCTGAGGTTGGACTTTATCTTCCTGACTCTGGGCTCAGTGTTCTCATCCAGCAACTGTCTCAGGATAACATTTTGAAGTTAGAATCAGGTTCACATCTCTTTTCAGATGCTTTGTGAGTACAGACTCACAAAGCTCATCTATAAAATGAGGGGGCTGAACTTGCTGGCTTCTGAGAGATCCCTTATAGTACGAGTTCGATGGTCTTGTGATCCTTTCCAATTTGTTAAAATCTACCAGCCCTTGAACTCCTCTGGTACAACCTTTGAAAACTCAGTCACTTCCTCCTCCATAATCTAAAGAGGAAGATTGTATTTATATCTGATTTAGTTAATGCAAAACATTACATGTATCTCAGCCCTAGTTCCTTCTAATATCCCAATAAGATCCTTCTATTTTCTCTCTCCTATAGCCTCCATCCCTGATGTATATGATTAGGCAGATTAAGTATCTTCAACTGAGAATAATTGATAGTTGGGTTCTGCCTCTTTGACTGATTGCCATAGAAAATAAGGCTGGCTTTCTTCATTCCACAGATAGAGAGACAGAGATACAGAGAAATGGACTCACTGTAATGGGAAGAGTATTGGCTCTGGGGTGTAACTCAATGAAATTAAAGGAGTAATATATTGATCCTTTATTAAATTACTGCTTTGTTGTTTTATATTTCCTGTGAGGGTAACAGAAAGGTTGTCTTGTACCTAAATACAAAGTTATACTGAGTTCTTGCATAGGAGCTGAGGCCCTTTTCTTTTCACTGGTAGAAAACTAGACTTGAGGGGCAGCTAAGTGGTGAAGTAGATAGAGCACCAGCCCTGAAGTCAAGACTACCTGAGTTAAAATCTGGTCTTGGACTTAACACTTCCTAGCTGTGTGGCTCTGGGCAAGTCACTTAACCCCAATTGCCTTAGGAGGAAAAAAAAAAAAAGACAACTAGACATGAACCATTTTCTGAGATTTTCAAGAAGAAGCTCTGGGTGGGGACTCTAAGGAGATGAATTCCCAAGATTGTTCCCCATCCACCAGCATACCCAGAATCTGACTGAAAAGGACTTCAACAAGCACTGAATCCAGCCTATGCTAAAATAAAAATATTCTCTATAATATTGTTAAAAATATTTACTTAACTTTTACTTGAAATCCTCTAAACTGGAAGCTCCCACTTTCTCCCATTTTTATGGATGTTCTTCTTCACATTGAACCCAGATCTGCATCTCCTAGTTCTGCTTTAAAGAGATGTGAACCTGATTCTAACTTCAAAATGTTATCCTGAGACAGTTGCTGGATGAGAACACTGAGCCCAGAGTCAGGAAGATAAAGTCCAACCTCAGTTTATCAGTCATAGTTTAACCTATGTTTAATTTCTTTCATATTACAGCCCTTCAAATATTTGAAAACAGCTATCATTCCCCACCCCCTGCCATGATCTTTTCTCTTTCAGGCCAAATAGCCCCTGTCCCTACAATAATGGGGTACCATACTGGCCACTCTCCTTCAAACACTTTCCAACTTATTCATGTCTTCTCTAATGAGGCTCCCCAATAAATACAATATTCCAGATGTTATCTTTAGGACAAAGTATGGTGATACAATAGATCCCTTTATTCTGGTCAGTGTGCTTATCATAATTCAACCCAAGATCTTATTGGCTTTTTTGGCTGCCATATTACACTGTTGACTCAAATTGAATATTCATTCATTCATTGATTCAACAAGCATTTGTTGTTATGTGTCAGACACTGTGTGAATTTATTTATTTATAAGGGGTAATGAAGGAGTACAAAGAAAAGCAAAGATAGACCCTATCCTCAAGGAGCTTACATTCTCATGGAAGAATCAACATGTAAATAAGTAGGTACATATGAGTTACATAGAAAGTATATGAAAGAATCTTACAAGGTAAGCTTCTAACAGCTCAGGGGGTCTGGGAAAGACCCTGCAGAGGTTAACATTTAAGTTGAATCTTGAAGGAATCCATGGATTCTAAGAGGCAGAGATGGAATGTTGTGAGAGAAATAGTGAGCAGGTCAGTACACCAAAGCAAAGCATAAGACTATCCCTCAAAATAAGAGGGCCTGCCATTTTGTAAAAGATTTTAAATGCAAAACAGAGGACTTTATATGATTCTGGAAGTAACAGGAAGCAAATGGAGTTAAGTTGGACAGTGACAGGATCAGATTTTCCTCTGCTTTGGGAAAAAATCACTCTGCCCTCCAAATAGATGATGGAGGAGAGACTCAAGGCAAAGAGAATTAGAAAATCATTGTAATAGTCCGGATGAGAGGCAGTGATGAAAACTTGAATCTGTGTGTGGAGTGAAAGGAAAATCTGGACATCCAGTTCAAGATGTCCAATGGACACATAGATAATGTAAATCTAGAATTCAAGTGACAGACTAGGACTCAATATGTAGATCTGGGAAGTAGATGAATAGAGATGATAATTGAATCCATGGAAGCTGATGAGAGCAGCAATGAATATAGTGTAGAATAAAGAAGACTTAGGAAAGAGACTTCCACTAAGCCCTCCAGATCTTTTTCAAATGAACTGCTGTTGTAGACATTCCTCTCTCATCTTATATTAGTGGAGTAGACTAAGTACATGGGCATCTAGGTGGTGCCACAGTGCACAGAATGCCAGGCCTGGTGCCAGGAAGACTCCTGTTCCTGAGTTCAAGCCTCTCCTCAGAAATTTACTAGCTGGGTAACCCTAAGCAAGACACTTAACCCTGTTTGCCTCAGTTTCCTCCTCTGTAACATAAGTTGGAGAAGGAAATGGCAAACGGCTCCAGTATCTTTGCCAAGAAGGTCCCAAATAGGATCACAGAAAATTAGACCTGATTGAACAACAATAAAAAGACTAAGTATCGATCTTTACATCTATTCCTATTAAATAGGTTTTTTCAAACAATCTGTCTTGTTGAATTGTTTTTATCTTAAATTTTTCATTCAGTATGTTCATTTTTCTTCTCATTAAAAAAATATTGCCTGTAAATTGGTCTATATATTAGTCAAAGTTATCCATTCAAGTCACTGATTAAAATGCTGAACACCACAGGGACAAGTTCAGATTCTTGGGGCACTTCATTTGAGACCTCTCTCCAGGTCAGTATTATTCTGACACTCTTCCAGTTCAGAGTCCACTTAACTGTTTCTTGTGGCTTTCTAAACATCCCAGATCTTTTACACTTGGCTAGCGTGATGGAGCTTTCTGTGCCGGCATTGTTTTCTCCAATCAGAAAGGCAGCAGAGCAGTTGGAGAGGAAGGCAGGAATCACTGCCAATAGTCCTAATAAGGACACCAATCTCTCTCCCACTCTGGAGGTGGCTGTAGGCGATGCATGAAGGCCCCAGATCTAAAGTGGTAGTCTTTAAATTGGTCCTTAGCCCTTGGTTAGAAAATGGATGTTGTTGGAAAGAACACAGCAGTGCAGTGTGGGGAAGTCTGGTCACCTGGATACTTTTCACTTGTAAATCTGGGAGGCTTTCTATGGTCCAGGTGCTCCCTGAAGAATGATTTTTATATTAATTTGGGTTTTTTGTTTGTTTGGGTTTTTTTTTTTTTTTTGCATTGAGCTGTTCTGGGAGCAAGAAAGTAGACACAAACGGGCAGTGGAAACAAAGGTTTTTGGGGATCAGTGACAACTACTTCTTTGATAATACTTTCTGAGCTAGGTCAGCGGTCTTGGGGCCCTGACATAGTCCTCAGTCCCCGGATCTTTAGAGTTTCCTTAGTTCCCTAGATCTGAACATGTTCCTGGGTTTTGTGCTCTCAGAGATTTGACACATCCAAGCCCCATATTCTACTATTGCTACTTTAATGAGATCTCCATCCAATCATACACTCCTTCTGTTCTTACTCTTTCTATCACCATAAGAACGTTACTTGTTCACAAAGGGAAAAAAGTCTCCAGAAATGATGACTAGTATTGTTATTATTCAGTCATTTCAATAGTGTCCATTTGAATTTTTGGTTTGTTTGTTTTTTAGCAGAGATACTGGAGTGATCTGCTATTTCCATCTCCAAATAATTTTACAGATGAAGCAAAAAGGATTAAGTGACTTGCCCAGGATCACACAGCTAGTAAGTATCTGAGGTTACATTTGAACTCTGATCTTCCTGACTCCATACCCAGCACTTTATCCACTGTGTCACCTAACTATCCTAAAACCAGTATTAAAGACAATAAAAAATGCATATGCAAGATTCTAGTCTAGACTAAAAGTAGCTAATTTAATCTTTGAAGTTTGCAGGTCCAGATTGGTCCCCTGATCCTTTCTAAATTGAAACATATGCTAAGTATGTTGCTCTTTTGTCACAACACCCCAAAAAACAAAAACAAAAAGAGTTTGGGTGACCTGGACCCACTTGCCATTTGGCCTTGGCCCAGATAGGTTCAGTGTATCAAGCTCTTTCATTAATTTGCAATGTTAGAATCACTTTTGGCCAATCAGAAAGTCTTTTGGTTGCTAGAAGGCTTTAGGTGATTTCATCCATATCCTTATCTGACTAGAAATTGTCTCTTCTCTACACTCTCCCTCCCCAAATATGGAAGGGAAAGCAGAATAGGGACTATCACATACTGCAGCCTCTGAAGAGATGTAGGCTGATATCCTGCAGGAGCTACTATTACAGCTACTGAAGATCCCCTAAAAAAGTTCTTGCTACAAAAGAACTTAGCAATAGCAAGGGGTTCAACATCAAAAGTCTGATGTGATTTTAGCAGTCTAAATAGCATTAGAAAAGAGAAATAAACATTTCTTTTGCACCCTAAAGATCATGGGACTTTGCCATCTAACTTGCAGCTGAAACCTTCCCTATATGTTTTCTCCCTCATTAGAATGTAAACTACTTGAGAGAAGGGATTGTCTTGCTTTTCTATTTGTGTCCTCAATGTTTCCCATAGGGCTTTGTGCATAGTAACCTCTTAATGCTTCATTCATTCATTCTGTCTTCCCCAGAAAAGGAAATAATTGAATGGATACCCAGTTCCCTCCCAACATTCCCAAAAGGCAATCCTTTTCATTACAGGTCCTGAACTTTGCAGCTTTATTACGGCTGGTCTATGAGTAGATATGGATATGGCCATATTGTATGTGTCTCTGGGCATGTAGTGCCAGAAGTTTCAATGCCAGGCCTTCAAACTATATCTTGTAAATGGGTCTCTTTTTCTGGATACCCTCTCTTTTCCTGGGCTCCCAAGCACTTCTTGGACATCAATCTGTGCTTGTATTTTAGGGCAGAGCTTTGTGACAGCTTGGGGAGGAGCCAGAGGTCAGCCAGTGTTGGGTATAAGCAATCCAGGTCCAGACTCCAGTGACAGAAAGAAACAACTCCTAAGCAACCTCTTTTTTCCTCTAAAAGCCCTTTATGTTCTTTTCAACCTAATTTCATGTTAATTAAAATAGTTGGGCTAAGGAGAGAGTGTGGAATAGTGGATAAAAGTATGTTTTCAAGTCCTTCCTTTGACAGGTAGCAGCTATGTGACCCTATGGCAAATTATTTAACCTCCCACTACCCTGGGCAATTCCTTATGACTAAATTTCTGCTAAGTTGCTGAGCTATCATTCAGGAAGTTTTCTGTTGAAATCAGAAGCCCAAACCCCAACATGCTACAAATAAGTAGGGTGGGGGAATAGGAGACATATTGTCCTATATTCCATATGCCCTTAGGGGTTCTCTTCTTTCCCCCATTAGTTCCCAGTTTCCCAGTTTCCCTGGTGGGATTTTGGGAACTTATTTTCCCACCCTGGGCCTTAGTTTCCTCATCTGTAAAATGAGGGGGTTTAAATGGATGATGAAAGTTTATTTTAGTTGTAAAATCCATGAGCCTTTGATCCTCCTCATCTGGCAAAGGTTTGGAGAACTGAGAGTAAGGGGCAAGAAAGGGTTAGATCCATGCTCAATAGAGCAAAGAACTTTACTAGAGGAGGGAGGGTTGAGGGGGGGATTCCAGCTGAGAGAGGGATCCATAAGTGACATTCCGGAGTGGGCGTTAGCAGGAATGAGCCAGGGCAGAGAAAGGGCAATACCCCCCTCCAAGGCTCAAGAATTGGAAAATGCCAAGCCCAGCAACTACATACCACGTCCCTCCCCTCTCTCTTTCCTCTTAAGACTGTCTTTTTGATTCCCCTAATGGAGGATTTAGGAATTGTGGGAGGTGGGGGTGGGGATAGAGAATAATGTGGGAGGGATCTTAGCCAAAGTAATATTGGGGGATCCAGTCAAAGAGCACATTTATCCAGTCTACTGCAATGGCTTACATTAGGGTAAGAGAAAGGCTAGAGAGAGGAGAAATTGTACATATAACAAGTATGTGATGTGCCTGTGTCTATCTCAGTGCATCCATAGTGAGAGAATTGTCTCTGTTTAGAATGTCGTGAAAGCAAAGCTTTTTAGTACTTCAAGGGGCAAAGGTCCATAAACTTATTCCATCACTGGATATTCTAACGTCTGTCGTCTTGGTTCCCACCACAGCATCAGGATGTTAAATTTACACATATTTGTAAGAAAAAAAATCAAATGTGCACCAGAATGTGATTTATGACTGTGTATCTATTTCTTTTTTTAAAATAAATTTTTATTGAACATTTAGTTTTTTATATCACCTAAATTTCCTTCAGTATTCCTCCCTTTCCCTTCTCAGAAAGCTGCTCCATACAACAAAAAATATTTTAAAGGAAAAAAGAAAAAAAAAGTAAGAAGAGAAAAAAATCAACAAAACCATTAATCCCCTAACTCCCCACCACTGATAATATAGGCAATGTTCTTTTCCCATGGACCCCATATTTCTATAACTCTGCAAAGGGCTGAGAGAAGGGGAGAAGAAAAGTGAAATGTCTTTTTCTATATCTTCTTTGAGGCTATGCTTGTTCTCTGTAATTTTGCAACATTCATTTTCAATTATTTTGTGATGGCTGTTCTTTCCATTCATGTTGTTGCAATAATTGTGTAAATTTTTTTCTTGGCCCTGCTTAATCCATTCTGTATCAGTTTGTATACATCTTTCCAAGCTTTTCTATGTTCAAAATGTTCAGCATTTCCTATGGCACAGTAATATTCCATTATACTACAATTTGTTTAACAATTCCCCAACTGATGGGCATTTACTTTGTTTCTAGTTCTTTTCTATATCTAAAAGAGCTGCTGTAAATATTTCTATTAATATTTTGGTCTTTATGGAGATAATCTATGTTTTCTATTTTTATAAGTTTCTTTATCTATTTCAATACATGTGCTTTATGCATTTTGGAACCTGGATCATCTATAATGTTATGCATATTATATTATTATATTATGTATATTTATATCTCTAATCTATTTGCCCTTTTCTAAAGTACTTCTCCCATGAATCACCATGATGGCAATTAATCAACAAGCACTTAGTAGTGTAGTGAGGCTATCCCCTACATATAGCACAAGGGTGTCAGAGTGTGGCTCACAGGGAGGCAGAAAAGATATCACTAACTTCTTTTCCTCACTGTCCTCTCCTTCTCTAAGGAAGACTTTAATTGCTGCAAGGAGGAAAAGCAAGAGGTTGGGACCCGGAAGAAGTTGGCGACTGCTCTTCAGACAGAAGGATTCTGGGTTAGAATTATTTCTATTTGTTCCTTAAATCTTTTTACTCTAAGGGATGTGGTTTTCATATTCAGACTAAACTTCTGATGAATGTCCAGTTATCAGGGGGAAAGGAGGGCCCAAGCTTTATATCTAATTCTTGATTCTTTTCCTATCAAATACTAGTTCCACAAGGAACACACATAGCAAATGGCAAAATTTTTAGAAAAAAAAAAATCAGATAAAGAATACATACACACACACACACACACACACACACACGAAGAGAAGATAGCAGACACTACAAAGAAAGGGAGTTTTCCCATTGGAAGTAAGATAACTCAACAAGCTCATTTTCCAGTTAAGGAAACTGAGGCAGACAGAAGCTAAGCAACTTGTTCAAAGTCACACACCTAGTGCTCTGAGCCACTTAGCTGCCCCAAGATGGCAAAAGAAGGCCCAAAAATGACTAGTCTCAGGACTAGCCTATGCAAATCCAAAGATGCTCATTACCAGGATAAGGAGCCACCAGAGTACTCCAAAATCCCATGCCTAAGATTTGGAGGTTCTATGCAGTTACAAAGTGAATCTGAACACTGTTTGGAGAAAGAAGGCTTAGATTTAATACCATTTCCAAGCCACGTGCTCTTGAGCAAGTTATAACTCTCTGCACCTCATTTGCTTACTCTGTAAAATAGACATAATAAGCACACTATCTACCTCACAGGTTTGTTCTACAAATCCAGAGAGGTCAAATGCATTGTAAGTACAGTGATATCTAAATGCTCCCTATTATTTCTATCTGTGTGGGTGGAGGGAGTATACACACTGATGAAATCATATCTATTGAAATCTCTATGCATATTAGTTGCTGTGGGTGTCTTTCGGTGGGTCTGGGCCTGTGGCTGAGCGCATATATTTGTGTCAGCGTATCTGCACTTGTTTTTGTAAATCCTGGTTGTGTCTGTTATATCCTATATGAATCTTCATCAGTAGGTGGTGAGTGACACGTGACTCTGCCTCTGGGTACATGTGATGTTAGGATGCCTCAGCCCCTGTGCAGAGTGTGTACCGACATCAAGCAGCAGATGGGGAGTGGGTGGCAGATTGGTGATGGGCAGCAAACCCAGAAACCAAAAGGGCTTCTGTAGCTCCTGCATGCACTGCTGTGCCCAACACCCACCCACCGCACCCCACACATCTGTGTCTACATCTCAGCGCCAGGCTCAGTTGCTAACTAACCCATGGCACAGTCACCTAGAGTCGGCGCTGGCACTCCTCCAGAGCTGCCTTCTGCTCCTCCACCCCTGCAGGGAGGAGTCTTACCTAACTAGCCCTGGCCCTGGTGCTGGGTGCTAGATGCAAGATGCGCCATGCTGTTCCAAGGTCTTGCCTTACAGAATTGTGAGATTTTATTGCTAGAAAGGACTTTAAAGATCATCCGTTAAGCCTTTTTTTTTTTTTTTTTTTTTTTTTTTTTTTTTTTTTTTTAAACAATAGACACTGATGACTAAGGAGATGTTACTTATTCAAACACACACAGCAAGTAGGATTAGCAGTCAGGATTCAAAATTCAAACCCCTGACTTTTGATTCCAAATAAAATTTCTTTTCCCACCGCCCTTTCTTGCTTTCTCTGGGTGTCTGGATTCCTAATATTCCTATGAAGTCCTGGATTGTGATGTTACAATGTGTATGTTGTATATTCTGTCTGTATATGTAATGTATCTCTTGTCACAGAGTGTATCTCTGTGTGTAAGAGATATATAGTCTCTGTGTGTATGCTCACATGTTCCCTCCTTGTCTCCCCCTCCCAGTCTTGTTTTTCTTAAGTTACATAAGTGTCTGACGGGCTATGCCAGGATTGAACCATGGGTGCCCCCTGGTGACGGACTTTAGAACTCACAGACTGGGGAGAGAAGAGGCAGAGTGCACGTTTCTTTTAGGAACCCTACACAGACACTCTTTCCAGTCTTTAACTCTTCCCCTGCTGCCATCCCACAGCTCCGTTCCTAAGCCACGAGTCTCACGATTGTGTATTTGATTTTCTGAGGGACAGAAGAAAAGGAGTTAGAGGAGAGAGGAGATAAATTTTCCATCCACTTCAGAGAGCAGGAAAAAGGAGGCAGAAGCCCTCCTGGTTTTTTTGTTTGTTTGTTTGTTTTTGGTTTTTTTTGTCATTAATGATTCTTGTTCATAGCAGGTCCATCCACCCAACATAGCTGAGACTTTCCTTTTGGGGGGGGGGCGGCAGTGTAAGAGGCAGAATGGTAATTCTACTGGCACAGAGAACTCGGTGTTGGAACTCCCATTACCAATGTATATTGCTTTGTAAAATAGCACAAGGACTCTTAATTTGATTAGGGGGAGGGGAGATGTCCGTGAACTTGCTTTAGATATAATTTGATGACATTATTTAACATTCATTTTTAAAAAAATTGAATTCCAAAGTCTCTCCTCCCCTGACCCTCCCCCACTCATTGAGAAGGCTTGCAATAAGATACCCCATTATATATGTGAAGCCATGCAAAACATATTTCTATATTAGCCATGTTACAGGGAGAAAAGAAAAAAAATAAAGTGAAAACCAATATGTTTTCATCTGTACTCAGAGTTCACCAGTTTTCTCTCTGGAGGTGGATAGCATTTTTCATTATGAGTCATTTAGAATTGTCTGGGATCATCACATTGATCAGAATAATTAAGTCTTTCATAGTCAGTCACTGTTTATTGATCATTGTATTTCATTATATTTAGTTTCCTTTGTAATCTCATAAATTTTATTTTATATATTTGAAAACATTCCTAGTGCCTGGCATGTAATAAGTACTTTGATCTTGTTGGCTTGACTTGAGAAAGGGCCCATAAGCTTCATCAGATTTCCATTAAAAAGGTTAAGGACCCCAGTCTTAGAAAGTTGTCTGGGCCACTGACAGGTTGAGTCACAAAACTTATCTGTGTCGTTGGTAGGACAAAAAGCCAGGTCTTACTAACACAGGACTGGTTCTCCATCATCACACCATGCTGTCTCTTGTTCTTTTAATATTATTTCAAACCAGTGCAGTTCTTTTTATCTATCATCTTTCATTCTCACTACGTGGTCAGCCTACCTTTTTTTTTTCCTGATCCTAATTCAATTTAATTAAACTGATATGTCTGAAGGGCCAGGCATTGTGCTAGATTCTGAGGGTACAAAGATAAAAAAGAAATAGTTCCTATCCTCAAGAAGCTTATATTGTATGGGGGGGGGGTTACAGCATGTACATGGATACGTAAATAAAAATTACATACAAAGTAAATAAACTATTTTTTCACCAGGGGATGAGAGAGTTCTAACTACTGGGAGGATCAAAAAAAAAAAAAAAAAAAAAAAGCTTGGCTAAGAGTTGAGTCTTGAAGAGAATTAGAAATTCCAAAAGACAGAAGTGAGATAGAAGAGCACATAAAACATGCATTGAGATGGGAGAGAGAATGCCAAACACAGAAACCTCAAGTAGGTCAATTTGTTGGATTATCCAAAAAGAAAAAGTCTCTGGTTCTATTATGCTACTTTCTCATTTAAAAGTTGGAGCCTATATATTTTACATACTATGTCCTTTTTCATTGACCTTAGGGGAAGGTCACCATTTTGGTTTTTCTAAGATGGCATTTCATGAGTCACCATCACAAAATTCAATTTAATTCAACATTCATCATGTAATAATTCATCAGAATATTGATATTAAAAAGATGGGTTTTGCTGCAGGGTGCATATTAAATGATTCCTTAAAAGTGCTGCATTAATTTCTCAAATTCCATACAAGAATGTCAGTAAAAAATGAGGGCTCTACTCTTTCTGTCCCCTCAAACCTGGCTGGGTCCTAGAGGAGCTAGAAAGAGAAAAAGGCTGGTTCTGAGGTCTCAAGATCCTTCTCAAAGGCCCTTTGTTCTCAGCCATTAGGGACACATTTCTCAGATTCACCATGCTTGGTGCTTCCTTCCAGTTCCTCTTACAAAGTCACCTCTTTTTATTTGCCAGTATTCCTGAGCTCCATAACTGCTTAGAGCAGGAGCTGGTTGTCTAGGTGCCTCCCTAAGATGCTAATGATAAGGGGCCAAGCTATTATTAGCAAGAAGAAACCAGGAACCAATGAATCCACATTCATGGATTTTTAACTATGTGCCAAGCACGGTGCTAAGCACTGGGGTTACAGCAAAACAGTCCCTGTTCTCAAGGAGATTACATTCTAATAAGGGCGACAAAATATACACACCAGTACATTCAGAATTCATGCAACAGGAATACCAGGGAGTTTGGGGAGAAGACACCTAACAGATGGGATGGGGTGGGCATCAGGAAAGGCTTCCTGAAGAAGGGGCACTTGAAGGAAACCAAGGATCCCACCACACTGATTTAGGAGTTAAAAGGCATCAGTTTGAATCCTAGCTCTGCTCTCCTGAACATTGCCCAGCTCAGAGCTTCAGTCTTGAAGCTTTTTTTGTTTTTTGTTTTTGTTTCTTTTTCCTGTAAACTGAAGAATTGCATTAGATATCTATCCCAGGCTCCTCGGTTCAACTTCTAAATCCTATGATTCTATGAATCACACGTGCCAGACAGGAAGAACCTACGTAGAGCTTCTCACCCAGCTTCATCCGTGAGGCAGCACTCTGCCCTCCCCACCCCTGGCAAAGTTCTTCCCCCTGCATACTAAATTCCCACTGTTGCAGAAGCTCTCTCTGTCTCTCTCTTTCTATCTCTCTCTCTGTGTCTCTGTCTCTCTTTTTCTCTCTCTCTGTCCCTGTCTCTTTGGCTCCATCTGTCTCTGGCTCTCCTCCCCCCCCCCTTTTTCAGTGAGCTGTCACCCTTGCTGAGCCTGTTCATTCACTTGCCCCAGACCCACCTGCCCTAGCCCTCACCCCACCGAGGTTCTCCCCGCCAGCTGGGAAGGCCCCCAGGCCCAGAAGGAAACAACAGCTGGACTCCGAGCTGGCCCCAACTCTTCGATGACGCCACTTGCTCTCGGTATCTTCTCCCTAGCGAGGGGTCCGCCCTCTCCTGACCAGTGAGGACCTTGGGACAAACTGGAGGGCGAGGATCAGGGCCCGGGACGGGGTACTGTGAATCCGACTGGAGAGAAGCGCCAAGCATTCACCCCGGAGGTGGGGAGGGAGAGAGGCTGGGCAGAGGCGGGGTCTGGGCGGAACCCTGCCGGGCGGAGGTGGGACCAACCAGGCCCAGAAGCCCGAAGGGAGGGAGAGGGAAAGCGGGAAGAGGAGGGGGAGGAGGAGGAGGAAGAGGAAGGAGGGGACGCGGCCGCTCGGGCTCGGTGTATCTTGCTCCCTCCAGCCGGGCATGCGCCCCCCGAGCCCCTGGCCCCCCAGAGCCCGAGCCGCCCCCCGGATCCTCCCCGGATTCTGCAGCGCGCAGCATGGGAGCCTTCGGGCGCACGCCGTGGCGACTGCTGCTGCCGCTAATGCTGGGTAAGAAAGAGGAGCCGCGGAACTCCCCTAGCTCTTCCTGTCCCGCGTCCCGCCAGCCCGCCTCATCCCCCTCCCACTACAGCCTTGCCCCCTCCTCTTCCCTGCGCCTCTTTCGGGCTGGAAATCTTGGCGAGGACCAGAGCATCCTCAGCCTCCGCCAGGACCTGCGGGGAGTTCGGTTCGACCCGGGTTGCTTCGGGCCTTTGCCCCCGCACTGACAGCCGCGGGGGCTCTTCCAGACCCGGGGTTGGGTGCGCGCAGGACTGTGCCCAGCTGGCTTCTGTGGCCTCAGCTGAGCCGATTAGGAAGAGGGTGTCATGGGAGGGAAAGGGGTTTCCCAGCTCCAGGCTCCTCCTCTCCAGCTGTTTGGGGAGGACAGGGTGAGGAGCTACCAAAGACGCTACCCCACCGAACTATAACGCCATGGCCAATCTCTGGGATGCTATCCCAACCTCCCCCCCCATCCCGGGTGCACTTCTCTGTTCCAGCAGAGCCAGACCCTAGGAGCACTGCAGCTTCCGTGCCTGGCCTAGGCGTGGGCAGTGCCCGCCCTCGTAATTGCCCCGGAGTTGGCAGGAGGCCAGGGGTTGGCTCTGCCCTGAATCTTTGAAGTCTCCCCTAATTGCCCCCTTGACTTGGCCAGATTATTTCCTCAGGGACGGTGACCCCCGCTCGTCCTTCCCTCCCCCAACTCTGCGTTCAGTCTCACTGCTCCCTTTACGGTCCCAGCCTTCTAGACCTCTGCTCCTTTTCTGCTCTCTCTTCCCTTTTTACCCTCTTTCCCTATCTTAACCCTAATCCGGCCAGTTCTCTCATCTCCCTCCCTTCTGTCCACACTATTGTAGATTTCTAACCTTCCTCGGCCATTTGTCCACCCCGTTAATAGTTGCAGGTAAGGGGCTAGGCTATGGGCTATGGGCTGTGGGGACTGTCTCAGTTACACTAAGCCTTGCTCTGACCCTCCCTATCCTCCAATCTTACCCAGGTCTGGGACTCAGAATATGTTGGCAAGAAGAGATGTTTCGAAGTCAGTCTCTGATAACATCAGCCTGGTCTCTGTGAAGTCTTTAATCCTAAAATCTCTAAGCACCATTTGCCCCTGGCATTGCAGGCAGGAGATCTGGCCCTTGTACCTTCTTACGCCCAACCATAGTTGAAAGACTGCTGTGGGAACATGGTACAGCAGGCTGTGATGCCAGTCAATAGCTAGTTCAGGTTTGTTTGGCCTGCCCATGAGGGCTTCGAGGAGAAGGCAGCCAGTTGGGATAAGTAAGACAATGGAAGGATTGGACTGTATGGAAACCTTGGGAAAACTGATGCCCAGTCTCATTTCCCAGGATTCATTTTGGTATTTGAGGTTGAACTAGTCGAGTGTCAGTAATAATTGTCATGGTCACCTATTTTTAGGCCAGAGATTTGCTGATGCTTCATGATGTTCTCAAACTCCTCTGCTCGGCTAAGTGGACTCCTGGATCATGGTGGTTGGGAGAGGATGTCTTTTTTCTCCTCTTTTGTCCCTGGGGGCTGGGCACTGGGGGAAGTAGGGACCCACAGGAACTGGTTGCTTAGCACAAAGCATCTTTTCCCAATTGGCAGTGTGATTCCAAGGCAGAAGTCCTAAGGGTTTTTTTTTTTTTTTTTTTTTTTTTTTTTTTTTTTTTTTTTTTTTTGGTGAGAGACAGGAAGTAAGAAACCTTATTGAGGTTAATTCCAAAGATAAAGGGTGCTTTCCCATGGGGATCTTGGAGCTTTAACATGCAGGTGGAATCTGGGGGTGGAAAGAACCCCTCATAAACAGAAGGTCAGACCTGGTGCAATTGGGCAACTTGGTAGTGGTTCTGTCTCTTTATTGTCTCCCTGGTTATGAAACCAGCTGCAGGCTGGGCTCTTCTGACTCACAGACTCATAAAACTCTAGAACCTAAAGAAGCTTTGGAAATAATCTCATCTAAACTTTATATTCTACAGATGAGGAAATTGAGTCCTAGAGTGGTGGGGTGACTTTGCCCCTGCTTATGGAACCGTTAATGTTGAGTTATCATGGAATAGAGACAGCAGGATAAAGTGCAGAGAGAATTAATCTTTACTAGCCTGAGGCAAATTATTTAAATTATCTAAGCCCTAGTTCTCCCGCAAAAGGAGGATAATACATGAACCTCTCCCGCTGGGAGAAGTGTAAAGGCTGAGGTATTATTATTATTATTATTATTATTATTATTATATTATTATTATTTATTATTATATCTACTACCAATCAGTCAACAAGCAACTATTAAGCATTTCCCATGTGCCTGGCACTGAGTTAAGATCTTGGGGCTTCTATCTAAGGCTCCCCCTATTCTTTCCACTTTTAGGGGATCAAGTCAGGAAGAAGCTGTGCATAGTAGAGAATGTTAAAGATGGTTAAGGGGAACTTAAGCAAGGCTTCTCCAGTCCCCCTCATCAGTCTCTGGTCCCGTTAGAATGTGAGGAATAAGAAGTGGCTTCAGAATTCCAGGCTGAAGGGGACTGGAGCACTAGATGATTGAGGGTAATAGAGCCCAGGTTTTTCTGGTGGGGGGGGTCTGACAGTTCTCCCTGAGATTTCACCAGCCTGTTTTCCTCCACCCCTCTACTTCAGGGAGGCTCCCTTGGGAACTTTGAAAGGTAAAGACAACTAGAGAAATATTGGACCCTGGAACAGAAGGCACCGTGGAAAAAATAAGTGGGGCTCAACAAGGAATGACTTGGGGATTGGGCAATCTGTGGGGATCCCTTCTGATCCTCTTCTCCCACGGGGGAGATGCTCAGCCTGCGAGAACTTTAGAGAGGGGGAAAGGAGAGAGTTGACATGAAGCTTGACATGAAATGAATATGTAAATCAGATGCAAATCACCAGACATGTCATTCTCTATTGTTTAGGCCCTTGGGAGATAGAAGGGGCCAACAGCCCCAGATAAGTTGGGGAGGCTGGCAGAGGGTCTGGGAAGAGACGTCATGATTCTGTGGGAGGGGGCAGCATAATGGCTCTCGTGGGGGCCGGCTTTGGCAGTGATGGTCTCAGCTGCAGGGGTATCTGTCTATTGAGGTGGAGAAATCAGTGAGCTCACCGTCCACAGCTGGAGAGGTTAGTAGTGGGGGACAGCGCTTTGTCCCCGGAGGAGAAATGACTCCATCTGTGTCCAGGCCCTGCCCAGCTCGGGGCTACTGGCTCCATTGTTCCATGGCCCCAGGTGGCCCAGCCCCTACTAATGGGAGCAGCTGAGACAATGGGCCCTTCTGAACCAGGCCTCTCGTTCCCATCCTTTAAGGGACGAGGGGCAAGCTGGTGTCAGTGGAGTGTGTGATAGGAAATGCCATCCTGGGAATCCCACAATCAAGGAAACCCCCCCACCCTCACAGTGCCATCTCTGAAGGAGGCGCCAGGATGGCCCAGAGAACAGAGGGACCTAGCAGGAGGGAGGAGGGAACGAGTCTCTTCTGCCCATGTGTTCACTGGTGATTAAGACCCAGAAACCCTCTCCCAGTACCCACGTCCCTTCTCCCCTTGCTGGACTTTCGGAGCAGGGACTCTGGTCCTTGACATGGCCTGTGTCCACTGCAGGTGTGTGTGGCGCCCGGGAGGTGGTGATGCCTAAGGGACCGCTGTACCGCGTGGCTGGCACTGCCATCTCCATCTCCTGCAACGTCAGCAACTACGAGGGTCCCTCGCAGCAGGACTTTGAGTGGTTTCTCTACCGACCTGAGGCACCTGAGTCGGCCCTGGGCGTCATCAGCACCCGGGACAGCCGCTTCCCCTATGCCATCTTTGGGCCCCGCGTGGCATCCGGAGACATTCAGATGCAGCGGCTCCAGGGCGATGCTGTGGTGCTTCGGATCTCACGCCTGCAGACCCAGGACGCCGGGGTCTATGAGTGCTACACCCCCTCCACCGACGCCCGATACCTGGGCAGCTACAGTGGCAAGGTGGAACTGAGAGGTACCGGGGCCGCTGGGCGTGGGAGGGGGGCGTTCTCTCCACGAAAGACTCACGGATGGGGACGGGGCCTTCGAGACCGAGGGCAGCCATTCCTCAGAGCTTCAGCCCGAGCGCAGGCCCTCGTCTCCCAGGCCAGGATTCCACCACACCTCCGAAAGGAGTCTCCTTGACCAGCTCTGCCCTTTTTTGCCTGGTCGGGGAAGTCCGGGGGAAGCCTAGGGGGAAGATTATTTCTGTTTCTCCACTTAGGTTGGTTGGAGGAGGGGGAACTCTGCCAACCCTCTTAAGTTTTTTCTTACCTGTTTGGGAATTTATATACATAAATATGTCCACACGTGTATTGTGTCTCGGTGTGTAAGTGTGTGTATATGGGCACCCTGAGATCTCTTCTTCCTGATGTGCATTACCGTGGTCCTCATTCTAGCTCTTCTTTCTTAGTCCTTCCAGATGTGCTGCAGGTGTCCGCTGCCCCTCCCGGGCCCCGAGGCCGCCAGGGCTCCTCTTCCCCTCCACGCCTGGTAGTGCCCGAGGGACAAGAATTGGCCCTTGGCTGTGTGGCGCGGACAAGCACACAGGAACACACACACCTAGCAGTGTCCTTTGGGCGGGCAGTGCCCGAGGCCCCTGTGGGGAGGGCAACGCTACAAGAGGTGGCCGGGCTGCGGCCTGACCTGGCCGTGGAGGCTGGGGCACCCTACGCCGAGCGACTGACCGCGGGCGAGTTGCGGCTTAGCAAAGAGGGGGCAGAGCGGTACCGGCTGGTGCTGGGGGGTGCCCAGCCGGAGGATGCTGGCACCTATCACTGTACTGCTGCCGAATGGATCCAAGACCCCGATGGCAGCTGGGCCCAGATTGGGGAGAAGCGGGCAGTGCTGGCCCATGTGGATGTGCAGACCCTGGGTGAGTGTTCCTAGCCACCAGGGTGGGCATCTGGCCTGGCATTAAAGTGGGCATAGCAAGAACTGGAGCAGGGAGAGGTTCCCACTGTGGTTCAGATGCTAAAGTGAGCAAAGTGAGCCTGGGCTGGTTCCACAAACCCATTTTTTGGGGGAGGGCAGAGTGGGTTGGCATTGATGCCCTAGCTGCCTGCTTCTGGGCCTTCCTCTACTCTGGTGGCTAAAATTAGGAGTGGTCAGGCCTGGGCACAGGCTTAAGGACGAAGACAGAGTTGTCTGATGTAATCTGTTCTATTTCCCTTTTCCTCACCACCACAAAAAGGCCAAAGGAGTAAAATCTGTATTAAGGGTATTATCTGGGACGAAAAATTCAAGTCATGATTGTGAGACTGGAGAGTCTTGTGCCTTGACTGCTCAGTAATTTCCTTTCTTCTCTGACCCCCCCCCCCATTCTATGTTTTAGCCAGCCAGTTGGCCGTAGTTGTGGGCCCTGGGGAGCAGCGAGTAGGCCCGGGAGAGCCGCTAGAGCTGCTGTGTAACGTATCGGGGGCACTGCCCCCTCCAGGACCCCATGCCGCCTACTCTGTGGGCTGGGAGATGGCACCTGCAGGGGCCCCTGGGCCTGAGCACCTGGTGGCCCAGCTGGACACAGAGGGCATAGGCAGCCTAGGCCCAGGCTATGAGGACCGACACATCTCCATGGAAAAAGTAGCCCCCATTACCTACCGTCTGCGGCTGGAGGCAGCACGGCCTGGAGATGCGGGCACTTACCGTTGCCTGGCACGAGCCTACGTTCGGGGGCCTGGGGCCCGGCTTCGGGAGGCTGCCCGTGTTCGTTCTCGGCCCCTCCCCGTGCATGTGAGGGAAGAAGGTAAGAGGGTGGAGCCTGAGGGAGTAAAATCTACATCAGCACGAAGAAGGCTCCTAAAGAGGGGGAATCATCTGGAAAATGCCCTGAGACAGTAGTGGATTACCCTCGCAGAGATTTCTGGGGAAACCTTCTTCCTCTGTTCAAGTTCCTTTGTCTCCATAGTCCATCCTTCTGCCAAAGTGGTTCCCTCCTTGTCCAAATTCAGGTTTATGCAAAGTAATGGATAAAGCAGGGAAAGGTTAATATTCCATAATTTCCTGCTCCTCCCCCCAGATCCCCTGGGCATCTCCAGGGCCAGCACCTCTGATCTCACGCTCTTGTGCCTCACAGGTGTGGTGCTGGAAGCTGTGGCGTGGCTGGCAGGGGGCACAGTGTACCGGGGAGAGACGGCTTCCCTGTTTTGCAACATCTCTGTGACGGGGGGCCCTCCCGGACTACGGCTGGCCACCAGCTGGTGGGTGGAGCGGCTGGGGGAGCCAGGCCTGGTTCCACCCCCTCCCCAGCTGGTCGGCGGCATGGGCCGGGATGGCGTGGCAGAGCTAGGCATCCGGCCGGGTGGAGGTGCTGTCAGCGTGGAGCAGGTGGGGCCCCGAAGCCACCGACTGAGGCTCCATGAGCTGGGGCCGCAGGATGAGGGGGTATACCACTGTGCTCCCAGCGCCTGGATACAACACGCCGACTACAGTTGGTACCAAGCAGGCAGTGCTCGCTCCGAGCCCATCACCGTGTACCCCTACACCCTTCGTGAGTAGCCCCGCTCAATAATCCTAATACCACGATCCCTGGGTGTTCAGCTCCCTGCCCCCTGATCCCCTCACCTGAGAGGGAAACTGTAAAAAAAAACACTTGGTTAAACCTTAGAGGGTTTTTGGAAATCTAAGTCAGAGGAGTGGATTTGGGGAAGATCCAGCTACAGAAAGGAGGGAAGAAAGAGCAGGAATGTCACTAACAGATCCTCTTTCTTTTCTCCCTCTTCAGCCCTGGACACCCTGTTTGTGCCCCTATTGGTGGGTGCAGGGGCTGCCCTGGTCACAGGTATCACCATCCTTAGCACGGTCACTTGTTGCTTCATGAAAAGACTGAGAAAGCGGTGAACCCTTACCCTATGGTAAGGTCCTGGGGCCCATGAACTCCTTCTATCCCTGAGTTATCCCAGAGTAAAAATACCCTCCTGAACTTCTATTGGAAGAGAGGTTATGACACTGGATACCTTAGTTCTACCCTCGTTCCTACCTCAGGATCCCATGTGTCCCATGTTTTCCTTTGGGGTATCAGGCTGGGTACCCCAATGAAGTTAGGTGGGAGAAGAAACCCAAGCTCACCTTTGGCATCCTCCTCAACTCCTTCTCTTGTTTCTGCAGGTACAAGCTGTCTTCCAGCCCAACTCCCAGCCCGACATCAATGTTGCCTAAACTTCCTCTTCCTTTTACCCCCAATCTGGTCCTTCTGTCTCCTACCCTTTTTATTTATTTTATTTGGGGGGACCAGGATATCCCCCTCAGCTCTGCCAGGCTGGGAGGTTTTCCGAAGCCGCAGGCTCGGCCCCAACCCTTCTACTTACCTCAAGGAGAGATCAGTGCCCTTTTCCTCAGTGCCCCCCAAATCCTGGCTCTCTTTTCTGACCTTTTCCCTTTTCCATAGGCATGTCCTTGCCCCTTACCCCAAAACTGTTTTTCTAAAATGTGAATAAAGTTGTTTTTTTTAATAAAATATAAAATCATATCCTTCCTCTTTTTCATTCCTAAGGAGTTAGAAACAATTAATGTTTATATATATATATATATAGGAGTCAGAGAGGGAAGATAGTAAAGACTGATAAGCCTATAAGTTAATGGATCAATATCAACCTCAAGGGAGTTGTCCAGTGGAGTTCTCCGTTGCTCTGTTTGGCCCTATTCTGTTCATCATTTTTATCAATGACTTGTGTCCAGGTACAATTTTGGCATAACATAAAGCTGGAAAGAAGCAAATATCTTGGTTGGCCACAATCAAAGACCACAAAATCTCTACAGACTGAAATGGATTGACAGTAACAAGATGAATTTTAATAAGGACAAATATAAAGTTCTACCTTTGGATTCAAAAAAGTCAACTGTAGGGGCAACTAGGTGGCGTACTGGATAGAGCATCAGCCCTGGAGTCAGAAGGACCTGAGTTCAAATTTGGCCCCAGACACTTAACACTTCCTAGCTGTGTGACCCTGGGCAAGTTACTTGACCCCAAATGCCTCAGGGAAAAAAAAAAAAGTCAACTGCACCAGAGTAAGAAGGGGGAGGTGGGGAAATTTATATGGGAAAAACCTGGAAATTCCAGGGGACTCTTAAGTTCAGTATAGAGTCAGCATTGTGATGATATAACTAAAATAATTAGACTACCTTGAGAACAGAGAGAAGAGAGAGATTAGAGTCTCATTGTATTCTGCCTGGATCAGATCCATCTGGAATAGGATGGCTAATTAATTAATTGATTGATATTTATCATTATTATTTTTTGATCTTTTAAGATGCCTTTTTATTGTTCTCATATGCCACACTCCATCTTATACCATGCTACTAGCTGTCACCAGGTCCTGTCTGCCTTTTAAAATCCCTAATTTCCTTAGGTTCAATTTGTGCTATTTTCTACACAAAATCTTTCCTGACCGATAATGGTGGTTAATTTAGTGAGCCCTATTTTACTGCAGGCATCAACTGGCGAAAATCAAGGATGCTCTAAGGAGGATGAAGAATGAGGAGGACCTGGCATCATAGCATAAAGGATAGAGTGAGGAAACTGGCATTATTTATCCTAGAGAAGAGAAGGCTTGGGAGGAACAGGATTGCTGTGCTCAAGTATCTGAAGGGTTGTCATTTGAAAGAATGTTTTTAGCTTGCTGCAATAAGTCATGTAGTGTGATGCAAAGAGTGTTTGGACTTGGAGTGAGTAGACATCTGTATTCAAATTCCGACTCACACATTAGCTGTGGGATTGTAGAAAAGTCTAAACCTCCACTTCTTTATAAATGAGCATAATAACTTCTCTAGCACTTAACCCAAAGGACTGTCATAAGGAGCAAATGAACATTTTGCAAGACATAAAGTAAAGACAGAAATATGATCTACTATTAGAATTGGACCCAGAAGGCAAAATTGCTGTCAATGGGTGGAAGTTACAGAGAGATAGATATCTGTTCAATGTAAAATAAATCTTTCTAGTAAATGCATTTATTCAAGACAGCATGAGTTGACCCTGTTATTTTAGAACCAGAGGGGAAAAGAGAAATTGAAAGAATCTACGTTACCTCCTGAAAGAAATTCCCAAATGAAAACTGAATATTATAGCCAAATTCCAGAGCTTCCAGGTCAAGGAGAAACTACAGCAAGCAGCCAGAAAGAAAGCAAATATTATGGAGCAAGATAATACAAGATTTAGCTGCTTGTATATTAAAGGAGTGGAGGGCTTAGAACATGACGTTCTGGAGGGCTTAGAACACGAAGTTCTGGAGGGCAAAGAAGCTAGGGTTACAACCAAGAATTACTTACCCAGCAAAAAATGAATTATAATCCTTTGGGGGAGGGGAACACAAATATTCAATGAAATAGAGGACTTTCAAACATTACTGACAAACAAACTAGAGCTGAATTTTAAAAATCTGACTTTCAAATACAAGAATCAAAAGCATAAAGAGGAAAGAGAAATCATAAACAATTCAATAAGGTTAAACTATATCTCTACATAGTAAGATAACTACATATCTAAGAACAAAAACATTAGAGCAGTGAGGAATATATAGAGACATGGGTGTGAATTGAATATGATAGGAAGATATCTTAAAGAATAAAATTAAAGGGTAAGAAAGAGGAATGCACTTGGAGAAGAGAAAAAAAGAGGTAGGCTGGGGTAAATTCTCTCACATAAAAGATATATGAATATCTTTTACAGTATAAGGGAGGATGGGGGAGATAGGGGTGAGTATTTGAATCTAACTCTACCTGGAAGTGGCTCAAAGAGGGAATAACATATACGCTCAGTATATGAAATAGTATAGAAAGCTATATTATCTTCTAGGAAAGTAGGAAGAGAAGGAAATGAGGAGTGGTGAAATAGGGGTGGAGAGACTGATAGAAGGGAGCAGGAGGTGATAGAAGGTAGTATTAAGAACAGAACACTTTTAAGCATGTGCAAGGTGAAAAGAAAGAGAGTGGAGTAAATAGGAGAAATAGGATAGAGAAAAGTACACAGTAATCATAACTGTGAAAAAATTTTATAGTGAGTTTCTCTGTTAAAGGACTTGTTTCTCAAGGCCTAAAGAACTGAGTCAAATTTATGAAAATAAGAGCTATTTCCCAATCAATAAATGGTCAGTTTTCTGATGTTGTAATGAAAGCCATCTAAAATCATATGAAAAAATGCTCTAAATCATTATTGATTAGAGAAATGCAAATTAAAACAACTGTAAGTTACCTCATTACATCTATCAGAATGATTAATATAACAGAAAATGAAAATGATAAATGTTGGAGGGAGATGGGAAAATTGAGACATTAATGCATTGTCGGTGGAGTTGTGAACAGATTCAGCTATTCTGGAGAGCAATTTGGAACAGTGCCCAAAGGACTCTGAAATTGTGCATACCTTTGATCCAGAAATACCACTACTAGGTCTATATCCCAAAGAGATAAAAACAAAAAGGAAAAAGACCTATATACACACAAATAATTATAGGAGCTCTTTTAGTAGTGGCAAAGAGTGGGAAGTTAGGAGGATGCCCATCAATTGGGGAATGGCTGAACAAGTTGTAGTATGATTGTGATGAAGTACTATAAAAAATGACAAACAGGATATTTCAGAAGAACTTGGAAAAACAGAGACTGATGCAAAGTGAAATGAGCAGAACCAAGATAACAGTGTATATTTTACAATGATTAGTTGTAAATGACTTAGCTATTCTCAACAATAAAATAATCCAAAATAATTCCAAAGGACTTTTAATGAAAATGACCTTCATCAAAGAATGATTCAATCTGAATGCAGATCAAAGCATATTTTAAGCATTTTTCTTTACTTCTTTTGGGATTTTTTGGTCTGTTTTCTTTTATAACATGACTAATACAGAAATATGTTTTGCATGATTACACTTACATAACCTATATCAAATTGCTTGCCTCCTCAATGGTGGGGGAGGAGATAGGGACAGAAGGAGGGAAAAAATTTAGAACTCAAAAAGAATTTTTTAAATTAAAGCTTTTTATTTACAAAACATATGCATGGGTAATTTTTCAAGACTGACCCTTGCAAAACTTTTTGTTGCAAATTTTTTTCTCTTTCCCCCACCCCCTCCCCTAGATGGCAGGTAGTCTAATCCATGTTAAACATTTTTAAAATATGTTAAATCCAACATATGCATACATATTTATTCAATTATCTCTCTGCACAAGAAAAAATCTGACCTAGAAAGAAAAAACCCTGAGAAGGAAAACAAAATGCAAGTAAACATCAACAGAAAGTGTGAGAATGCTATGTTGTGGTCCACATTCAGTTTCCATGGTCCTCTCTCTCTCAGGGTGTAGATGGCTTTCTTCATAGCTGAACAATTGGAACTGCTTTGAATCCTCTCATTGTTGAAGTGAGCCACGTCCTTCAGAATTAACTGTCCTATAATCATGTTGTTTCCTTGTATATTAATCTCCTGGTGCTGCTCATTTCACTCAGCATCAGTTCATGTAAGTCTCTCCAGGTCTCTCTGGAATCATCCTGCTGGTCGTTTCCTACACAACAATAATATTCCGTAACATTCATATACCATAATGTATTCAGCCATTCTCCAACTGATGGGCATCCACTCAGTTTCCAGTTTCTTGCCACTACAAGAAGGGCTGCCACAAACATTTTTGCACATGTGGGTCCCTTTCCCTCCTTTAAGATCTCTTTGGATTATAAACCCAATAGAAACATTGCTGGGTCAAAGGGTATGCTCAGTTGGATAACTTTTGGAGCATAGTTCCAAGTTGCTCTCCAGAATAGTTGGATCCATTCACAATTCCACCTACAATGTATCAGTATCTCAGTTTTCCCACATCCCCTCCCACATTTGTCACTATCTTTTCCTGTCATCTTAGCCAATCTGACAGGTATGTAGTGACATCTCAGAGTTGTCTTAATTTGCGTTGATTTGGAGTACCTTTTCATAGGACTAGAAATAGTTTTTCTTCATAGCCTTTGACCATTTATCAATTGGAGAATGGCTTGAATACTTATAAATTTCAGCTAATTCTCTATATATTTTAGAAATTAGGCCTTTATCAGAACTTTTGAATATAAAAATATTTTCCCAGTTTATTGCTTCTTTTCTAATCTTGTCTGCATTAGTTTTGCAGACTTTTAAACTTAATATAATCAAAATTATCTATTTTGTGATCAATAATGATCTTTAGTAGAACTCAAAATTATTTTTAAAAAATGTTAAAAGTTGTTTTTACTTGTAATTAGGGAAAAATAAATCTGTTTTTAAAATAAATAAAATAGCTGAAGAAAGCCAGCATAAATTACCTCAAGAAGTTATGAGTTCCTCTACAGTAGAGATGTAAAAGTGGAGGTTGTATGTAATAGATATTCATGTTGTTTAAGAAAAAATTATGTTTTTCCATTTAAGTTGATGGTCTTTAAATTCTTTGAAATCCTCTGGATAATTCAGGGCCCCTTTCATTACACATACCATCTGACTTCAGTCTCCTGCCCTCTAACAAGATCCCTTGGTCACATCTGTTGTATGAACTATTATTGCTTTGGTGAGCTTTAACGGGTTTCAAATATAACTGGGTTCCAAATATAGGTGGGAGTGAAGATCAGGAACTAATCCAATTCTGCTGACTTCTTCCTTTAGCCTTTGGGGACAGAAAAGCCTTGATGCAGCTCCCCTATTGTTATATGCTTCCCAATTTTTCCCTTTCTATCCCAAAATTCCCATCTCCTGCACCCTAAACCAGATGTAGGGCCTTCTGTCTTCCTTCATGACCTTCATTCTGCCTGTGATAACAGTCAGAAAGAAGTCACTGATGGTTACCTGGGTGATGGAAAAAAAAAAAAAAAAACTAGAATCCACAATGGGTATGAGTGTAAGTATTTCTTCTTCTGCTATGTGTACCCAGACACACAAATACCTAGTTCTGCCTCCAGCTCTTGAGGAAATTTCACAGATGGTCCCACCTCACAGCTCAAGTGGATTTTCCTGTTCCCAAGCAACACAGAGGATTCTCTGAATCTCTACTTTTCTGAGAGTGAGTTTTCACTCACTTCCCTCATCATGGTATCAAAAGTCACAGCTAGAAGAGCTCACCCAATCCAACTCCTCTTGTTAGAGACAAAGAAACCAAAGCACAGACAAGTTAAATAACTTAGTTAAGGTCTCAGAACTAGATAATGTCAGAAACAGGACTGCTTTCTTAATCCCCAATTTGGTGTCCTTTCCACAACTATGAGTGTCAGCTCAAATACCAAACTAAGAATAACAGAGTCTTTGAGTTGGGAAGGACAGTAGATATGTACCCTTTAACTTAAGTGGGAATTCCTTACATGATATTGCTTCAAAGGGTCACTTACTTGTCTTTTGAAGCTCTCCAGGGATGGAGATATCACATATTATGAAGGCAAGCCATTCTACTTTTGGACAGCTCTGAGGACTTTTTTTTCTTGTACTTAAAGATATTTATAATCTCATCAGTGGGGATTTTCTCTCCTTCAACATAGGTCACAATTCATCCACATCTCACTTTGCCAATGGGGGTCTGCCCAATATACTGGGGATCTTCTTTGCTTCCTTCTGAAGTGGTGAAGATACAGGTATAGCTATAGCACATGGGCTATCCCTTTCTGTTGCCACAGGACTAGAGAACTTCCTGTCATACAATTCTTTGATCATGTTTTTTATTACTGTTTGCAGTTCTTCGCTGTTTATATATTGCAACCTATGCATCTCTACCATGTTTTTTTTGGATGATACTCATCTGTGTTTCATGTCTTACTTCCTTTAGCAACACCAATAAAATGTTATTGGTAAAAACAAAAAGGACCTTTATTTTCCTGGGAAGCTTGGGGTTAGTAAAAGAGCTCTGTATTTCCTGAAAGCAATTCAATATAATTGATTTCCTTGATAATCCTATGTATTTTATTTTTTTTGTATCTAAAATGAAAACCAATATTTAATTTAAATTTAAGAATATTATTCTGAGAAGGAATCTGTAGGTTTTATAAGACAGTCATGATGGAAAAAAGTTAAAACCCCTGCTCTATAGGGTGTCTATGCAAACATATGTTGATATATAGATAATAGACATTCTTTATTCTCTTGATCTTCCTTGTGTGGACAAACTCCTTTGAGTGCTTGCAAATCTCTATCATTAAGCTCTGTTAACATCCTTGAACTTCATACAATCAGAACAATGTCATATACAAACAGGAGCATCCAAAGGATTTCTTTATCCACATGAAATCCCTCTTCAACCTGAGCTTTGCATTTGATCTCCTCCACTTTTGGCAAGAATACAATCCATTTCCCCGGTTTATGCTTTGACTTATATTTATTGTCAGAGGATTGTTGAAACGAGTTATTTCTCTTGTGGTATCTTCCAAGTAATCCTGAATGATCTTGATGTATTGATTAACTCATGAAACTAACATAATATTGGTGTTAGAAAGATGGCTTTTATTTTTAGCAGAAGTTTATGGTTGTTGAAGTAGATATACAATTTCCTGAAGTCAATCTTACTTGCTCTCCTCTTGTTTTTCTATTATCAAGCAAGAAGAATTTATTAAGCATCTCCTATGTACCAGGTGCCATGCAAAGTGTGGTGGATATGCCCTACTCTCAAGGAGCTTGACTGGGTAGCTTCCCACCCAGTGGTTCTACATCTTACCTCTGGTGCCAAGCAAAAGAAATACGAATTTGAATCAGATGCCCCGAAATGCTCTTTGCAGCTCAGAATCCTGTGGTTCTAATCTGAGCAAGAATACTTTACAATATCCCCACCAAGGAGTCATCTAGCCTCTGCTTGAAGACTTCTAATTACAGGAAACTAAACAGCTCCATTTTTGGACAACTTGAAATGTTAGGAAGTCTTTCCTTATATTGTACTGAAATTTGCTTCTCTGTGATGTTCACTCATTGTTCTTAGTTATGTCTGTTCATCTATATGATAATATTTCAAATAACTGAGAACAGTTATTGGGTCTCCCTTAACTTTTTTGGGGAGGATGGGGGAATTAAACATCCCATTTCTTCAAATGGCCCTTACACAGCATGGCCTCCAGTTTTCTCGTCATCTTAGCTATCCTCTGGAGGCACCCTCGTTTGTCAATGTCTTTCCTACAGTATGATACTCAGAAAGGAAAGTAGTTTTTCAGACCAAAATAGAAGGCAATATACTATCCTTTCCCTTGTTCTGAACACTATTCAATGCAGTATGGAAATGCATTTTTGTTTTGGCTGCCATGATACCACTGATAGACTGAATTTGCTATCTACTGAAACCTATATGTTTTCACAGGAACTGGATTTCCCCCATCCCCCATCCCCTATGATTTTTTGGGAAAACAAATTTACCTAGGAATTTACACTTATTCCAGTTGAATTCCTTCTTATTAGATCCTTATCTTCACCTCCCAATGCTTCATCATGGTATAGATATGAGACTTAGTTCTTGATGAATGGATGTACTGGCAAATCTTGACCAGACTGAAGGGTTTTTGGTATAGTCTTCATGATAGAAAATAAAACTAGCTAACATTTATGTAGAACTTACTATGTGCCAGACACTATGCTAAGCACTTTATAATTATTATCTCATTTGATTCTCACAACAACTCTGGAATTTCCCCATTTTGTAGATGAAACTGGAGCCCACAGAGGTTACGTTGCTTGCCCAGTCACAAAGCTGGTGAGTGTCTGAGGCAGGCTTTGAAGCCAGTTCTTCCTTATTCGAACCCGGTGCTCTCTCCACTCCATTGCCTGGCTGCCTGGTGATGGCTTCTGTCTGAGAACCAGCCCAGCTCAGTGGCAAGGAGGTTATTACCAGGAGAACCACAAGGTTATAGAAGCTCTGAGTGTGGAATGACTCTCCAAATCCATTATTCAGATTCAAAGGAGCTGTGATCTATGCCAGTGAAAACTGCCTAGGCAGATGAAGCCAGGGCTCTTTGCAGTATTTAAGTATATAGACTGATGCCATCATACATTTGGTTGGGTCTTTTGGAATCCCACCTCTATCATCCAGGTGCCTTTAAATTTACCTTTCAATCTTCTGTTTCCTGCTCATTTGGCAAACAAGCACTCTACCTCTCATACTTATTAGGTGGATGACCACGGCAAAATCACTTTGCTTCTCAGCCTCAGTTTTCTTATCTGTAAAATGGGGATAAAAGTGCCTATAGCATCTACATCATGTAGTTTGTTATGGTATGAAAACAACAACAAAAAAACAAATTATGATATGAACCTTAAGTACTACCCTAAATGTCAGTATTTCCTTCTCTGAAAGAAGCTTGGCTCTTGAGTACCTCCCATCATTGAGCATCCTATTGTTGGACACTCATTTCCATCCCACTTCCCCTACACACACACACACACACACACACACACACACACACACACACACACACACACACACTCACCTGGAACAGACCAGACATGGGGCTGGGGTTCTTCCCCCCCAAGAGGGGGTATAAGTTTATTAAAGAGCAGGAGTGAGTATGAAGTCACAGTTGTGAAGCAAAGGGCCCTCACTAAGCTAGCACTGCCATATATGTCCCCCCTCCCTCTTGAGGGCAGACAGGACTTAGGGTGTGGGTTCACTTGGGCAGTGACCATGTTTTCTTTTGCTTCCTTTCAAGAAGAATGACCACAGAAGTTTGCCTCCCCTCATCACACCTTACCCTCTGGGCTTTGCCCCCACCCTTATCCCTCATGGTACCATAGGCCTCTGCTTTTAAATTACTGGGTCAGAAGGATGGGACGGGCAGGCAGGGCATGAGAGGATATGAAAGGGAGATTCTTTCAGGGCAGGGGGGCTCCCAGGGGGAGCAGCACAGACAGACAGCAGGCCACAGTCCCAGTCAAAGTCACCTATGAGTCTCTTCTCTGCTTTATTCCTTTTTTTTGATCCATCACTACATCCTGGTCATCCTTCCCCCACAAGAGATTAGCTTTATTTCCATAGCCACCATGCTAATTCAGGTCCTCTCTCCTTGAGTACTCAATCTCAGGGAATTGACCTAAAGTCAAACCCAATCTTTAAATGTTAAGTGCCATTTCCTCTAGGCCTTCATGGATGGATTACTTCAATTACTTCCTTCTTGCCTCCTGAGGTCCCTACCCCCTTTGTCCCTGCCTTTCAATCCATCCCACAATCATCACGGGACAAATCTTCCGAAAGCACATGTCCCTCATAATCCAAGGTCACTCCCTTGCTGTTCCCTATGCATATCCTGCTCTCATCTCTCTGCCTTTGCAAAAGCTGCCCTCCATGATCCTTTCCTCTCCCCACTTTCTGCTGCTCTCCTCTCCTCCATAATTTCTTCCTGAAATGTTCTTCTTCTTCCTTACCTCTTGCTATCTCTAACGCCCTGCAAGGCTCAGCTCAAGCACCAATTCTAGATGATACTTTCCGTGATTCCACGATTTCATTCTCTGTGCATCTTTACCATATATAAGCACAATGGTTAGAGAGCTGGCCTTGAATCTAGGAAGACAGGTCAAGTTCTGTCTCTGACATATACTGGCTAAGTGGCTTTAGGCAAGACATTTGATCTTTTTGGAGATCTTGCTAAGATTATGAATTTCAGAGAAAGTACCAACTATTACAGTGATAAAAGGAATTGTAGAGGGAGTTTCTCAGCCGGCAGTTTCCTTTTCTAGTGAAATCACTGCTCTTGTCCTTATTCTTATATATTTTATTTACTTCTCTGTGCACATGTATTATCTCTCTCCAATAGACTATAAACTCCATGAGGGTATAAGTGTTTCATTTTGCCTTTGTAACCCCAGGACCTGGGATGAGCAAGAACTTAGTGCTCATTGAACTGTTGAAAAAGTGTCAATGGTTCTCTGATGTCAGCTCAGAAGAACCCAGATTCTTAATCCTGAGATTCAAGGCCTTTTTCTCTCCACCATGCTCAGGCTCTCCATTTCACCTGGTTCTTCCCAGTTGGTCTGCTCCCATTCCCACTTTCAGACCTCTATAAATTCCTTCTATCCACAGTAATCATGCTGTCCTCTCTTTGCCCACTGGCACAGATCCTTAAATGCCTTAGAATTTAGCTCAAAGGATACTACTGCCCTCTCCCAATTTGTATGTTCATTATTTAGTGCTTTAGTACTTGGAATGAGTCTCAGTTATACCGATTGGTATATTGTTTATTCAGTTTTTTCACATGTGTATTCTTTCTTACCAGATACATGATCAGGATAGGGGCCAGTTCTTCTCATGTTCTCTTGTTTCTCTTATAGTGCCCAGGTCAGTGCTCCACACATGGTTAAAACCCAGTCAAGAGCACCGATTAACTTTTTTTTCCAATCTCCCATTTTGCTCAACAGTAACAAAAGTGATAGAAGACCCTCCTTCTTCAGTTCTGGCTCACATGATCCCTGTCTGAATGAACACTACTGCTCAAATTCCCTCTCCTCTCCAGGAAGAGCTTCTTTTGATCCCCAAATGCATTGGAGCTACCTACTGATGTTAGGATCACTCCCAAACTCTTACTACCCCATCCTACCCCACAATTAAAAATAGATCTATATATGCGTATAATTATCTTAGTATAGAAGCTTTTTAAGAGCCCATCTGAAGAGCCAGCTACCCATGACTTACTCTTTCTTCCCCCCAAGGCACAAGTTCTCTCCCCTCTAACCTCAATCAGAGCTCTCTGCCCTCATGGAATGGGGCAGGAACAGTTCCTAATTCCCCTCTATCTCTTTTCTACTTTTCCATGTATCAACATTCTGCCATTCTTCCCTACTCACTCAACAATTTCCATATTTTTTCTCTCTGTCTTATCCATCCTTCCATTCATCTATCCATCCATCCATTCACTCAGATTCCTACATAACTCCCTCTCCAGTGAATTTAACACTTTAATCCCATATAATCCTAATCTTATCCTCCATCCATTTCTCTACCCATCTTCTCATAAAACTCTCAATTTCCTATCCTGTCATGTATTCATTAGATCATATCTCTCTCCTTTTACCTTCTTACCCAAATACTGATCTGACCCTATACCACTCAAATGTGTGTCCATCTTTAAATAGATTTAATAACAAGCATAAATGCAATGGTCCATAACCACTATCCCACCCACCTAATTCCATGGCAAATGCTTTCTTAATTCCACCCCTAACACCCATACTATCTCTCTCCCCAAGAGGGAATCCTAGACTGAGGTTCTCAAGGCCCCATTGAATTTCAAGCTCTTTCTGGGTACTTAAGTTTTTTTCTCTTTTCTGTCTAGGCCTCTCTGCTACCATTTGTCCTGTCCATCCTAATCCTAGCCATCTGTCTGACGCTGGGGGTTGGGAGGTGGTAGGGGGCGGGGTTTTCCTACCTCCTCTGGATATAGCTATACCTTGGACTCACTCTCTGGGGGGGGCAGGCGGCCATTCTTCTCCTTGTCTCCTTCATTCCCCCAGCCTGGCCCCTCTCCCGCCCCTTCCTCCTCCACCTTCTCGTCCAGCCGGCTGGGGATGGACCAGTAGAGATGAGCATCAAGCCGAGCAGCAGCCTCAGCCAGTTCTCGGGCACTGCAGGAGGGGGTGGGCACCTCAAAGGTCTCGTGGAAACTGGCATAGTCCACCTCGTAGAAACCATCCTCCAAGCTCAGGACGGACATGAAGCGGTGACCCCACAGCACCTCATCCACCAGATATGAGCTCCTGGCTTGGCAAGTCATCCCTGGGAATTGGAGAACAGGAGTCAAGAAACGGCTCCCCTACATCATCATTCCTTCTAGCATCCCCAAACACATTATTTCATCTCAAGGCCTCTTAGATTGTTCGTAGTACCCGAAAGGCATTTCCACACACACTTAGGATCTTCATTCTAGTCTTACAAACAAAGCCTTTGTTTCTTTCCCACCTTACTATAGAAACCTTTTTCTTATCCTTTCCCTACCCTTCAGATTTGACAAAATTTTGATTCATATTCTCATCTTTCTAGCCACCATACCTCTCCATAGTTTTCCATCTCTCTAGAAATGATGTCTAGGGATATGCCCATTTGCTGTTAAAATCCATGGAAGGGGCCCTGTAAGTCACCTGGTCCCCCACCTCTTCCAATACAGTCATCTTTTCAACAACAATGTTATCTGCTAGACTTCATCTCACTTCAGATGTAGGAGATCTGGGTTTTATTCTTTGTAGTAAAGTCACTTAACTTTTCACTGCCTCAGCTTTTTAATAGTAAAAGAGAGAGAGAGAGAGAGAGAGAGAGAGAGAGAGAGAGAGAGAGAGAGAGAGAGAGAGAGAGAGAGAGAAAGAGAGAGAGAGACAGAGAGAGAGAGAGAAAGAGAGAGAGAGGGGGGGGGAGGGAGGGAGGGAGGGAGAGAGAGAGAGAGAGAGAGACTACTACCTAAAATAGAGGAATATTTGGTCCTTAGGAAGGGATAAAATATGCCTGATGAGGGCAGGTAAAACATATATATCTGGAGTTTTGGGAACATGATGGAGTGGGTTTTAAAATAAAAAGGGAAGGAAAAGGAGAATACTGTGCACAAAAATAATACAAACCTGGTATTGTGGATAACCTATAATTATAACAGATGAAACAAAGGGAAAAAAGTCTTACATCTCATCATAGCTACAATTCTTTGTATCTGTCTCTCCCCCATTCACATAGCCACCACTTTAGGCCAGGATTGTATCACTTCTCACTTGGACGACTGGACTGACTCCTTAATAATCTCCCTTCCTTGGGTCTCTCCATCAAAACACAGTTAACAAAGTTATTTTCCTAAAACTTTGTTGTTATTTAGTCTTGTCTTACTTTTGTGACCCCATTTGAAGTTTTTTTGGCAAAGATACTGCAGTGGCTTACCATTTCCTTCTCCAGCTCATTTTACAGATGAGGAAACTGAGGCAGACAGGGTTAAGTGACTTGTTCAGAATCATACAGCTACTAAGTGTTTTAAATCTTGATCTGAACTCAGATCTTCCTGATTCTAGCTCTGGCTCTATATCCACACTGCCATCTAGCTGTCCTAATGCTTAGATCTGACAATGTCACTCCCTTAATCAAGAAATTTCATTGGTTCCCTATTGACTCTAGGATCAAGTGTAATCTCCTCTAGCTATGTCAAAATAGTTAGGTAGCATGGCAGATAGAACACTGGGTCTCCAGTAACAGTTGTATATAACTATAGTGACTGTGTGACCCTGGGCAAGTCAATTAACCTCTATTTGCCTCAGTTTCCTTAATTATAAAATGGGGATAATGATATTTGTCTCTAAGGCTTCTTGTGAAGATCAAATGAGGGAGTAATAATAAAATGCTTAGCACAGTGGCCAGCATATAATAATCACTAAATAAATGCTTTTCCCTTCCTTCTGTTGAGCCTTTAAAGCTCTTTACAACCAGGCCCCAGACTATCTTTTCAGCCTTATTAGACATAACTCCCTGCAGTCCAGCTAAACTGGAATTCTTGCTTACTTGACTCTCATCTCTTATTTCCATGTCTTTGCATTGACTATCCCCCTTACTTCAATTCACTCTCATCTCTTAGAATTCCCATTTGCCTTCAAGGCTCATATCAAGGACAACCTATTACATGAAGCTTTTGTTCATCATAACAGCTCCTTCCATACCCTCAATTTCCTTGTATTTGTCTTGTATAAACTTATGCATGTATATATTGTCTCCCCCCATTAGAATTTGCTCCTTGGGGACAGGAACTGTTTTTATTTTTATCTTTGTGTCCTGAGTGCCCAGCATAATACCTGGAACATCACAATCACTGAATAAATGCTTGCTACTTGATTGATTAATCAGTATTCATTCATGGGAGACTGTATCCTAAAAGAGACAAATCTTCAAATTCATGACTTTAGTTGTCTAAATACAGAAGAATGTACAAAGAATGGGTAATAATCAGAGGCAGATACTAATTTCAAGGAAGCAAATTAGACCTCATAGGTAATTACAGTAATAATAGTTTACATTAATATAATGCTCCACGGTTTACAAAGTATCTTACAAATGTTGAACCTCATAAGAACCCTATGATACTAAGTGCTATTATTATGCCTATTTTATAAATGAAAATATTGAAGCCCTAAAGGGTGAAGGTTAGAAGATGAGCCAAGGTGACCAGGTTGTGAATATCTAGGTAGGATTCAGAGGTTTCCCCAAATCTCAGCCCAGCACTGCCTCCATTTGATCCCATTGTCTTTTTGTAGCGAAAATGACACTGAGGTTTGGTTCTGGAGATGTTGGATAATAACTGTCTGATACATCACTTTGCCATTCAGTTTTAGTTTGTTAAGCTGTAAAAGGGGAATAGGAACACAGAAGAATATAGTGAAGAGGGAGTATCAGGATAAAGCCTCAGATAAGTTTTCCAAGTCCCTTCTCTACAAATATACTGACTGGATAATCCTAGATAATCTATTTATATTCTTAGTATCCCTGAGTAATTTACTTAGATTATAGGTTGCAATCTGCATTAATAGAGGAAATTTCCCTATGCCCCAAAGGCTCTAAAACTGTGCATATGCTCTGATCCAGCAATGTCATTATTGGGTCTGTATCCCAAAAGAGGAAAAAGGACCCATATGTGCAAAATGTTTATAGTGACAAGTAACTGGAAATTGAATGGAATTGGGGAATGGTTAAATAAGTTATGGTATACGAATGTAATGGAATATTATTGTTCTATAAGAAAAAATGAGCAGGCTGATTTCAGAAAAGCCTGAAAAGACTTACATAAACTAATGCTGAATGAAGTGAGCAGAAACAGGAAATATTGTATATAGTAACAGCAAGATTATGATAGACTTGATTGTTCTTAACATATATTGATCCAAGACAATTCCAATAGACTTTGAATGGAAACTGCTATCTTCATTCAGAGAGAGGAACCATAGAGACAGAATATGGATTGAAGCAGATTATTTTCATCTTTTTTGTTTGCTTTTTCTTTCAAATAGTTTTTCCCTTTTGTTATGATTTTTCTTTCACAACATGGCTAATATAGAAATATGTTTAAAGTGATTGTGCATGCATAACCTATATCAGATTTCTTGCTGTCTTGGGAAGGGGGTGGAGATAAGAGAAGAAAGGAGAAAAAAATTTGCAACTAAAAATCTTATAAACATGAATGCTGAAAACTATCTTTACATGTAATTGGAAAAATACTATTAAATTTTAAAAATAAAGATGAAAATAGGAGGAAGAGAAATAAATAAATAAATAAATAAAAAGTAGAGGAAGTTCCCCCACTGGGAATTGTATAAAAGGTCAGATAGAAAAACAAATAGATGTAAAAATGCCTGTACTACTTGCATCTCAGAGTTGTTAGGAGGAGAGTGCTTTAACAGCTTATGAGCTTTTGTTATTGAGAGGAGCAATCACTTCCCTACCACTACTAATACCATCTGCCACCAATGGGCAAATAGGTCCGAGAGTTCTGGGAATAGCAGCATCCCCCAGATCAGTGGCTCTGTTCCAGCCCAGCTCTTGAAACTATTATAAGAGGAAATAGCTCTCGTGGAAAAGAGGACAGCCAACCCTACCAACTGCCATTTACAAGCAGGCAAGGTAGCATACTGAAGCAGCAAGACAGCCTGAGGGAAAGACAGGAGGCAGTATATGCTAAGCAAGTCAAAATACTATCACCATCCTAACCATCGTCTTCTCTTCAACCCTAAGGGAGATACCCCAGACTTCTGAACCTACAAGCTTTGGGAACAGTAGTGTCCCCAGACTTTGCTTTCAGCCAGAACCTTACAGCCATCATTGAGGTGAGCAATCACTATCAAGAATTGACTCACCTTCTTTACCAACTGCAACCAACATCCTCAATTCTTAGGTAAACGCAAGAGCACATGAATAAGAACACCTGCTGAACCAGTAGCTTGCCCCCTGAAGTCATCATTCTGGGAAGCAATCTCTCTGGGGAAGAATCCTGGCAACTGCTTCTGCAAATAATGGAGCTCTGCCTCCTTTAGCAGGCACAGTTATTGAAGATGAGAAAAAGAAAGTTCTCATCAGAAAGTCCTTGCCACCATGAAATGGTTCAGTATCAGAAATGTGATCTTATCATTGGAAATTACATTAAAAAAGCATATCGCCATTGATAAATGGTCAAAAGCTACAAACAGATAGTTTTCAAAGGATGAAATTCAAGCCATCCGTAGCCATATGGAAACATAATTCAAGTCACGATTAGGGAAATATAAATTAAAACAATGTGGACTTGTATCTCACTCATATCAAACTGACAAATATTGGAGGACTTGCAAGAAAATAGGGACATTAATTCCCTACTGACAAAGCTGTGAATTATTCCAGCCATATGGAAATGCAATTTGAAACTATGTCCCCAAAGTAGTTAAACTGCACATATTCTTTGACCCAGTAACACCACTAGTTAAGCCTAGCAAAGAGATAGCAGAGAGATAAGGGAAAAGAACAAGGCTTCATATGCACAGAAATAATTATAGCAGTTCTTTTTTGTAGAAGCAAAGATTTAGAAGGTAAGAGGATGCCCATTAACTGGGGAATGACTGGCCAAACTGGAAAACTATTGCATCATAAGAAAGGAGGAGAGAGGTAGTTTGAGTCAAGCCTGGGATTACTTAAATGAATTGTTGCAGAGTAAAGGAAACAGAACCAGAAGATTCCTGACCCCAAATCTGGTATTCTAATTATAATGTTGTGCTGCCTCTCAATGATTTTTTGGTTTGTTTTTATTTTCTCTAAATTGTGGGGGAGAGGCTATGAGGAAGATACAGAAAGAATGAGGACTATCCTTGATAAAAGTATTAGAATTGATGATAGGCTAAAGTGCTCCACTTATTTCTGTTTAATCTTCTATTAGGAAGGAACCTTAGACTAAGAAAGATAGAAAAAAAGAATTCACAGTAAACAAAAAGCCAAGGTAGTTGAGGAGTTGACAATGCAATATTTGGCTGTCCCCATGAGTTCAAGCAATTTTGTACAACTCTGTCTCACTGAAATCTAATTCATCTGCAAGTCAAGACGTTATCATATGCTATTGCTGATTCTCTTTGAAACAAAGGAGAAACAAGTCAATACACTCTGATGGCTTGGCTCCTGGCTCCTACATCCAGAACACTGACACAACTGACAGATGGGCCTGCTGTGCCATGGAAATATTTGAAAGATCTTAAAGAAGAAGGGAAGAGGTGCTGTGGGTCTAGAGAAGAGCAAATATCTTAATTTACAAAAGAAGGTAAAATGAATTAACCTGACTTCTATTACTGGCAAAATCCTGGAATAATTTACTAAAAGAATAGTTTGTAAGCATTCTTTTCTACCCTAACACTCCTCCTCCCTCCCATTGAGGACTTCAGTATTTAAGTTAATACTTCCTTTAAAAATCTGGCCTTCAGTTCATCATCATCCTCAAATTCTATGACTATATCTTTCCTTTACTTCAGCTACTTATGAGAGATACATACACCAGATTCACAATCATTCAAAATCTTCATGATTTTGAACTCTGAAATCCCCTTTGTTGTTCATTTTCTTCTGTTTTTCCATCACTCCCTTCAGTCCCTAAATCTGTTCTTTGTTTTTATTATGAACTTCACAATATAATCCCAGAATTTCAGAGTTGGGAGGAATCTCAGGGTCCATTTTGTTCAATTAATTCTTGAATAGGAATTCCCTATATAACATAACTCATAAGGGGTCATCCAACCATTGCTCAAATATTTCAAATAAAGAAGAATACACTAACTAATAAAGTAGTAACTATTGCCTATTTGCAACTTTCACCCAATGATCCAGTTTTGCTTTATAGGGCAAGAGAGAATAAGTTTAAGGAGGCTATGTTTTAATGAGGAAAGACAACATATAAAGGGAAGAAAAAAAGGGGACAGCAAATATGAGTTGTAGCATAGTTTTAAAATGGCTGAAAAATGATGTAGAGGTAAAGATAAAGCAAAAGTTTACTTATTAGATCTCAGGGTCCCAGCAGCAGAGTCCACAAGGAAGATGAACAGAACACAGGAACCATATTTCAGAAATGGCCTGGCAGTTATAATCTTAGAGTGTTGCTTAAAACACTGAAATATTGAATGATTTGCCCTCGTTCACACAGCTGATGGGACTTTAATTCAGGTCTTCTTAACTCCAAGAATTTTATCTGTCCATTATGCTGTTGTTGTTTGTCTTTCATTCTTGAAGAGAACCATGACATCAGGAAAGTGATGTCTTAAAATACAGTTGAGTTTGATTTACATGAGGGAGGACTGTGCAAAGTCACCTGTCTTTCTCCTCCAAACACATCTGGGATAGTGGCAAGATGTAGATCAGGATGCCTGGAGATGACCTTGAATGCAGTGGGGATTTTGGTCATTTTAATCTAAGGTTTTTACATTTTGATTGAGGCAATGCCATTCAGTGATTAAAGCTAGGTAAGACTCTACTGTGCTCCACTGCCTCTCATATTGCTTCTCTTATGCTTAACAAATGCATTTTGATTGGCTAGTTGAGCTCTCCATTACTGTAAGTCTCATGAAAACTGAATAACTATTTGCAAATCATATTGTTAATGGAATTCTTGAGGTAGACTAAACAGCTTTTGAAAAACTCTTCAACTTTTAGTTCTTAAAATACAGTGATTAGCTTTTCGAGTACTCCTTAGCACTAAGAGGTGAAATATTTAATCTCTGCTTAAACATTACCAATGATGAAGATTACAATCATTTGTGAAACAACTTGTTCCATTGTTGGACAACTCTAATTGCTGGTTAATCCATAGTTTGTTGAGCCAAGTTCATTTCTTACCTGTTTACTTTCTCTAGTTCTGACTTCTGGAGCAGCAGAGAATGATTCTATTTTCTTCTGCAGTCATACATAGATTTAAAGTCAGCTTTTACATGTCTAGTAATTTCCACATCAAATAATCCCCATTTTAAAAATTATTTTCTTGTGACAAGGTTTTAAAACTTCAGCAATGTCACTCTGCTCCTTTGGACATACTTTACTTTGTTAACATTCTTTTTGGAGTTTGGTGCCTAGAACTGACCACGATATTTTGGTATTAGTAAGTAAAGTCAGGAGAGCTAGACCTCTCTCCCCTATAGATCTACCTCAGAAGGCCAGTTTCCCTCGCAACATTGTGAACCCATTGAATCTTTGGGTGTGATAAGATTTTGTTTTTACCATGATGGATGCTAGAATATGAAGTACTATTGGAACTGGTTTGGGGCAGTGTGGGAAAGATAGTTTTTTGGAAGATAATGATGAGGACAAAGGGAAAGTGGAGCAGTGTCTTAAGAAGCAGAAGGAAGAGAAGGGAAAAGACTGGAGTGGTTACTAGGAATACTAGGGATGATGGGAAGATAGTAAAGGAACAGGGTTGGGGCTATTAGAAATGCTGGGAGAAGTTGATCAATGATGGACAGAAATAACTACACCCAGAGAAGGAACACTGGGAAGTGAATGTAAATTGTTAGCACTACTGTCTATCTACCCAGGTTACTTATACCTTCGGAATCTAATACTTAATGTGCCATAAGAAAATGGTATTTAAACACATATATTGTATCTAGATTATATTGTAACACATGTAAAATGTATGGGATTGCCTGTCATCAAGGGGAGGGAGTACAGGGAGGGGGGGGATAATTTGGAAAAATGAATACAAGGGATAATATTATTTTAAAAATTACTCATGCATATATACTGTGGAAAAAAATTCTAAAAAAAAAAGAAAGAAAGAAAAAGAAAGAAAGAAATACTGGGAGAAAGGGGTTTAAAAGCCATGAAATTCCAAAGAGGTGGATTCTTAAACAGCTGTTTGTCAGAAAGAGACCGCCAGGGGGCAGCAGGAGCTCTGAGACTACTCCATAGCAATTTCAGAGTCCCCTGTCTTGGATGTGGGACGTGTCTCAGCCTACAGAGTCTTCAATGACTGAGTACTATTCTCTGTTGACCTTAAGTCCTTTCCAACAGCCCCCAATTTCTGGCAAACTGAGAAGGCGAATTAGAAGCGGCTGGAGGGGGTTGGCTGTTAGGACCATGTAAAAGTACTAACAGAAACAATGCATTTCTTTGCTCTAACAACTGATACCTCCATCAGGACCCTGTACAAGTATTAAGAGAAACAAAGCATTTCTTTGCTGTAACAATACCTCCATCAGACACATGCAAAAGAACAGAAACAATGTATTTCTTTGCTCTAATAACTAATACCTCATCTCCTTATCTTCCCCATGTCTGATCCCCCAGTCACTTGTCCCCTGCTCCAAGATCTTATTTCCTTACCCCTGTCCTACGCCACCTCAGATCACCAAATTATTTTTGGCCCATTACTATGATCATTTGCCCTTCAGCCCCTGCACTTTTATTCTAGCTCTCTGCTCTTATATTTCCTTCCCCAGCTACCTGGCTCTAATTTTCCCCGAACTTCCCAACCTCAAGGTGAGTCAACTTAACCTCCCCCCTCCTCATCTATCATACTCAGTTACTTTTTGTCCTGTGACTCTGTTCATCCATTCCTCTTGCTTTAAACTTTCCCTATCTCCCAGACACCTGTCTGTTGTCTGCAACTTAAAAAAAAAATCAAATGAATTCTTAGGCAAAGAATCCAGTGTAAAGGTGATAATTCTGCTTGTGCCTCTGAACTTATCAGACTACATTTGGGATATTGTGTTTAATTTGGGTGCCATAATTTAAGACGGATATTGATAAGATTGAAAGTGCCTAAGAGGATCTGGGAATGTTTAGTTTGGGGGGAAAAAAAGAAAACTTTAGAAAGAACTTGCTTTTTTCAAATATCTGAGAGGTTATACAAGAAAAAAAGGATTAGACTTTTCTGCTTGATTCCAGAGGCCCAAATTAGGAACAAAAGGTAAAAGGGGAGAAGAGATAGATTTCAGGTCCAAATAAGGGAATAGAAGTCTGACAATTTGAGCTGTCCAAAAGTGAAGTGGGCTGCCTCGGGAGGTAGTGAGGTTTGCTTGCTTATTTTCCCCCACCAGGTTGGTTGTAGAGAGGATTCCTGTTCAAGTGTAACACAACCTTTCCAGTCCCTTCCGGTTCTTAAGGTTTTGTGTCCCTCTCCCCCACCGTGAGCCTCCCACTGGAGCTGTTCTACAGCAAGCCCTTGCATTTCTCGGCTCTCCCCATTTCTTCCTCCTCCACCTGTGAGCATCCTCCACCAGTCCCTTAGGTCTACCATCACCCCACCCCTTGATCTCACTGTCCAAGCTGCCTTCCTTCCTAGCACCCACAAGCCCCTTGAAAGTCTCCCGTCGCCCTCCTCTCCCACTAGGAGTGTCGGTCCCTGTCCCGCTCTCCTTGTTTCCGTCCTCGTGGCCCCCGCTCCCACCCGCTCCCCTGCTTCCACGCCCCAGTCCCCGCACCAGTGGCCTCCACCATGCCCTCAAGGATCACCACGATCTCGAAGTCATCCCTCTCGAGGGCACGGCGTGACGCCTCCCAGAAGGGGCTGGAGGCATCTATCTCGTGGCTGATGACCAGTGGCGAGACGAGGAAGAGGCGGTCGTCGCCCGTGTCGAAGCCCACGCTGAGGTCGGTCTGGTGCAAGGGGATGAACTCGCCCTCGAGCGTCTGGCGCGAGCGGATGAGCTTGGCTCGGATGGAAGCTTCCACGATGTGAGAGGAGCGCAGGTCACCCACGCGGAACATGAGGCACAGGCGCCCGTCTCGCAGGGACACCACGGCGTGCGAAGAGAAGACGAGCGTGGCGGCGCGCTTGTTGGGCTGGGAGATCTTGACGAACATGCAGCCCACCATGAAGGCGTTGACCATGGAGCCCAGGATGGCCTGCAGCAGCAGCAGCGCGATGCCCTCGGGGCACTGGTCCGTGATGACGCGGTGCCCGTAGCCGATGGTGGTCTCGGTTTCGATGGAGAAGAGGAAGGCGGCCACGAAACCGTTGAGGTTGTTCACGCACGGCGTCCACGTCGTGTCCTCCAGGTGCTCCAGGTCCCCTCGGCCGTAGGCGATTAGCCACCAGATGGCGCCGAAAAAGAGCCAGGTGAGCGCATAGGCGAGCACGAAGAAGAGGAGGCTGAGCCGCCACTGCAGGTCCACCAGCGTGGTGAAGATGTCCGTCAGGTAGCGGTACGTCTCCCGCACGTTGCCCTGCTGCACGTTGCACTTGCCGTCCTTTTCCACGTAGCGCTGACGGCCCCGTCGGGGCGGCCTCTCCGGGGGCTCCCGGGGTTCGGCGCGCGCAGCCAGGGCGCGGGGGAGACCCCCGGGTGGTTCCTCTGGCCCAGGGGAGAAGGCCGAGTTTTCCTGAGCCATGTCAGCAGCGACGCCCCTCGGAGGCTGTGGATATGGAAGGGACAGTGAGGAGCGAGGTCCTGGGAGCCCGAAGCTGCGGGACAGCCCCGGTCCACCTCCACCTGCGCTACCCCATCACCTCCCCAGTGGCCCTGTCTGCCAAGCGCCCCGAAAGCCCCCATGAACCTGGACCTAGAATGGAGGACCAGGCTTCCGCTCGCCGCCCTGCCCACCCTGGCCTCGGTCATCTTGGACGAGGTGACACTGCCTTCACCTCTCCGGACCTTGCTTCCTCGTCTGTCAGATAATGGGTCTGACTACGCGATCTCCAAAGTCCCTTCCAGCTCTAAGAATAGAATCCTCGAGGACAAAGACTGCTCAGTTTTTTATTTTTATTTTTTGCCTTTCTACTCCCTACACCTCAGGCGTACTAGATCAAACGAGGATGGGATACCAGTGGTACCCTCTCACAGAATCGTTGTGAGGGTCAAATGAGATAGAAAATAACACGGAAAGCTCTTTGCCAACCCTAAAGGGAGATATGCATGGCAGTTATTTTTATTTAAAATAAATGTGGGTTTGAATTAAATGCATTCGAACACGGGAACTCAGGGCATCTGCATCCTAAGCCAAAACTCTGTGCATTTCACTTCACTAATAATCTCTATTTTCTCTCTATTGAAAATTACTCAGCTGCCATTTTATCCTGTCCAGAACCTCTGTGGACAATTTCAGGCCACTCTTGTCCCCACCTTACTGTCTTTGCTGCTTTCCCAATTTTCCTTTCCTTTCTGTAAATAACTAAAAAATGAGTCTTTCCATCCTTCTCAGCTCAGTCCCCCTATTCTTCTCTACCCCCACAGGGAGATAATAATAGCTCTTATTTGTTTGGTATTTTTATGGTTTACAAAGTTCTTTCCTTACAATAAGCTTGCAGGGAATGTGATGCAAATTTTTTATCCCTCTTTTAAAGATGATGAAATTGAAGGTCAGGGAGGTGAGGTGATAGCTAGTTTAGGTTCAAACTCATCTTCTGACTTTAAATCTAGGGCTCTTTACACTAATACTATTTTGACTCTTTGGGAAGGCAAAACTGAGTGGAGGTTTTTTTGTATTAGGAAGCCCACCTAGAAATTCTAAAGAGGTCTAACCACCGTCCTCTCTGCTGCAAGGTCAGCTCAATTCCCTCTAGGTTCTGTTTTCAGAAATAGTTGAAAGGCAAGGAAGAGATAAGGCAAGAAGAAAGAGGGCAGAGGCAAATAGAACTGAGGTACTTCAGGAGAGTTGGTGGGTTCTGTCTGTCAATGCACTTCAATTTCTCCATTAGAAAAAATAATTTAGATCAGATTAAATGAAGCTCTAGTCCACATCCCAAACTCTTCAGTCTCTTCTTCCTTATTTCTCCTAGCACTTGATATAGCCTATCTCACACTTACTGACCTACCCTTCCTTCTTACCTAAATTTGGTCTTTTCAGGGAAGCTCACTTTTATTTATTCTTTAAGTATTGTATTTCCTCTTCTGTTAATTTTAACAATTTATATTTTTGTAAATATTCATCCATGTCAATTAGATTGTCAGATTATTGGCATACAGCTGGGCAAAATAGCTCCTAACTATTGCTTTAATTTTCTGTTTATTGGAGGTGAATTCACCCTTTTCATTTTTGATACAGGTAATTTGGTTTTCGTTTCCTTTTTCTGATCAAATTAACTAAAGTTTTATCTATTTTGTTGTTTTTTTTTCCATAAAACCAACTCTTAGTTTTATTATCACCCTTATTAGTTCTGCTACTCCTTCCTTTCCTTTTTTCCATCATAAAAGATTTCTCCTAGCAATTACCTAAAATTTGTCTGGACTCCAACCCCAAATCAATCTGGAGTTCCCAAATTAAGCTGATAATTGGAGAATATAGAGAGCAGAATGAAATAGGGTGGCCATAATAGGAAAGAGTAATAAGATGGAGTGGAAGGAAGAGTTGGGGGAAAGGGATTGAAGAAGGTCTCTTGGTTTTAGAGTCTGGCCAAGACCTACAGAAAAATTGCCTGGATTTGTAACTCCAGGCCCTAGAGTCACTGCAGCCATATTCTCTGTCAGAGGAGAACCTGAAAAAGGCTTCAGGACTCAGGGGGCAGAGTAAATCCTATATAGATTCTCCAGGAAAGCTCAAGGAACACCATTCTAATCACAGAGTATAGTATTACCCTAACTTTGAATAGGATGGTAAAAAACAATTTTTCTCTCTCCCCCCTCCCATCACTGACCTCCTTTTTCCTCCACTGCGGCTGGAGTTGTCCTCCTGGAGAGATTTCTAAGCATTTTCCAACTCAGAGGCCCTAGGTCACTCAAAAAACAATCTAGCTAGTTCACAATCCCCTGGTACCCCCCAAAGTGGTCCAGCTTTACTAGGGTCCCAGGTGTCATTTCTCTCATTCTGCCTGCTAGATAACTCTCCTGCTCAGGTCAACAAAGGAAATCCAAGCATTCAGCTCCCTCTTTAATAACCTTCTCCCCTCACCCATTATTTCAGAACTAAGGCTGACCCTCCTATTTTTACCCCCATCCCAACCCCTTTCTTCCAGTTAAAGTGAAGAGGGACTATCTTTTTCCTTGTAGGGGTGTAAAGATCTCAAATGACATTTTCCATTCCAGGATCTGTCCAGCCTCTCCTTGCATTCCTCCCCACCCCCCAACCTTATCCTCTGTGTATTCTTTTCCCCATTCCCAAAGGTCCTCAGTCTTTTAGTCCCCATGGTATCACTCCCCCGTTCTAAAACCATTAAAGGGAGTGAAATATTTAAGAGTACTGGGGAAGTAGTCATTCACAAGGTAGTCTGAAAAGAATTAGAGAGATCCAGACCTCCCTCTCCATCCCTCATCCCATCCTCCCTACTGCCACAGAAATCGGGGCTCCCAGACCCTGAATCCCCCCTCCACAACTCAACTCACAGTGCATGGGGAGCAGAGGAGATAGCAGCAGGGCCCCCCAGGGGGTGGCGTCCATGCCCCTGACACCTCCCCCCCAGGGCTGCCCCCCCAGGAGAATGGAAGTCGAGGACACCACTGTTTTTCCTAAATTTAGCGGCAGCTCCGACCAGGACTCGCTATCTGTGTCATCCTAACTTCCCAGGCTCCCCTGCTCCTGCCTGTTTCCACGGTAACCAGTCTGGTGGCCTCCTAGGCGACGGCTCCCGCCCTCCCCGTACTCTCCCCCAATCTTGGGTACCACTAGAGGCTGATCAACACACTATGGTTATTTTTAGCTAATATTTACCACACGCCTCTTCACTCCTTGCACTAGACCTCCCCCCTCTACCACCAAGGAAGTCAGCTCATTCTACTGAAGCTTCTTTTCCTTTTTTGAAATTGAGGGCTCTCATAAGTTCGGAGATTGGGACAGGGATGGGCTCCCCAAGATATCCAGAGATATCCCTTAACAGGTGAACGTGTGGGATCCTACCTCACAAGGATGTGAGTGAAATGAGCTATTCCCTGACTGAAACCAACCAACTATGAGATTCTTCAGTTGTATTAGTGCAGCTTTTATCCTGAATCAGGTTCAGAGGAGATTGAGAAAGGGAGCCTGGGAGTAACTGAAAGGAGTGGGACAGGCATTGGAGAAGTACTGGCCAGCAGAAAATTTGGGGGTCTGGGGTTCTAGTCTCAGCTTCATCATTAATTAAATGCAAAACCTTAGGGGAGTCTTACAAATAATCTTAAATTCCTTGGACCTCAGTTTTTTTTTTCTTATCTGTATAGAGATACTACTTATTGTATAACCTTGAAATAATCTGAAAACATTTTAAAAATATATAATGCTTTAGAAATGTTCACTGCAATACTTTTAAAAAGCCATGATTCCATCTATGTGGATAATACCTTCACTTATGCACAGAGACAGAGGTGGTAGAATGGATGGAGTACTGGACCTGAAGTCAAAAAGAGGTGAGTTCAAAAATGACCTCAGATACCTACTAGTCTTGTGACTTTGGGTATGTCTCAGTTTGTCTCACTTACCTGTACAATGGGGATAATAATAGCATCCACCTCCAAGGTGTGTGAGGATCAAAAGAGATAATATTTGTAAAGCACTTAGCACACATTACCTAGCACATAGTAGGCACTAGATTAAATGCTAGTTTTTATTATTACCCTTGTGTGTATTTAATGAATTTCTGTATGTCCCTTCCCCTCCAAAATTAACCACCAATTAAGTTAGTCTTCCTCAATTTCCTCATCTGTAAAATGGGGGTAATAATAACAATAATAACACCTACTTCCCTTGAGTTGTTATAAGGATCAAATGAGATAATATTCATAAAGTTCTTAGAACTGTGCCTGACACTTAGTAGGTACTTAATAAATGCTTGTTTCCTTCCCCCTTTTCCTCCTTTGTTGATAAATATACACTCTCATAAGATCCATACTCAAAGTCCTTTCAGTTTGGTAGGGTTCAGCGAACTTGCATTTTCCCTGAATAGCTCCACAGTCATGCTGCAGTGAAGAATCAAAAGAGCCTTTTAATGTATGATACCATGCCAATACAAGATGCCATTAAGAGTATTGTTATTATTCACCCTTGTTGTTTTTCCTTGTAATGTCCCTTTTTGATTCCTCACCATAGCATGGAGATCAAACCCTGACTTCTTGCTAGCAAAATGTAAGAGGTGGCAGATCCTATCATATGGATTTGTAATGGGCTGAATTTCTATTTCTTAATGACTCTCTTAATTATATGTCTGCAAGGAAATTCTTCATCATCATTATCACCAACATTTGTATAATGCTTTAAGGTTGAAAAGCCCTTTACATATATTAACTCATTTGATCTTCTTGATTTTGCACAGAGCAGTTAAATGACTTGTCCAGGATCACACAGCTAATGTGAGAGGTCTGATTTGAAATTCATGTCTTCCTGAATTCTATTCAGTAGCTGAGTGATATGGTGGATAGAGAGTTGAACCTGGAGTCAGGAACATTTGATATCAAATCTGGCCTTGGGTACTCACATACTTTGTGATCTTGAGCAAATCATGTAATCTCTGCTTACCTCAGTTTCCTCAACTATAAAATGGGTATTATAATAATAGCATCTACCTTGCCAAAGTGCGATAAACAAGTGAGATAATATCTGTAAAGTGCTTATCATAGGCATGTAGTAAGCACAATAGAAATCCTTTTTTCTTTCTCTTTCCCCTATCTGTCTCATCACTAGATAGACTATGATAATAAACTTTTCATAATGTGTCTTGAAGACTATTCACCAAATCATGTAAAGACCATAATCTATAGCAATATAAAGAACATCTACACAGACAGATGAAACGAGAAGTCCTCGAAGTAGCGTAATCTTTGTACAGGGCCATCGAGGAATGAACCTTGGACAAGGTTAGGATTTCTCTTTGTGAAGAAGAGATATGGTAGCACAGGACTGAGAATCAGAGAGTTTCGGCTTTAATCCCAACTCAGCTACTTAACAGTTATTAGCCCTTGCTAAGCAAGCCATTGGTCTTTTATTTATTCATCTGTCAAATGAGGGTTAAAACAGGATTATCCAAACCCTGATCCTATTGTCTCCAATAATATATGACTTGTATTGGGTCATATTGTATTGCCTAGTATAGTCTATATTATAACAGCTCTGTCAAGGGAATTACAAGATCCTTGAGGGCAGGAAATACTCTTCCCTGGCATATGGCTGAGGCCCTTCACACACTAGGCATTTAATAATGAATTTGAATGAATTATCTTCTGCCTCCATCCTGGCATCCTGTGATCTGCAGGGGGCACTCCAGATACATCCCCTCCCCACCCTATTACTCAAATCAGCGCCCCACCTTCTTCATGTTTCTTGTTGTTCTAAGTGGAAATATCGGGTTTTCAGCCCAAGATTGGCATCAGAGAGGCTATTAAAGCCCTACTCCCCATCCACGCCTTCTGGCCACAGCCCTGTCACCTGAGCCTGGAGTTGCTCGCCTACCCCTATCTGTCTTGCCAAGGGGCAGCTCAAGTTGGCACCACTGTGCCAGGGGCTTGGGGCAAAGGAAATCAAACTCCTCACAAGGCCACATTTGTATGGACCTGGCCCCATTTCCTAGAGAAAGGAAAAACACACTGTACTCTTGAGATGTCATATTCAATTCAACTCAAGACATTTATTAAGGAAGGTCTCTCCTGCTCTTACAGCTCTTGAGAAAGTAGACTCTACTATTTAAATAACTCCCCCATTCTAGTTTCCATAATGATAGTTGGGAAGTCCTTCCTGTAGACTAAGCTCACTTGTTCAATAATCATCAAATTTTTTTTGAATGGTCACAGAGAACATAATAACATTCTAGCATTAGTACATAGAATCAAGATGGGGCATGGTTCTTGACTTTTAGGGAGCTCAGGATTTAATGAGGAAGAAAAAGCTGACATTTAGAATATCAGTAGAAATACATAAAGTAGTTGTGTTGAGGAAATGGGACAAGATCAGAGATAGCACTGGTCATTTGGAGAATAGACAAGTATGAATTTAAGGAGAACTCCTGAAGGAGGAAGCCTTGAGCTACAATTGTAAAAAGCAGAAAGTAAACCTCATTTATATAGTAATTTAAGAGTTTTAAAATGCTGTTGTCACAACCCTGTGAGATAGGTATTTCAGGTACTCAATCCACCACTCAATGAACTAACAAACTTGTATCAATCACCTACTAAGTGCCAAAGACTATGCTAAGACATGAATATGAAAGAAAACAGCAGGGGCAGCTAGGTGGTGAAGTGGATAGAATAGCAGCCCTGAAGACAGGAGGACGGGAGTTCAAATCTGGTCTCAGATTTATTTTTCAGTATCTCAGATAATTAAAATTTCCTAGCTGTGTGACCCTGGACAAGTCACTTAGCCCCAATTGCCTCAGCAAAAACATATATGTAATATACATATCCTGAAGCTCAGGATCTTTTCTTGGGGGGGGTGAGGTAAAGAAGACAGATATACTTTAGTTGGAACCCCTTCTTTAGGATTCCCCACAATGGAACTCATATTGGGAAGTTAGGTCCCAAGGGAAAGTGAATGTCTTTGTCTTAGGGTTCTAAGAGAACTCCTGAGGGGTTATACATCTTTCTCTGTAGCTTCTAAATTTCAGGCAGAGTTCTCCATTAATAATTATCTAATAGCTTCCATGGTACTATAAGAATGCTTTATATAAAATACTTACCCCTTAACCGGGGGTATGCTTTCCCACAAATACAACATCCAGGGGAGAGTGACTTTGGATTCCCAATATAATGTTAGTGAGCCACATGCCAAGAGTGGCTTCTATACAATAGAATACTTCCCAGATCCTGGTCCTGGAAATCCTTGTCTCCCTTCATTGAATCTGTAGTATGTTCCCCTTATGTTTAGTTCTCTGCTGGATGGGCTGCTTAGCTGGGCTCCCAGAATCCAAGCCCTTCTTGAACCCACAGCTGGAACTTCTCTCTGCCACCAAGAGTCTTGTTCCCTGAAGCTGCTGTCATGCTCCAGTAATTCCACATATGTCTGTCCTCAGTGTATCAATCCTCTCCTGATACAGGCAATTCCACAGCTGCTGCTGCTGCTGTTCATTCATTTTAGTTATGGATGACTCTTTGTAACCCCATTTGGGGTTTTCTTGGCAGAGATGCTAGAGGGGTTTACCATTTCCACCTCCAGATCATTTTACAAAGGGGGAAGCTGAGGCAAGCAGGATTAAGTGACTTGCCCAGAATCACGCAGCTAAATAATGTCTGAAGCCACGTTTGAGCTCAGACCTGGAGTTCTTAACCATTGTCACCTTGCTGTCCATCCACAGCTAAGGGCCACTACTACTGCCATGGACCACAGACACAAACACGATGTCAGTGGGAAGACCTGTGTGAAAGGACCTAAGGAGTTCTAGAAATGCACTATAAGGAACAGTGATAAAGAAAATCAAAAAGAAACATTTGTAAGCTCTTCCCTCCAGTCCAGGACTGCAGCAAAAAGAAAATATAGCAAAACAACCAACCAAAAAATTCTACAGAACCTCAGAGCAGAAACAGGTCCAGGCAATCATAAACCAAAGCAAGGACCAGGACCAAGAAGTAAGATGAGGCCAGCTCCCAAATAACTCAGCACACAGGCAATCTGCCAGAGGAACAGCCCGAGACGAGGCCAGATCAGTGCCCAGGCACTGTGCCCAGGCAGCTCAGCACCCAGTGACCAGTAGGCCTTAAAGCAAGCACAGCTGAGGGCAGTGCCAATCAACACCTTACAGGTAGCACAGTTACAGCAAGGGACAGAACCAAATCCAGATTCAAGCTGTGTAAGAAAAAAATAAGCAAGCAACCAATGTGAATCCCTAACAAACAAACCAAAACGAGTAATTCCTACAGAAGATGGGGCCTAGATGTAGGCACCACAAAATAAGATTTGCCCATCCATCTAAAGGGATGCTAACTCAAACACAAAGCCTTGGTTCAGAAACTGAGGCTAGAGATATGAGTAAAGAAAAGAAAGTGCTTGACACAATGAAGAACTATCTTGGACTGAGAAAAATCCAGGTGATAATTCCAGAAGAGAATATTAACTCTGCAAGTCCAAATAAAATCTCAGAAAAAAAGGAATGACCTGGCTATGAAAGTATAAGGGTAAGTAGAAGAGATGAAAGAAGAAATAACAAATGAAATGATATAGAAAACAATAACCAGGGAGAGAAGAATAATAAGGAAAATTCATAGCTTAGAACATTACACAAGAATTTGACATTCTGAAATTTAGAATGGACAGAGCACAAAGCAATGAGTCTATGAGATAATAAGATGTGGACAAGTAAAATCAAAAGTCTGAAAAAATATAAGAAAATATAAGGAATATGCTACCAAAATTGATTTAAAAAACAGGTCAAGGAGAGATAATCTTAGAATCATTGAACTATCTGAAAATCATTATTAGAACAAAAAGTCTAGATACCACATTTCAAGAAATCATTTAAATGCAAACTATTCAGATCAATTAGAAACAGAGACCAAAGCAAAAAAATAGAAAATATAATACCAGTCATTGTGTGAAAGACATCCCAAGATGAAAACTCCCAGGAAACAAAATCCAGAGTTTCCAGGTCAAAGAAAAAAATATTGTAAATAGTCAAAAAGACAAAATTCAAGTACAAAGAAGCTACAGTTAATATCACACAAGACTTGGTACTTGTCACTTATAAGAAAGGGGATATAGGAGCAGCTGGATGGGTGAAGTGGATAGAACACCAGCCCTGAAGTCAGGAAGATCTGAGTTCAGTTCTGGCCTCAGACTCTTAACATATCCTAGCTGTGTGACCCTGGGCAAGTCATTTAACCCTAATTGCCTCAAAAAAATGGAAATTAAAAAAAGGAAGGGGATATAACATTTAAAAAGACAAATAATAAAGGCTTACAACTAATAATAAGATTTCTAGCACAACACTATAATTCTACAAGGAGTAAGAAATAGATGTTTAATGAAATAGAGGACTTCTAAATATCCCTGATGAAAAGACCAGAATAGAGCAGAATGATTGAAATACAAACATAGAATTAAGAGAAATATAGCAAGGTATATATATTATATGTATATACATGTGTATATATGTATATACACATATATATGTGTTGCTATAAAAAATACATTAATTATACATACTTATTATTCTTTCACATAGGGTAACAATAAAATATATTTTTAAAAGATAAAAGCAGAGAAACTATATCAAAAAGACTATAGACAATGACCCAATATCAATACTGTATTTCTATATCTATATCAATAATATATATCTATATAGACAAACAAACACACACATAGACATGTATATTTAGACATAGATGCATATCTCTATATATAGTTGTATATAAATTTATTCATATATATAAATATATTCATATGTATTTTGTGTATATATAATATTCACATATACATAAATATATTAATGGTACATGAGTGTATCTAGATATATACTATAGAGATCTGTGCATCTATGTATCTATATATGCATATACATATACATGTTGTTAATATGTATATCTATATGTATGTATATGAATGTAGCATATAAATTCTTAAAGAAAAAGTTAATCAAATCACAGGGGAAGATGAAAGTAAAACTGTAATTAAGAGGAACCCCAGTGTATCTCTTTAGATTTAGATGAATCTTACATAAAGAAAAACAAATAAGTTGAAGGCTTGAATAGAAGAATGATGACTAGTAAATGGAAACAATTAATTCAATTATTATGTGAACTTCAAAAAAATAAGAAAAGAAGGGTTTCTTCCAAACTCAAGACACAAATATAGTTTTGATATCTAAATCAAGGAGAGACAAAGCAGAGCACAAAATTCATAAGCCAATATCCTTGATGAATATTAACACAAAAAAGTATTTATTACAATGTTAGCCAAAAAAAAGACTATAACATATTCAAAAAGTTATGCACTGAGCAGAGTTATTTCAAGATTCAAAGTTTGATTTATAGAATGGAAATTACACATACCATGTTAATATTAAATATTAATAGAAAAACACAAAAGAAAAAATTAAGCCTTTACACATGATTACATCAATAAATACTGAAAAAAAGCCTTTTTCTTTTCTTTTTTTTTTTTTTTTTTTTTTTTTTACAAAATTCAACATTCATTTTTGTTGAAAAACACTAGAAATTATAGGGATAAATGGACCTTTCTGGAATGGACCTAATAAAAAATCAAACCTAATATAAAATGGAGAAGGGACAGAAGCCTTTCCAGGAGGACCAAAGGTAAAGTGAAAATGTTCATTATCTCTATCATTATTTACCTTCTATACCTTCTACAGCAGTTAGACAAGAAAAAGAAATCAAAGTAATAAAATTATCTAGTTTTTTAGAGTCAATTAAAATTAATTGAAATAATGATTTCAGTAAAGTTGCGGGTTATAGAATAAATATGAACATAAATCTGTATATCCTCAACAAAACCCAGACAGAAGCTATAGGAAGAGAAATCCTATTAAAAATAACAACAGAAGGTACAAAATATTTGGGAGTTTACTTGAATAGAAATAGAAAATGCTCATTATAGAAAAAAGATAGACAAATAACTGGAGAAATATTAATTACTCCAGGGAAAACCATGGCAACACTACTTAAATTAATTAGTATATTTAGTACCATACTAATTAAAATGCCTAGAGCTAGCTAATGGCACAGTGGATTGAGTGCTAGACTTAGAATCAAGAATATTGGAGTTCCAATCTGACCTCAGAGACTTACTAGTTGTGTGACCCTGGCAAGCTACCTAACCTCTGGCTTCTTTAGTTTCCTCATCTGTAAAGTGGGAATGATAATAGCACCTGCCTTTTATGTTTGTTGCAAGATAAAACGAGATAATATTTATAAAGCACCTGACACATAGCAGTTACTTAGAAAATGTTGGTTTCTTTCATTTCAAATTATTATTTTGTAGAATTAGAAAAAACAAAATTGATCTGTAGGAACAAAACAAAAATCTCAGGAGAAATAGTGGGAAAAATGTGTGAAGAAAAGGCATTCCAACAGTCACAAAAACCAAATTATAGTACAAAAGAACAATCATTAAAACTGTTTGATATTTTTAAAAAACTAGAGAGATTATTCAGTAGAACAGATTGGGTATATAACATCCAAAAGCAAACAAACATAGCATAATAGTCAGTAAACATAAAGGTGATAACAATTGGGTTAAGGTCAACAAAAATTACTGAGAGAACTGGAAAGCAGTCTGACAGAAATGAAGTATTAACTTCTATTCTTTTGGAACTTATTAAGCTCCAAATTGATATATGATATAGACATAAAGGATGACATAAACAAATTCAAGGAGCAAGAACAAAATTATTTTTCATATTTATGGATAGGAGAAGAGTTCATTACCAAACAATGAATAAATCTGATCACAGAAAGTAAAAGGACAGTTTTTAAAAATCATATTTATGCTTTTAATATATTTGCAAAAAAACAAAGATAAACTGAATGCAAGATTACTCTCTGAAGTGCTATTATCTTTTTTGCCAATCTTTCTTTTTTTTATTAAAGATTTTTATTTTCAAAACATATACATAGATGATTTTCAGCATTCACCCTTGCAAAACCTTGTGTTCCAAATTTTTTCTTCCTTACTTTACCCCCATCTTTTTCCTTAGATGGCAAGTAATCCAATATATGTTAAACAAGTATATTTCTTCTATATATATTTCCACAATTATCATGTTGCACAAGAAAAATCAGATCAAAAAGGAAAAAAAATGAGAAAGACAACAAAATGCAAAGAAATTACAGAAAAAAAGTGAAAATACTATGGTGTGATCCATACTCTGTCCCTGTAGTCCTTTCCCTGGGTGCAGATAGCTTTCTTCATCACAAAATCATTGGAACTGGCCTGAATCACCTCACTGCTGAAAAGAGCCACATCTGAGAGAATTGATCATCATATAGTCTTGCTGTACAATGTTCTCTTGGTTCTACTTACTTTATCCAGCATCAATTAATGAAAGTCTCTCCAGGCCTCTCTGAAATCATCCTGTTGATCATTTCTTATAGAATGATAATTTATATATATAAATAAATAAATATATATGTATATATATATAATAACTTATTCAGCCACTCTCCAACTGATGAGCATCCACTCAGTTTCCAGTTCCTTTTGATCACATAAAACATCGTTGCATTTGTAGATTCCCTTTCCTTTTTTAAGGTCTCTTTGGGATACAGGCCCAGTAGAGATACTGTTAGATCAAAGGACATGCACAGTTTGATAACCCTTTAGTCATAATTCCATATTGTTCTCCAGAATGGTTGGATCCATTCATAGTTCCAACAACAATGTATCAGTATCCCAGTTTTTCCACATCTCCTCCAAATTGATCACTATCTTTTCCTGTCATCTTAGCCAATCAGAGAGATGTATAGTGTTACCTCAGAATATCTTAATTTTCACTTTTCTGATAAAGTGATTTAGAGCATTTTTTCAAATGATCAGAAATGGTTTTAATTTCTTCATCTGAAAATTGTCTGTTCATATCCTTTGAACATTTATCAATTGGAGAATGGTTTATATTCTTAGAAATTTGGATCAATTCTCTATAAATGTTAGAAATGAGGCCTTTATTAGAACCCTTGGATGTAAAATATTTTCCCACTTTACTTCTTCCTTTCTAATCTTAACTGCATTGATTTTGTTTGTATAAAAACTTTTTAAGCCTAATATAATCAAAATTATCTATTTTACATTTCATAATGTACTTCAGTTCTTTTCTAACCACAAATTCCTTCCTTCTCCACAGATCTAAGAGGTAGACTATCCTTTGATCTTCTAATTTGCTTATAGTATTGTTCTTTATCTCTAAATCATGAACCCATTTGAAGCTTGTCACTTATAGGATATTGTTGGTCAATACCTACTTTCTACCATACTAATTTCCAATTTTCCCAGAAATTTTTGACAAGTAGCGAATTCTTACCCCAGAAACTGGGTTTATCAAACACCAGTCATGGATTATTTTGTCTTGTGAACCTAACCTATCACATTGATCTATGACTATATTTCTTTGTAAAATTTTTTTTATTAATATAGCTTTTTATTGAAAAGTCATATGGATGGGTAATTTTTCAATATTGACCCTTGCAAAAACTTCTGTTCCAACTTTTCCCCTCCTTCCCTCCACCTTTTCCCCTAGATGGCAGATAGTCCTATACATGTTAAATATGTTAAAGCATATGTTAAATACAATATATGTATATATATTTATACAGTTGTCTTGCAATACAAGAAAAATCAGATTTAGAAAGAAGATAAAAATAACCTGGGAAGAAAAATAAAAATGCAAGCAAACAATAACAGAAAGAATATAAAAGCTATGTTGTGATCCACATTCATTTCCCAGTGTTCTTTCGCTGGATGTAGCTGGTTCTGTTCATTACAGAACAATTGGAACTGATTTGGATCCTCTCATTGTTGAAGATAGCCACTTTCATCAGAATACATCCTCATATAGTTGTTGAAGTATATAATGATCTCCTAGTTCTGCTCATTTCACTTAGCATCAGTTCATCATGTAAGTCTCTCCAAGTCTCTCTGTATTCATCTTCCTGGTCATTTCTTATAGAATAATAATATTCCATAACATTCATCTACCATAATTTACCCAGCCATTCTTCAATTAATGGGCATCCATTCAATTTCCAGTTCCTAGCCACTACAAAAAGGGCTGCCACAAACATTTTTGCACAGATTCTTTTCCCTTCTTTAAAATCTCTTTGGGATGCAAGCCTAGTAGAAACATTGCTGGATCAAAGGGTATGCACAGTTTGACAACTTTTTGAGTATAGTTCCAAATTGCTCTCCAGAATGGTTGGATCGATTTACAGCTCCACCAACAATGCATCAGTGTCCCAGTTTCCCCACATCTCCTCCAACATTCATCACTATCTTTTCCTGTCTTCTTAGCCAATCTGAGAGGTGTGTAGTGGTGTCTCGGAGTTATCTTAATTTGCATTTCTCTGATCAATAATGATTTGGAGCATCTTTTCATATGAGTAGAAATAGTTTCAATTTCATCATCTGAAAATTGTCTGTTCATATCCTTTGACCATTTATCAACTGGAGAAGGGCTTTTTTCTTATAAATTTGAGTCAATTCTCTATATATTTTGGAAATGAGGCCTTTATCAGAACCTTTAACTGTAAAGATGTTTTTCCAGTTTATTGCTTCCCTTCTTATCTTGGATGACTATATTTCTTAATGGTTTTGATAATTGCTGCTTTATAATATAGTTTTAGATCTAGTACAGCTAGGCAACCTTAATTTGCATTTTTAAAATTAATTCTCTTGAAATTTTTGACCTTTTGTTCTTTCATATGAATTTGGTTATTTTTTCTAGCTCTGTAAAGTAATTTATTGGGAGTTTGATTGATATAGCACTGAGTGATTAACTTAAGTAGAATTATCATTTGTATTATATTATTTTATATTATCTATAGCAATTTTAAATGGAATTTCTCTTTGTTTCTCTTGCTGCTGGACTTTGTTGGTAACATATAGAAATATTGATGATTTCTGTGGACTTATTTTGTATCCTGCAACTTTATTAAAATTGTGAATTGATTCCAGTAGTTTCTTAGTTGATTCTCTAGAATGGTCTAAGTATACCATTATATCAATTGCAAAGAGGGATAATTCAGTTTCCTCATAACCTGTTCTAATTCCTTTAATTTCTTTTCCTTCTGTATTGCCAAAGCTAACATTTCTAATACAATATTGGATAGTAATGGTGAGAGTGGGCAGCCTTGTTTCATCCCTGATCTTATTGGGATAAATTCTAATTTATTCTCATTACATATGATGCTTACTGATAGTTTTAAATAGTTGATACTGATCATTTTAAGGAAGACTCCATTTATTTCTATACTCTCTAGTGTTTTTAATAGGAATGGCTATTGGATTTTGTCAAATGCTTTTTCTGTATCTATTTAGATAATTTTAGGATTTGTAAGTTTGGTTATTGATCAATGAATTATGCTAATAGTTTATCTAATATTGAATCAGTCCTGCATTCCTGGCATAAATTCTACTTGGTCATGGTGTATTATCCTGGTGATAACTTGCTGTAATCTCTTTGCTAATATTTTATTTAAGATTTTTGTATCAATATTCATTAGGGAAATTGGCCTATAATTTTAAAAGGACAGTTTTGATAAAAAAAAAACAACAACTTAAAGTTGTTGCACAAACAAAACTAATGCAGCTAAAATGAAAAGAAACAGGTGAGGAAAATATCTTTGTAGCAAGTTTCTCTGATAAATTTCTCATATTGGAATTATGTAAAGCACAAACTCAAATGTATAAAAACAAAAGTCTTTTACAAGAGATATTTGGTAAAAGAATAAGAATAATTAGTTTTCAAAGAAAGAAATCCAAGCTATCAACAACCATATATATATATATATATATATATATATATATATATATATATATATATATATATATATATATATTTTTTTTTTTTTAAAAATACTCCAAATCATCAATAATAAGAGATGTGCAAATTAAAGAAATTCTAAGCTTTTACCTCATATCCATCAGAGTAGCAAAGATAACAAAATCAGAAAATGATAAATGTTGGAGGGGCTATAGGAAAACAGGTACATTATTGCACTATTGGTGGAACTGAGAATTGGCTCAGTTGATCTAAAAAGCAATTTGAAACCACCCTCAAGATGTCACTAAATTATACATATCATTTGACCTAGAAATACCATTATTAAGCCCTTATCCTCAAAGAGATTTTTTAAAAGGAAATGTATTCCTATGCACAAATTGTTAATATTATATGTAGCCAATATTTTTGTTGTAGCAAATAACTGAAAAATAAGGGAATTCCCTTCAAAGGAACTTTAAAAATTATCATCTATACAATGGAATATTATTGCACTATAATAAATAACAAAAGGGAAAGTGTAAAGCCTGTAAGGAAACTTATTAACTGATGCAAAGCAAAATAAGCAGAACCAGAAATACATACAATAACATGATTTTAAATAAAACTCTAAAGGACCCAAGAACTCCTCAGTACAACAATTCACTATTCAAGAGTTTAGATGCTGAGGTTTTTTATCCACTTGCAGTGAGATATGATAAATGCAGATGCATTTATCATCAATAATGCAGATGAGAAAAACATTTTTTGAGTCAGCCACTGTGGGAATTTGTTTTGCTTGACTATCCATATTTGTTACAAGTGCTTTATTTTTATTATTTTCTAATGGGTTGGAGGTGGGAGGAGTGCAAAGAGATGGGTGATATGGATGGGATAACAAAAAAAAAGAAAAAAAAGAAAAAGAAAGAATGGCCACTGAAGCACCTTTTTAAAAAAAGCACAGAAGATAGTAGAAAGAAGGCCAGCAATAAATCACAGCTATATGACTTAGATAAAAAGGGTGATTATACAAATACAAGTAGGGTAGTTTTAAAAATCACACACTGAATGTATTATATGCACATAATTATGTATTTATATTTATTGAACATTATACACACATATACATAGATCCACATATATACATATATAAATATAAATAAAGCACAAGCAATATATTATAGAGAGCAGCAGTTTCCTGCATGATCTGTTCTGTTATATACTATGCATCTAAGTGACACAATGGATAGAGTATCAGTCTTAGCATCAGGAACAATTTAGACATGCTTATTTCCTTATCTATAAAATAGGAATAATAATAGCACCTACTTCCCAAGATTGTTGTGAGGATAAAATGAGATAATAATTGTAAAACATCTGGCACGTAATAAATGCTATATAAATGCTAGTTATTGTTATTATTATGCAAATGCTAATGCAAATACCCATTTTATTGTGTGTCTAAATCCAGAAAAAAATTAAATAAAAATTTTGAAAGATCATAAATATGGATGAAAAAACATTTTTTTAAAAAAGGAACCTCATAATGTTATGTTACCTAAACAATTCCCCTTCTGGATATTCATTCACTTATTATTTGAAAACAGCAAATACAAAGAGACAGAAGCATTCATGTGTTAACAACCACCATGGCTAGGTGAGGAAGAGCCACAGGACAGAGTCCCTTCCCCCACCTGGCTTGGGAAGCAGCCCAAGGTAATGTAGCCCTTCTTAGAACTGGACAGAAGCTAGACGGGTCACCCTTTTGTAGATAGATGCACAAAGTTCCTTCATCCTTGAGCAGTTAACAAACCCATCATACATATACCTAGAAGGCAAATCCCACAAAGTTTTCTGTTCCTTCTTCAATGCTTAGCTCAAAGGCTACCTCCTACATGAGGTATACACACACACACACACACACACACACACACACACACACACATCACAATATAACAGAAGAGATCATACAGGAAACTGCAACTCTCTATAATATATTACTTGTGCTTTATTTATATATTTATATATGTGTGTATGTATATATATATATGTGTGTATGTATAATGTGAGATAAATATAAATACATAATTATGTACATATAATAAACTCATTATACAACTTTTTTCCTGAAAGGCAGAGATTTTCTGTGCCTGTTCTATGTAACTCAAAAATAACGGCATATCTGAGCATGTCCCAGGTCTTTGTTATATAAGTAAATACAAATTATATATAAAAAATCATTAGGACAGAAAGGAACCAGCCCATGGTAGGTCAGGAAAGGCCTCAAGAAGGAAGCAACCCATGAGCAGAATTTTTAAAAAGGTAGATTTAACGGATTCTAGGAGATAAAAGTGAGAAGGGAGTATATTTCAGGGATAGAATTCAGGGATTACAAGTGCTTGGAGGATAGGGATGCAATATCATTTATGGGGAACAAGTAAGCTAATTTGGCTGAAACATAGAGTGTATGAAAAATAATTATTTTCAACAAGCCTGGAAAGGGAGGCCAGAGTCAGATTTTGAAAGGCTTTAAATACTCAACAGAGGAATTTATATTTGGTCAAAGAGTAGTAGAAAATCATTAGAATTTTCTGAGCATAGGAATGACATCATCAGACCTGTACTTTAGGAATAATACTGGTAGTTATGTGGAGGATGGATGGAGTGGGTGTGGGGTGGGGATGAAAAGACAGAAAGCTAGGAGAACATTTGGGAGTTTTTGCAATAATCCAGAAGATAGATGACAGGGCCATAAATTAAAGTGAGGCTACATGAATAAAGAGATAGAAGCTAATGTAAGAGACATTGTGGAGAGAATTAAGACTTAGTAATGGATAATTTCTCTTAGGTCCTTTCTAACTCTAAATTTATGATCCTATGATATATACATTATATATATATATATGTCATCTATATGGAAATACTTCACCTCATGGGGTGGTAATTTGGCAACAAAGTTAGGAAATAAAGAGAATATAGAATCATAATAGAAAAAGAGTTCAGGCTAGAACTTTGAGGAACACCCATGGTTAGGATATATTACATAAATAATAGACTAGCAAAGGAATGTGAAAAGTGGTCAAATAGAGGAAAGAGGAGAGTATACCATGTCTTGAAAACTAAGAGAGTAGAATATGTATAGGAATAGAATGTGAAATCAACGATGTTAAATATAAAGCACACACACACACATACACACATATATATCTTCCAACATAACAGAAGAGATCATGCAGGAAACTGCAACTCTCTATAATATATTACTTGTGCTTTATTTATATATGTATATATATGTTTATGTATAATGTGAGATAAATATAAATACATAATTATGTACATATAATAAACTTAGTATATAACTTTTTTTTTTTCCTGAAAGGCAGAGATTATTGCAAAGGTAAGAAGGATGAGGACTGAGGAAGGAGCACCACAACTAACAACTTTGTAGAAAGAAATTTTTATTGAGTGATGAAGTCAGAAGCCAAATTACAAAAGAATAAGGAGTGAAAATAGAAGTGAAGGCAACAGTATAGACAGCTTTTTCTAGAAGTGACTAGGTAGTACCATGGATAGCGCACCAGGCCTCAGTTGGAATTTGGCCTCAGATACTTAAACTGTGTATCTCTGGGCAGGTCATCTAACCCTGTTTGCCTCAGTTTCTTATCTGTAAAATGAGATTAATAATAGAATCTACCTCACAAGGTTGTTATATGGCAATGAAAAAAATATTTATAAGTACCTGGCACATAGTAAGTGCTATATAAATGCTATTAGTAGTAGCTGTTAGACACTTAACCTCTGTCTCAATTTTCTCGATGGGGAAAATAATACCTACCTTTCAAGATTGTTGTGAGAATCAAAAAAATATTAATAAAAATTGATCATCTAATTTCTGGCACATATTGGTACTATGTAAGTGCTTATTTCCCTCTCCTTCCTTCCTGCTAGAAGCTTGACTGAGAAAGGCAAGAGAGAGAGATGTAGAATGATTGTTGTAATGAATTATGTGGTCCAGTGATTATAAAAGGAACTTAGTCAGAGGAGATGGGAAGGGATATGTTAGAGGTTAGAAGTAGAGGAATTGACCTTGGTAAGAAGTGCCACATGTTCATCGAAGATTGGAGTAAAGGAGGAGAGAACCAGAGGATGCTGTCAAGGGGTTCTGGGATGTGGGACAGGAGAGTGGTGGAAAGACGGACAGAAGCTAATAGAGAACTATTTTCTCAGGAAGACAAGAGTCTAGTATGCTAAAAGGAGAATGAAGATAGTTATGAAAGCCTGAAGAGAGGAATCTTCATCTTCATGAGTTCAAATCCAGTTCAAATCCTTAACTGGTAAGTCACTTAACCTCATTTGTCTCAGTTTCTTCCTCTATCAAATGAACTCTAAGAGGACATGACAAACCCTTCCAGTACATCTGCTAAGAAAACCCCAAATGAGATCATAAAGAGTCAGATACAGGTGACATGACTGAGCAACAAGGAGAGAAAATAGAAAGTTCAGAACAGGAAATGCAACAATGCAATGCAATAGGAAATACAATAAGAAGGGGAGAGTGAAAGAATTTCCTTGTGAAAAGATCCAGTTGAAATTTTGTCTTGGGTATCTGATTTCATTAGTAGGGTCTCTGTATGAGGAAATTCTCACTACCAATTTAGATCAGCACCTGCTCTATAACTTGTAGTTTGGGGCAGTTTTCTGGGAGAGCTAAGAGGTGACATGCCCAGGGTCACATGACTAGTATGAATTGGATACAGGAACTGAATCCAAGTCTCCTTAATTCCAACAGGGGCTCTCCACTCATTATCCAACATTAACTTTTCCGGTTGCCATTTTATAATATAAATTTCTAGTCACACAGTTGTGTGACTTCTTCAAGAAGTATTCAGCTAAATACAAGTAGATGCAGAAAAAAGATAATAGGTATTCTCATTGTCATGCAGTGTTCAGGTCTAGAAAGGCAACAGCATTCAAAAGCAGAAAACAGAATAAAGTTGAATTGTTGACATTAAGGTTGATTGAGAAGGGAGAACTGTATCTTTCCCCCCCTAATCTGTATCCTCTATTTTCTTTTCCTTTACTCCAGTCTCTGATGAAGAGGTAGCACTTTTCACCAAAGCCAATTTCTCTACTTGTATCCTTTAATCCATTTCCTTCCATCTCCTCTGGCATATAGCTCCTACATTACTGGACCATTTGTTGAAAGTATTATTCCATATTTCCCTCCTGCCTTTCTTAGTCAAGTTCCTATAAGGGGGGAGAGGAAAGGAAAAAACATTTATATAGCGCCTACTATGTACTATGTACAACAGAGATGATAATCTGGGAAAACATTGAATGATAGCAGAGTTAGAAGCTGTGTGAAAATGAAAAGAGGTTTTCATCCATCTTGGAGCCTGGGAGGCCTGTTAGAAACAAGACTTCTAGAAGAGCAAAATGTCTGGAAGGCTGTGATCCAAAGCCATTTTTTTTCTAGCTACAAGTAAGGTTGATGAAACCAAAGGGAACATAATAGCTCTTCTGAAAACTGAAGGAGTCTATGCTCAGGATGAAACTGAATTCTATTTAGGCAAGAGATATGCTTATGTATACAAAACAAAAGACAACAGTGACTCCTGGTGGGAAATCCAACAGAACAAGAGTGATCTGTGGGAAAATTACCCAGGTTCATGGAAATAGTGGAATGATTTGAGCCAAGTTCAGAAGCAATCTTCTTGCCAAGGCCATTGGACACAAGATCCAAGTGATATTCTATCCTTCAAGGATCTAGAATATGAAAACTGATTAAATAGTTACACTTTTTTTCAAATATAAAAAAGTAGAAAAGAGATTTGGCAGAAATGAGGCACATGAACAATTTAAAACTAGGTGGTTATGACCAGATTAAGAATCACTTCTTTGATCATGGAAGTAAAATATTTTTGTGACTGATGATGAGATCATAGATGTAACTATATTGTGTATATGGTTGAAGAGAAGTGTATTTTTATTCCTAGTTTGTAGTTAAGGGAATGTTAGAAATGGCAAGATTACCTGGCTCCTAAGTGGCAAAGATAGAATGTGAATCTCTGTTCTCTGATTTCAACTCTGCTTTACCATGCAGAAAAGTTTGGGACAATTTGAGCAAAAACCCAGAGTGAGAAGAATGTCTGAAGAGGGGAATAGATAGGGCTAAAATAAAGAATAAATTGGGGCACAGTGGTCAAGTTGACAGTGACATTGAAAATCTTAATAAAATTCAGGCATAATGGGGCCCTGGGAGGTAAGATATTATAGAAGTAGCAGCACTCCTTCAGAGTGCTCTGAAATGGGGAGAATCAAAGGGACTATGTGGGAAAAGGCTGGAGGGACAAATGAAGATAGAACTATGAAATGAGTTGTCAGTCTGAGACTAACAGAGCACAGAAGGACCCCAAGGATTTATGGACCTCACTCCTTTTCCTCTATTCTCAACAAAGTCAATGAGAAGACTTTCTCTACAGGTATGCCTTATTTCACACAACAAATATATTTTTGTGAAGGAAAAAAATAAGACTTTTGTAAATAGTATAAAATTTGAACAGGAATGGACTTATAGAATCTTCAGTCAAGTTTTATATATGGGGAGCCTATGTCATAAAAGTGAAGTGATTTACCAAAGATCAAATGAGTGTTAGAAAGCCAGGCAGTATCTTTTTACAATGATCAGGATGGTTCAATCACTCTTTCTGCTCCTTATTTTGGACATAAATCCTTCTTTTCCCATATTATATGAAAGGATCTATAAGTGTGTTTTATCTATTTTGTTATTTTTGAGCCCCCAACAGAGAATGTGTTTCTGGCAAAACATCTTACTCTTAAATCTAACTCTTATCTCTTCCTTGGGGTTCTTTTCCAGTTGCTTCTTCCCAACTCTAATCACAATAAGTACTATCAATTTCTAATGATAATTTCTGGTGGTTGCCACTGTTTATAAAGACAAAATAGACATTTTATTTTAAAAAAATCCCTCCAAAGACCATGCCTGGAAGAAAAGGATTCAGGCTTCCTAAATGTAATTGAAGGAGAAACAAAAGGTTCACTATTATTGTCTTGGATATCTATAGTAGGGATTTCAATAATAAAGTTTTTCCTAACATACTTTAATCCCACGGCTCAAGAAAATTTTCTTTAGGTACTTTTCCTCATGGTGTCTTTTACTGCACGTTTGCTATCTTATGATGCTTCTTAGAACACCCATCTCTTCAGTTTAATGCTTTTTCTGCTCCTCCAGTCAGCTTTTGAGCTCCTGTTTAAGTTTTCCAATAGTCCACTCATTGAACTGATTTTCAAAGATAATGTGGAGGCCTTTTATTCTTGTTCCCATTCTGTTGTTTTCTTGATGATTCATTCAAGAGAATAATTTGCACCTCATAAAGAAACCACCAGAACCTTTTACAGTTAGCTTAACAGCTCTTTGTGGGTTCCTTTTTGGTGATTAGATCTTGGGCTTTCAAAGACCACTCCCTTAATATGAGAAGACCAATACCTAGAGAGGGAGAGCAGTAAACTGCAGAGCCTGGATTGGAGCCCAGACCTCCTGAATTTCACATAAACCTTCTTTCCACTACGCCAGAGATGTCCAACATGCAACTTCTACTCCCTGAATGTGGCTTCAAACAGAATAAACTGTAATTGGGAAATATTTAGCAGCACAAATAAAGATATAATAAAACTTAAATAATGTTAATAAGAAGCTTTCAACATAGGGGATCCTTACAGATAGTATAGAGAGTTCTGTTTCTATTTGAGTTGGATAACACTTTACTATACCGCATTATATTTTTTGAACTGCACAACATTTAAAGAAACTTCATGGCAAATCTTTCTGAACACTGAAGAACCATCCTGTAATTTATTTGATTTGAAAATTGAGATCCTTAACATTTATTTTACCTAAAACAGTGCACATGTGTAAGGTGGTCATCATAGAGTTTTTAGAGAGGGAAGTACCGTTAGTAATTATCTAATCCAGCTCCTTAACAATACAAATAGGGAAAGTAAGTCCCAGCAAGATGTTGTGAACTCTGCAAAGTTATATAATTATTTAATATCAGAGCTAGGACAAGCATTCGGGTTTGCTGGCTATTATTTTTCCATTGTCTCATCTCACCTTAATTCAATCCAGTTTTCAATTCAACAACCATTTATCAAGCCTGTTCCTAAATGCAGAATACTCTACTAAAGTTCTAAGATTACGCCCTCCCAATTTTTTTAAAGGATTTTAAATTATTTTTAAATGCATTAATTTGTTGTTTCTCAGTTGTATCCAACTTGTGATTCTACTTGAAGTTTTCTTGGCAAAGATCCTGGAATAGTTTGCCATTTCTTGCTCCAACTTATTTTATAGATGAGACAAACTGAGGCAAACAGGATTAGATGACTTGCCTAGGGTCATATAACTAGAAAGTATCTGAGGTAAAATTTGAATGCAAATTTTCCTGACTCCAGGCCAGTCCTCTATCCACAGAGTCACCCAGCTGTCGTTAACTTAATACTTACTTATTCAAACCTCAGTGCAATAAAATGGTCCCTAAGTACATATTCCCTCCTCTGCTATTTGAGGGAGATTTTTGAACAAAAAGTTGTGAATTCAATTGTAATCATTCAGAACTCAAAAATTTCTTAGCCTGAGATCTAAAATGGATAGGTTTTGGGGGATGAAGATATCTATGAACTTTGATAGAATAAAAATTACATCTTTATTTTAACGATCTTTAACTGAAAATTAGCATTTTCCAAAACTGTGCATGTGCGTTTGTTTTTTAACATTGTGAGGAGTCCTTTGATTTCACCAGACTTCCTAAGGGATACATCAGACAAAGGTTAAGAATTATTGATTTAGGCAGAAGTTAGACTTTTCCTAGATTTACATTTACATCTTTCTCTAGTTAACCCCTGGTCTCTTTGTGTTTGAGGAAAAATTCAGGCTGCTGGAAACAAAATAACAGATTATATTGTGTATCTATGGACAAATAGGGACCTGGAGGGAGAATTGGAGAAAGAACAAAACTTTTCTCAGTGTTTCCCTTAAAAGTCATACTTACATATATGAGTATTTTAATGGTATCAATCTGGGTCTTCTGTTCTAAGATGCCTGATGAGTTGACGAGTTTCCTCAATAGCTTCCTTATCTTCCTTTACATTCTCCCTTTCTTTCTTTCTTTTTTTTTCACTAATTTTTTTTAAGGGGGGAGACAATCAGGGTTAAGTGACTTGCCCAGAGTCACAAAGCTAGAAGGTATCTAAGACTGGATTTGAATTCAGGTCCTACCTGGCTTTAGGACCAGGTTTCTATCTATTACATCATCTAGCTGCCCACATCCTCCTCTTCTTTAGCTAGTTCTCCAGGGGCTGCCAGTTCTTGGTTCAGCTTTATATAACTCTCCTTTCTTTGCACTTTCAGACCCTCAAACTCTCTCTGGTTCTGAGATAGAACCTCCCTTTATGCCAATTCCTCAGTGCAAAGCACTATACTCTGCATTTACATATTTTTTCCTTTCCATAGCATTCTGAAGTGCTTTTCCATACTTGCATATGATACAAAGATTTTTTTAAAAAAGGCACCCTATTTTCTACTTTCAAGATTCTTCTATGTATTCTCAGTCCTTAATTCAATCCCACTCTCCAAATGTTTGACCACTTGTTTCCTCGAATTTCAAATTATAGCATTAGAATAGAAAATTTCTAATTGAAAAGAAAAAAATTAGACCAATAAATAAAATTAGGAACTGGTTTCATTTTTTTAAAAGATTATACATGTACATTTATTTTTTTTTACATCTTTCCATGAGTCAGTTGGGAGAGAAAAATCAGAACAAAAAGGAAAAACCATGAGAAAGAAAAATAAAGGTGAAAATAGTGTACATTGATCCACATTCAGTCTCCAAAGATTTCTCTCTAGTTGAAGATGATAATTTCCATCCAAAGTTTATTAATATTGTCTTGGATCACTGAATTACTGAGAAGAATCAAGTCTATCATAATTGATTATCACACAATCTTGTTACTGTGCACAATGTTTTCCTGGTTCTGCTTGCTTCACTCAGCATCAATTAATGTAAATCTTTCCAAGTTATATTAAAAATAATGAAATGGCTAAACCATTGGTTGATTTGATTTATAAAAGGAAAGAAGAAAACCAAAGTACTAGTATCAAAAATGAAAAGAATGAGTACATCACCAATGAAGATGAAAATAAAGCAATTATTAGGGAGTTATTTTTGACCAATTATATGCTAGTAAAATGGACAATTTAAGAGAAATGAATGAATATTTATGGAAACATGAACTTGCCAAATTAACAGAAGAAGTAGAATCTTAACCCTGTCTTAGAAAAAATAAACTGAATAAGCCATCAATGAGCTTCCTAAGGAAAAATCTCTAGGACCAGATGGATTTATAAGTGAATTTTGCCAAACATTAAAGGTACAATTAATTCCATTTAAAATACCTGCAGACCATATAAAATACTTGGGAGTCTACTTGCCAAGACAAATCCAGGGACTACATGAACACAATTACAAGACACTTTTCACACAAATCAAGATCTAAACAATTGGTAAAGTATTGATTGTTCATGATTAGGCTGCCAAAATAATAAAAAAAGATAATTCTAACGAAGCTAATTTACTTACTTGGTGCCATGCTAATCAAGTTACCAAAGTATTATTTTATAGAGTTGGAAAAAAATAATAAAATATTCACCTGGAGGTTTCTCATTGTTTCAATTCATTTTAGTTCATTTTTAAGAGTTCTCTAAATATGTTTTATTCTAGGCATTTAAATAAGATTTATAGACTTCATTCGACTGCTAAAAGGGTCAATGAAAACTCAAAAGCTAAGAACTCTTCACTTAAGCCAACTTTCTCACTTCATAGTTGGGAAAGTGCATCCCAGAGAGAAAAGTGCTCTACTGTAGATGGCACAGTGAGCTTTGCAGATCTGGGATCATAGTGTAGATTGTTCTTATTCTTTTAAAAATATTTTTTATTTATAAAATATATGCATGGGTATTTTTTCAACATTGATCCTTACAAAACTTTCTGTTCCAATTTTTCCCCTACTTCCCCCCTCCCCCCTCCCCTAGATAGCAGGTAATCCAATACATGATAAATATGTTAAATTATATGTTAAATCTAATATATGTATACATCTTCATACAGTTACCTTGCTGCACAAGAAAAATCAGATCTAGAAAGAGAAAAAACCTGAGAAGGAAAACAAAAATCGAGCAAACAATAATAGAGTGAAAATGCTATGTATGCTGTGTTCCACACTCAGTTCCCATAGTCCTCTCTCTGGATGTAAATGGCTCTCTTCATTATTGGATCTGATTTGAATCAACTCATTGTTGAAAAGAGACACATCTGTCAGAATTGATCATCATATAGTCTTCTTGTTGCCATGTATAATGATCTCCTGGTTCTGTTCATTTCACTTATCATCAGTTCATGTAAGTCTCTCCAGGTTTCTCTGAAATTATCCTGCTGGTCATTTCTTATATAACAACAGTATTCCATAGTGTTAATATATCATAGTTGTTCAGCCATTCTCCAAATGATGGGCATCCATTCAGTTTCCAGTTTCCAGCCATTACAAAAAGGGCTATTACAAACATTCTTGCACATACAGTTCCCTTTCCCTCCTTTAAGATTCTTTTGGGATATAAGCCCAGTAGTAGCACTGCTGGGTCAAAGGGTATGCCCATTTTGATAACTTTTTGAGCATAGTTCCAAATTGCTCTACAGAATGGTTGGATCCGTTCACAACTCCACCTACAATGTATCAGTGTCCCAGTTTCCCTACATCCTCAACAACATTTGTCATTATCTTTTCCTGTCATCTTAGCCAATCTGAGAGGTGTGTATTGGTATTTCAAAGTTGTCTTAATTTTCATTTCTCTGATCAATAGTAATTTAGAGCACCTTTTCATATGCCTAGAAATAGTTTCAATTTCTTTGAAAATTGTTCATATCCTTTGACCATTTATCAATTGGAAAATGGCTTGATTTCTTATAAATTTGAGTCAATTCTCTGTATATTTTGGAAATGAGGCCTTTATCAGAACCTTTGAATGTAAAAATGTTTTCCCAGTTTATTGCTTCCCTCCTAATCTTGTTTGTATTAGATTTGTTTGTCCAAAAACTTTTTAACTTAATATAATCAAAATTATTTATTTTATGATGATTATAATGATATATTGATATATAATGATATATATAGATATATAATAATGATATATATATGTATATGTACATATATATACATACATATATATATATATATATATATATATATATATATATATATATATATATAATCATTATAATGATCTCTAGTTCTTCTTTGGCCACAAATTCCTCCTCCACAGGTCTGAGAGATACACTATCCTAAGTTCTTCTAATTTATTTATAATATCATTCTTTATGCCTAGATCATGAACCCATTTTGACCTTATCTTGGTATACAGTGAGATTGTTCTTATTCTTAATGGAAACCTGGTTTTCTCTAGATATTAGTATGTCAGTCAGTTAGTAAACAAGGCTAAACAACTTTGTTTAGTGTCTACTAATTGTGGTAAGACAAAGAAAAAAGGTAAGACTGTCCCTGTCCTCAAGTAACTCTCAGTTTAGTGGAGGAGACAACATGCAAACAAGTATATATAAACAGCTACTTAAAAGATAAATAGGAAATAAGTGAGGGAAGGCATTAAAATTGAGAGGGATTGGAAAAGGCTTCAGTAGAAGAAAGGATTTTAGCTAACACTTGAAGAAAGACAGGGAAGCCAGGAAGACTGCATTCTAGTTATGGGGGACAGGTAAAGAAAATGCTCTAGAGCAGAGGAGTGGAATGGTCTTATTCAGGAATAGCAGGGATGCCAGTTGACTGAAATAAAATAGCATTTGATTGAAGAATGAATGATCAGGAAGATACATTATATTAAAAAAAAAAAAGCCTTGTGGGGGAGGAGTCAATCAATTATTTAGGACTTTGAATGCCACAGAATGGGGATGAAGTTTATTGAGTTGAAGAGTGATATAGTCAGATCTCTGCTTTAGAAAAATTACTGATAAGTGAATGGAGGATAAAATAGATTGACCCACCATTAGGTTATTGCAGTGTCCTCTTATAATGTACCCACATTCACCTTATTATCCTTTTGCCTTTTTGAATTATCCTATTGTCATTGGTGAAGAGCAGAGGTTAGACACTTGCCCCTTGCTTTCTAATATTATATCTATGTTATGGAATTATATAACTTTCTAATATATCCTCATAGCATTCTCTCCCATCTTCATATTGCCTTCTAAGGTCCACTTCAACTCTCTTGTTCCTCAAAGTTTACATCATGAACTCTCTCTTCAGCCTCTGGCTTCTTTCCCCACCACTCTAGAAATTTCTCTCAAAGGTCATTATTGACCTCATTACCCAATCCATTGACCTTCTTAAATCCCTAATTCCCCCGAGAGCTCCTGGATTTCTCTTTCAACCTCTTTGACTACCTCTTTACCTACTGACTACTCTGACTACTTCAAATCAACTTGCTCTTCCTATTCTTTTTTATGAACCCTAAATATGAACTTCTCTTCTTTAAGATTTGTCACCTTTCTTTTTTCCTTGGTGATCTGATATACATACTCCTGTGGATTCAATTTTCACTTCTACTGATCTATAATAATAAATATGAGTCTTAGATCTATCTTTCCACTCCCAGTTTTCCCATCCCCTTTAAGTGCTACCTAACCTTGCTTCTCTAATTTCTGCTGGAAATCTTTATCTGGTTTTTCTATCGATAGAACAAATTACTATTTCAATATGTCAATGCATCTTTTATTTCATAAATTGTGATATCCATCTATCTTTGCACATTTCCTCCTCAGATAGCCAGATGTTAAAAATTTACTTGCAGACTGTAAGGAATTTACATTGTACTAGAGGAGATAACATGCAAACACACAAGACATTCTGAGGAGGAAGAGAGCATTAATAATAACGGAGTAAGAAAAAAGGGAAGTGAACCTTGAAGGAAGTTAAGGATTATTAGAGAATTTGGTAAGGAGACAGTGCATTCCAAACATGAGCAACACTTTGTATAAAGGCACAGAAGTGGGAGGTGTAAGTGCAAAGTTCAGGGGAACAGTCGAGTATAAGCTACCCCAAAATACTAGAGACTTTTATCTAGATCTTTTAACATTTATTGGCCATTAGTGTAGCCCAAAGGCTGTCCATTTACTATCCTTCCTCTTGCTACATGACCAGTCCATTTCATATTTCCTGACTGCTATCTTTTGTACTGCTTTTTGCATAAAAACCAGTTTTGGTATAATGCTATATCCTGCTTAGACCCATCATGGGTCTCCTCATTACCTTTGGGTCACCCGTAATTTTGATTAGTAGATTATTAATTAGATTACGACATTCCATGAGCTGAATCCCTACAGCATTACTGGAAGAATATGTTTTAAAATGTGTGTGTAAATCAATAATCTGGAGTTACTGAAAATGCTATGTAGTTTCCCAAATGTAGCCCAGCCCTCTTCTTTAAATTTGATTCTGAGTCTAGATTAATGTGACCCAAAGTGAACCCATCTTCCCTTCAAAATTTGTCTCTCTTCCTATTTTCCTGAGTTTTTGAGATTGACACCATCACCATCCTACCAGCTATCCAGCTACTAAACTATATCCTCAACTTTCCTCAGTCTTTAACTGCTCCCCATATCCAATCAATTGCTAAACTATATCTATATCTTTATCAGTCTTCTCTTCTTTCCCTTTGCCTCAATCCTTCTACTTATGCACTTGAATCCACTTTCTTTAGGACCTTATGCTGTCAATTATCCACCATCTCTGTCTCTATCTTTGTCTCTATCTCTCTGTTTCTCTCTCTCTTCAGATCTTTCACTTGTTCTCTTCTTCTTCCTATAAATATTCATGTTTTCTTTCTCCTAATAACAAAATAAACCCCAGATAACATAAACTTTCTCTCTTTACCTCCTTGTTAATCTCTCAAACTACTGTGCTACTCACTTTTCATTTCAAAGCCTCTCCTCTTTTTCTGACTTTCCTATTTTTATCAAACTTCTTGTAAGAGTAGCCTACTTTCGCTGATTCCATTGCATCATCACCCATTCAATCAATCCTCAACCCCTTGTAATCTGGTTTCTGCCTATAGAACTCTGTTGAAATTAATCTCTCAAAGATCACTTTGTTGTTGTTCAGTCATTTTAATCGTGTCCAATTCCTCATGACCCCATTTGGGGTTTTCTTGGCAGAGATACTGGAGTAGCTTGCTTTTTCTTCCTCAGCTCATTTTATAGATAGAGAAACTGAGGCAAACAGAGTTCAGTGACTTGGCCTGGGTCACACAGCTAGGAAGTATCTGACCAGATTTGACCTCGGGGCCTCCTCCAGGCCTAGCAATCTATCCACTGTGCCTCCTAGCTGCCTACCTAGCCACTCAAATTTCACTAAAGACCACTTAATGACCAACAATAGCTTTATTCTTTTTAGCATGTCTGCATCACTTGACAGAATTGATCACTTTTTACATCCTGAAACATTTCTCTTCCTTGTCTTCTGGGACAATGCCTTTTCTTTTCACTTCTTCTAAATCTCAATCTGGCTTCTAACTTCAAAATATATTACAGAATCTTAGAACTGGCCGAGACCTCAGAGATTATCAAAACAAGAGTCCTCAACAATGAATGTAACAAGAGATTATTTATTCTCTTTTTAAAGATCTGGTTGAGGAAAATTGCTACTTCTCAACATAACCCATCCCATTTTTGCAAATGAAAACTTGTTAGGAAGTTTTTTAGCAAACAGAAATCTGCCCCTTTGTAATTTCAACATGTGCTTTGTCTTCTACCCTTTGGGACCAGGCCTCTGCCTGGACTAACTCTTTAGTCCAATCTTTACTGAAGGTCAAAGGCTACGCAGTGCCTGAAAACAGTTGCTACTGTGCTCCCAGTGCTTAACCCCAAATTATTTATTCCTTAGATTAGCTATCCTCAGTTCCTACAACTGAAGCTAGTGAACTAGTCTTGACATTTCACTATACTAGTCACCCTCCTTTAGCTAAACTTTAGTCAATCAAACTCTAAATATTCTAGAGGTGGTCTGGCCAGGGAGACAAATATCTGGAGGAATATCATTCTCAATTAAACAAAATATTTTAAGATGTGATGAGACCAGGGAAAGATAGCTGGAGATGATGACCTCCCCTGTTTTTTTGCACTGTACTTTTCAATGCAACTCAAGATCAAAAAAATTTTAGCTACTATGTCATATTGTTATTTCATGGTGAGCTTGGCAGCTAGATGGCTCAAGGGGATAGAGAGTTGCACTGAAAGTCAGAAAGATCTGAGTTCAAATTCTCCTCAGACATGTATTAGAATTATGATCCTGAATTCTACTTTATGTAGAAAGTGAGAATAAGAACTCCTACTCCATAGATTTCTTGTGATTATCAAGTGATATAAAACACGTAAAGTGCTTTGCAAACTTTGACGTGTTACACAAATGTTAACTATTATAACTGTAGCTCACATATCAAGCATGCTTAAGAGTTTCCAGAGCTTTTTTTTTTTTTTTTTTGGTCACAACCCCATAAGGCAGGAAGTGTAACTATTACCATCTTAATTTTACAGGTAAAGAAACAAGTCCATAGAGGTTAAATAAGCTAAAAAGTGTTCAATATAAATCTTGATACTCATTCTCTGAGACTCCAAGACTCTTTCTATTATATCATGGTATCTTCTAGTTTTATTTTGTTCTGTTATTAAATCATGAGAATGATTCTCTATCTTGAGCTCCATAGCAGTTGTTACAAACTTTTTCTTCTCAAGACTAGAAAATCACTTCCTCCTACAAACCCTTTCAGCCAATGACTTCCTCTTATACTTACTGAGAAAATTTAAGTCATTCAATGCAATTTCCTTTTTTCTCCACTATACTTCACAACCTCCTGATCCCTCCACTATTCCTTATTCCTTCATTTTAGTTTCTAATGAAGAGGTAGTCATTCTTTTCACTAACTTGTATCTATATATACTATCAAATTTTGCCTTCAATAAATTGCTCTCTCCCTCAATCATCCCTTCTCTTCCTAATCTTGATCTTCCTATGTGCTTGTTCAGTCCCTGATGCTGATATACACCTAAGTCACCCACATTCTGTAAAAATGCTTAGTAAATCACAAGAGAGAAAAAAAAAACATTTTTAAGTGCTTCCTATGTATCAGGTACTATATTAAGCATTTTATAAAACATTATCTTATTTAACACTGCTATCCTTTTTGAGTTAAAATCAAACAGTCCACATTCACTCTTCTACTTCTCTTCTCTCTTGATTCTCAATCAACTCTTTGTAATTTGGCTTCAAACTTCATTATCCAGTTAAAACTACCCTTCCCAAAATTACCATTGATCTGATAGTCCTTCCTCAATTTTTCATCATTCCTAATCTCTTTGGACCATTTGAAACTGTTGATCACCCTCTTCCCCAGATAATTCCTCCTTTCTCTTCCTCCTCCTTTCCCTCCTCCTCTCTCCTCTTCCTTCTCCTCCTCCTCCTTCTTTTTTTTTCTCTCTCTCTCTCTTACTTATCTCTCTCTGTCTTTATCTCTCTGTTTCTGTCTCTCTGTCTCTGTCTTTGTCTCTGTCTGTCTGTCTGTCTCTCTCTCAAGTTTCTCCCTACTCCAATTCATCCTCCTAACAGCTGTCATAGTCTGATCATGTCACTTCCCTACTCATTAAACACCAGTGATTCTTTGTCTCTTCTAGGATAAAATACTATTTGAATACTAGCATAAAATTTCTGTTTGACATGTAAAGTCTTATATGAGACTTTCCAATCTTAATTATACATTATTCTTCTTTATAATCTAACTTCATAATCTAACAAAAATAGCATTTTTACTACTCCTCATACATTTCATCTCCCCATATCTTTGTATTCTCTATGACTGAAATTCACTCCCTTCTCATCTTGATTTCTTAGAATCCCTCATTTCCTACAAGACTTATTTCAAGTGCTACCTGGTATATGAAATTTCCCCCCTAATATCCTTAATTGCTAATGGCTCCCCTATCCACAGTTATTTTGATTTTATTTTATACCTGTAGATGTACATGGTGATTTCCCTGAACATATAAAGGATCTGAGGGCAGGGATTTCACTTTTGTCTGTGTATCTTCATTTCTTTGCAGGAGTTTCTGACTTATAGTAAGGGCTTATAACTGCTTCTTAATAGATTTTTTTCTTTTTTCTATTTCTTATTTATTCTTTCAACATCTTATGCTTTGTAGCTGATTTTAAAAATTTTTACACTTTAGCATAATTTTGTTGTTCAGTCATGTTCAACTCTTTGTACCTCATTTTAGGATTTTCTTGGCAAAAACATGAGAGTAGTCTACTATTTCCCTCTCCAGCTCATTTTACAGATAAGGAAAATGAGGCACAGGATTAAGTGACTTACCCAGGGTCACACAGCTATTCTGGAACCATATTTGAACTCAGGAAAATGATACTTCCTGATTCCAAGCCCAGGTCACCATTCACTGTGCTACCTAACTGCTCCCATAGCACAATAGAAAGAGAATTAGATTTGAAAGCAGAGATTCAAAACCTGCTCTTCTTCTGACTGTGTAACCTTCAGCAAATCACTTCATAATTTTTGGCTTGGGTCTTAGTTTACTGGATTATAGATGGAGATGGCTGAATTAAATGGCATTTAAGATTCCTTCATCTAAGTACTATGAACTCATATATGTCTGATATATTTTATATTAGATATGTTCAATACTTTTAAATATCCTTATTCTGCCACTTAATTTTCTGTGTTCTTCTCTGCTTTCTTTTTCCAAAAAAAATTGATAAACATGTCATCTAAGCTTTCAATTAAGTCATTGATAAAAATATTAAACAAATAGGGCTAAAATAAATCCCTGTGGTATTCCATTAGAGACATTCCATCCGAATTTGACACAGATTCATTAATTATTACTCTTTGGGATAACCAATTCAGTATACACTGTCTTCCAGATCATGTCATGTTTATATGATGATATTATCAGATGTCCTTGTGGAAATGTTAGTAGCATCATTATTTTTGTAATAATTTAGGATCTATCTTCTTAAACTGTGACTTAAGTCCCCATATGAGATTGCAAAATTATGATTTATTATGAGTAAATGTCTTATTTAAATACCTACTTTATAGGTCATATAAAAATTTCTCTGATGAAAGGGGTCACAAGTGGAAAAAGTTTAAGAAGCTCTGGTATATAGTGTAATAGAAAGAGCATGATATGGTAATCCCTAAATGAGGGTGTTCTAATTAATTAGTTGTCTAATCTTGGGTAATTCCTTTTCTTCTTTGGGGCTTAGTTTTCTCACAGGCAAAATGAGAGGTTTAGGCTCCTTTCTAACTAACTCTGACACTTATGACTTGGGAAGTTGTGACTTTTTAATCTTCCTTCCTCCATCCTAACATTGTCTTGATTTTCTCTTTCATTGTTTCCTGAGGCTAGTCTTTAATCTCTTTATTCCCAATAACATAGTTCAGACCTTCATTAACTTTTTGCTGGACTAGTTCAATAACTTCCTATTTTCTCTGCTTCCAGATTCTCAGCACTTCTCCTTAGGACTTTCTCTTGAGCCTTGCCACACATCCTTAAAAAAAAAAATCCTAGCAATGACTCCCTAAAATAAAGTCCAAACTCCTTGACATGGCATTCATATCTTGGCTTCAACCTTCCTCTCCAGCTTTATCTCATAATACTTCCTAGTTTCCCAGCTTTCCCACATGAAAAGTCCAGCCAAGCGGGACAATTTTCTGTTCTTTGTCCATTTCCTGCTTTTCTGTCACCTGTTACCTCCACTGACTTTCCCCCCTTTCTTTCATTTTTTGCTTCTGGAAAACCTATCTATGCTTCAAGATTCCACTTGAATTCTACTTTCTTCGGGATGCATTCCCTGCCTGTCTTCCAGACACAAGTATTCTCTTCCTTTCCTTGATTATTATTTATTCAACAAATATTATGTGCCATTGAAGGAGAGACAAAAGTGACTGATTCAATATCATAGATTTTGAGTTAGAAGGGACCTTAGAGAGATGCAATCCCCCAAATATTCCTTTTAGAGAAGAAAACTAAGTAGAGAAGTAAAATGTCCAAAGTCATAGATAGCAAGAAACAGTCAGAATTAAATCCATTCCAATTCTGATGCTTTCTAGTACTCTATGCTAGTAAAGCTTAAGGTATAAAAGAGGAATGAGACACAAATGCTTTAATACAATGTGTGCCACAGAGAGGAGCTACACAAGAGACTCGGGGAAGTAAAGGAGAAGGTCTCCACAATAGGAAATGTCAGAGGAGACAACCAGGTAGATGTGGTATTTGTAAGAGTTCAGCGTGTTAAAAGTTTGGAAATGCTCTGAGCAAGACACAGGATGAAAGAATTCAGCATACATTTGGCCCTGTGAGAGAGGCAAGAGCTAAGAGTACAATTTGACTGAAGAGGATATGAATATGGGTTAGTTAGGAAAATAGGGTGATAATGTGGAGGGCTTTGAATGACATTAAAGATTTTCAAATGGAGGAATTACAAAAACCACTTTTTAGTTTACATCAGCCTTATGACATTATTAAGTACGTCCGGAGCCACATATATTTGTGCCGCGTCTTATCCTTCCTACAAGAATGAATCACAGAATCCTAGAGCTGGAAGGCACTTTAAGACATCAGTTGTTAGTGGATGACAAGACTATCCAGTTGCTTAACAACATCCCCGACTAATGATTTAAACCCGCCAGGTCAGGGATCCTGGCCCATTAATTATTATTTTTTAAAATCTTCACAGAGGCTAGCACATAGTAGGTAATCAATGAATGGATGCGTGTCATTCTGTCATATTCCCAAGGCCAGGCGGGAGCCCAAGCCCAGCTTCACTCCCAAGAGCTGTTCTCAGGGCAACCTCCAGCTTGGGCCCTTCCTGAATTTATTTCCACCTCATTAACTCTACCTCAATTCCACTCCTCCCCACCCACATTCCCCCTTTCCCCCCCTTCCCCTAGGGCAGCTCTGGCTTCACTCCCTCCTCTTTCTCTTTGCTTTGATTCTCTCTACCTCTTTCTGTCACTTCGTCTTTCCGCCTCTTGCTCCCTCTGTCTTTCCCTGGCCGTCTGCCTGTGACCCCCCGCCGTCTGTGTTCATCTCCCTCTCCCTTCTCTAGTCTCCCTATTCTGTCTGTGTCTCTCCGAGTCGGTTTCCCCCACTTCTGATCCACTCATCCCACCCCCGAATTATCCCCCTCCAATCCCAGCAACAGGTTCTCAGCGCTCGACTCTCTTATTGGTCACCGGGGAACAACCCCCCCTTGACTCCGCCCAGTCGTCCTCCCCCCATCCTTCAGCCGCCCCCCCCACCCCGTAGCCCCTCCATTCACACAAAGTTTGGCTCCATCGCAGCAGAGGGAGGGGGCGGCCCGGTCCGGCCCAGCTCTGCCCCCGGCCCGGCCCGGCCCTGGCTCCGGCCCCCGGTCCCGGCCCAACCCTTATCTGATCTACTGGTCTAGTTTAAGAGCCGGGCCCCGCCCGTCACAGAGCTCCGCTCCTCTCTCCAGCCCGCCCCGTCAGTCAAGCCTAGTGTGCGTCCTCTCGGCCACCCGGTCCGAGGTGTCTCCCTGCCCAGGACCTAAGGTAAGGGATGCGGCGACTGTGCCCCGGGGGTATCGGGGGTGATGAACCGGAGCTAGTGTTTCTAACATGGAATCGTGGGGGACTTTTCACCCCGAACTCTTTCCTCCAGCGGACTTCGGCGTTCCGTTCCTCTGCTTCGCTCTCCATGGAAGTCCCTGCAGGGACCGCTAAGAAGTAGTTGAGGTCGATTGGCTACCCACAATCTAGGGCTGAGCTGGGGGAACCAGTGGTCCCTTGCCTCCTTTCTCCCCACCCCACCACCTCCATAGGAGCTTCAAGTGGTTGCATACTGACAACACAGTTCTTCAGTCCGTGGCATAGTGACTCCCAAATGTAGAACTCAGACTTGCTCCCTGAATGGCAACGACGGAGCCTCCCTCCTCCCAGAAACACTCAGAAGCCCTTGTCCAGCTTAGTAAAAGTCTAATAGTGACATGCACTGGTGCTGAACCACACACGGAGAAACACGGCTCTCTTGTTAGCGGACGAGTTAAACTGAGGACCGTCTCTGCCCAGTCCTATTCCCCTTCCCTAGCTAGGGTTTCCCCCCCTAGCATGTGCACCCACTCCCCTGTGACCTCCTCTACTCCACCCACTCCACCTTCCCACCCCCAGCCGCTTGGGACTGATCTCCCCACCCGCCACGGCAGGCAGCTGTCTGTGTGAGGGGGAGCAGTGGGACCATTGAAGACTCCAAAAACAAGCTGGGAAAATGTTCCACTGAAGGAGACGAGGTAGGGGGTAATTTCTTCCCCTTCCCCATTATTCTCCTCGTTCCTCACCTCGACTCCATGCCAGGGACTGACCCTCTGGGTAATGCTTCAGTCATAAAGATCAGAACTTGCAGGCTGGAGTAGGGGGGAATGAATTGTTTCTAGTCATTCTTTGGTTTAGTTTTCAGCCCAGATGCAGTCTGAGGAGAGAGTGTTCTTTCCAGATGTGGAGAGAAGGATGATCACAGCATCATAGATGAGGAGCTGATTCCTAATGCTGACTCCAATATTTACTACCTGTGGCGATATTCACTATCTGTGTTAGTGAATATCGGGATCAGCATTAGGATCCAGTTTTCCTGACCTTTCCCATATCACACTTCTCTTGGAAGGTGTCTTCCTAGGAAGTCAATAGAGGAGGAAATACTCAGGAGGCTGAAGGGAGACTGTTGCAGAGGGTGGGCTTCCCAGATCCAACCAAGATCAAGATTAGCCACAAAAATCTCAACCCTAGGACCTAGGTCTCCTGGATGTTCCAGAAAAAGCAGCTGGTAAAGGAACTTTAATGCACATTCTCAGCCTAACTGTGGTCACCCTGCTGTATTTTCATTCAGAGATCAGCATGATGGTCTCTGGATTTAGGCTGGGAGTTGGATAGGGCTGAAGCTCAAAGGAAACGGGGAGAAAACAGGTGTCCTAACTTCCTGAAAATTCTTTAGAATGGTATCCAGGGGAGGTATCATGATGGGAAGAGGGGCCAGGGAGGATCTGCAGAGGCAGGAGGCATAGCTTTGAATGATGTCAGCCTCTCTTCTCCCATGTCCTCTCCCCAGCCTCTTTGGTGACCAGGGAGGAGGTGGGAAGGGGGAAGGGGGGGTTCTAGGCCTGTCTGGCCTCCAGAAGCCCCTGCCAACCTGGGCCCTGAAAGGAGCTGCTGTTTTCAGAATCATCCCTCCTCCCTTCCCCCCCCCAGCAGCCAGCTTGTCTCTGTGGGTATCAAATAGCAATGACTCCACTAATGGGGAGAGGAGGGAATGGTCCAGATTCCTTATAGTAGCTTTGGCACAAAGCCTGACCCCCCACTCCTCACCCTGAGCAAAAGCCACTACTGTTTGGCCATTTATATACTGCTCTGTCTCCCCCTTTCTGAATCCCATCTGCTCCCTTGCTGTGATATGATCCTACCTGCACCATGCACATGGGAGTGTATATTTGGGGTGGAGGAGCAAAGTTATCTTCCTCTGCTCCCCTTCCAATTACCATATGCCCTCTTGCATTGCCCCCTTACTTCATGGGAGCTTGGAAATGGGAGAGAGAAGAGGTTGATAAATTAATTCAGATGTCCAAGATGCCAGTATTACTTTTCTATTTATTCCTTGGGCTCAAATAATCTAAGATTTGACGGTCAGGGATACATCAGGTCTCTTCTTCAATCTCTCTCAACTTTATGCAGTTATTTGAGATTGTTGATCTTTGGAGGGGGGGGGAATGAAGTTAAAGTAATGCAGAGTAACGTAACTATAGAGGGATCCTCCAGAATTAGGTTGGGAAGATGTCTGGATATTTGACACAAGGAGAAGCAGGGCAGTAACCCTTTGGCAATAGTTGTGAGGCTGGAGAGAATAGAGCTGTGCAGTGGAGCCCCCAAAGCTTTTTGCCAAAGGTTATTTAGGACAGAAGGAAAAAAAACACAGCTTTTGGAACCCACTCCACCTCCGGCCTAGATTCTCATTCTGTCTGATTGATCTGTGGTTCTGCCAAGATAAGGGCAAGTGGTTAAGAAGACAGAGTGAGGTGAGGCAGAAAGATACAGCTGAGATGGTTAAGGAAGGGGATCTCTAACTCTCCAATAGTGAGAGGTGTATAGACAGAGAGAAAGAAGATGTATTCACCTGGGCTTCAGATGGATGTGAAGGAGGTGGTCCTCCTAAAGTTGGACCTAGAGTTGATTAGTTTCTCTTGACAAGTTCTTGTTTATTCCCTGTCTCTGGACCATCACTATAGCTCCTCTCCTAGCTAGCACAGATTGGGGGATCACAGGAAAGGGAGGTGGTTTCTGCAGGCTAGAGATAACAACTTTTGCCAGACAGCATTTGTTATTTAGGTGGAAATCTTTAACCAACCCTCCCTCTGAAGTATCTCTGTCTTAGGATGGCCTCCCCTCTTCCTAATCCCTTCTTGGAGTCTTTAAAAGGTCCAGGGAGAACACTGTGGAGAAAATCTATTCCCATTGGTGAGTTTCTCCAGGAGCTTCTATTTTATGGAGGAATTCAAGCCAGTTTGCTTTCCTTTCCCTGTAGTTTTGGTCTTGACTTTCTCTGGGTTTCAAAACCACCCTCTCTTCCCTACTAATCCTGCTTTTTACCTTCCTTTGGGTGTCATCTTAAACTTTAAAATGGAAGCTCCTCAGGAGCAAAGGCTCTTTCTCTTTGCCTGTATTTGTAGCCCCAGTGCTTAGAGCTGTGCATAACACAAAGCAAATGGTTAATAAAAATGATTGTTTTCTTCCTCTCTCCCTCCCTCTTTTTCTTTCCCTCCCTCATTCCCTCTCTCCCTCCTTCCCTTCCTTCCTTCCTTCCTTCCTTCCTTCCTTCCTTCCTTCCTTCCTTCCTTCCTTCCTTCCTTCCTTCCTTCATGTCAAATCCCAAATTTAGGCTGTAAATTGCAGGTGACTGGGGAAAGGAAAGCAAATATTTAATACAATATCAGATCTAGAAAGGGCCTTAGAGATAATTTAACACAAGACCTATATTTTACAGATGAGGAGACAGAGGCTCAGAAAGGTAAAATGATTTCTTTAAATTTTTCTCTATTGCTGAGAAATAAGGGGCTGCTTAGTTTGGAAAATAAAAAGTTGAAAAACTTGGAGAAAGAACAGAAAGACTGAATTGTGATCTTCAAGGTGAATATATATATGTGTATATATAATGTATGATATATGTGTATACAATGCATAAAATAAGTTCATATGTAGGACCTAAACTTTCCTTTTTCCACTAAAGACAATAGAGAAAATGGGAGCATGAAGCATAAATGAAAGGCATCTGAAATACAGAGTTGAAGAAGAGAAAAAGAGAGGGAAGCTATGATCTCTTTGTTCCAGGTAACATCCCTGAGGAGGTCATATAATTTGGCCCTGGCTCAGAGACAAAGGGATAGATATGACCCATGGGAGACTAACCAGTCTAGAATTCTCTTAGAGATTAATGTTCCACAAGGGTATTCTAGACATCCTTTCTCCTTTGTGTTTTTGGGGTTCCTTTCTTCTCTAGGTTCTTCACCTGTCCCGAGCAATAGCTCCTGCATCTCAAATTCTCAGAGCCTTCTCTTAGGGAGCACAATGCCTTGCAATTAGTGAGTACATAATGAACTTTATATAATTCAATCATCAACTATTCAGTGAGCACCTACTGTGTGCTAAATGTTTGTTTGGCATATCACGAGATCTCATCCCTCAATTCCACAGATTGTTTTACCACTTTTTCCACATCTCTGGTTTCAATTCTTCTTTTACCCACAGGGAAATGTTGTATGTCCAAAAATAAGTCCCATCAGACTCCCATATTCTATTGTCTGTATTTTTTGACAATTTTTGCCAAATCCCTGAATTTACCATCAATTTTAGTGCTAGAAGAGACCACTAGAAAAGACTTAAGCAATTGTCTAGTTTAAATTTCCTCACTTACCAGATGAGATTGTGCTCATGAAATTAATTGACTTTTCCAAAGTCATACAGATTTCAGATTCAAACCCCAACCTCCTTGGTTCATCCCTCTACATTGCTTATCATGGAACTTTTGTGTCCTCTCTTTCCTGTCCTTACTAAAATTCGTTCATCATTCTGCTCTTCCTGAACATGCTCAGATTTCCATTCTGCTTGGACACCTCAAACAACCTCCACCTAGCCTCTATCCAGTCATAGCTGCTTTACATTCTCTCCTTATTCCTTTTCTGAATCCTGGTCCTTTCCTATTTAGATCATCATAGCAGCACAATCTTATACTCAATGAAAACTTTTTAATTATAGATTTTTCCACTGAAGGCATCACAAGGTACAGGAAAATTCTTCTGTCTTGAGACTTGAGATTATAGATTTGGAGCTGGAAAGGACCCTGAGGAGTGGAGGATGTCACTAGTTCAACCTCTTCATTTCACAGATAAAGAAACTGAAAATCAGAGAAGTCAATTACTTGCCCAAAGTCATGGAGACAACAGGTACAGGCTAGGATTTGAACCCAGGCCATCTGACTTTTCAGAGTTAGTACTCAGATCCACTGCCTCAGGGACTAGGTTAGAGTTTACAATCATAGCATTTTAGAGCTGAAGGGAACTTACTGATCTTCTTTCAGAGATGAGGGAATCATTCTTTGAGCCTCTATTTCCTGAACTATAAAATGGAAGTATTTTATCCTATGTTTGCCCCCACTTTTGTGATGGAGTTATTGTGAAGATCATATGTAATAATGTACATGGAAGAGCTTTGCAAATTATAAGGGAATACTAAATTAATAGAAGCTGTTGTTGTATCCTTGGGACCCTTCACTGTCCTGATTTATTAGAATTTCCTTCATATAGAGACTTTTCTAGGCAGACAAACTAGACCTTTTCATTGTTCACCGTATCATACTCACCTTCTCCCACCCTAAAACATGACACAGATTCCATAACCACTTCCCCACCCTTTCCAGGTTAGGATCCACTTTCTCCTTCTCTCCTTCACCTCTGACCTTCTGTTCCTGTCCCACCTTATCTATGAAGGCTTCCCAGATTGTTTCCATCCAAGCTTCCAAATCTCTATAGCATCCTTCTTCATACTCAGGCCTAGCTATCATTTAGGATGTCCTATGCATTAATTATGGTTTTAACATTTTAAATTATTTATATGGGTATATATCCTCATTTTCCTTCCTCAGACATGGAGTTACCTGTGTATAACTTCTTATCTGAGATAATCTCTGAGTGCTCAGCTCCAAGACAGAGAGTAAATAAGCAGAAAGTTATTAAGTTGTATCAAGGAGATGGGCCTGGAGTCGGGAAGATCTGAGTTCAAATGCAGCCTAGTAAGTCACACTTACTAGCTGTGTGACCCTGGGCAAGTCACTTAACACTGTTTGACTCAGTTTCCTCATCTGTCAAATGAGCTGGAAAAAAAATGGCAAATTAGTTCCTTTGTCCAGAAAACCCCTAATGGGATCACAGAGTCAGACATGACTGAACTACAATATAAGTTATAATGCGGAGAAAGGGTTGAATTTCAGATCATTTTCACTGTTTTTTATTCAATCATTGAACAAAGATTGACTAAGTGTCTTCATCTGTGCAAAACAATATACAGAGCAGTAGAGAAGATACAAAGATCTATAAAGTGTGTTTCCTTATGCGCAAGTTGCTAATAATTTAATAGAAGAAGCTACACTAAATGCATGAAAATGTGGGTTTGAGGATCACTTCTGCAAATTGGGTATGATATTTCTTTCTCTGAGTCTCAGTTTCCTCATCAGAGGAAAGTAGGTGCTACATGGAAAAAGTCTCGGACTTTGTCAGGAGGAATTTCAATGCTACCTCAAATACTAGCTATATAATTTTGGACAAGGTCATGACATCTTTTAGCTTCAATTTCCTTAGTGGCAAAATGGGAGTAACACCACTTACTTGTCAGGGTTATTGTGAAGATCAAGTGAGATAACTTAGATAAAGTGTTTTCAGACTTTAAAGTTCCACGTAAATAAATGTTCACTGCTGCTTTTATATTGAAAAAGAAAAGGGAGACTAGATAATCTCTAAGGCCCCTTCACTTCTGAATCCAAATTTAAATCTGAGAGGGACCTTGGAAGCAGTTAATAATTAATAATAATCCTTTTGCTTTATAGATAAGTACAGTATGACACAGAGAGCTCATGTGGACAAAAGTGATTTGTCTAAGATCACACAGCCAGTAATAGACTAAAGATCTGAATTGTTTCAAATCCAAATGGAAGTGAGAATCTCTTCTGGCTAATCCCAGAAAGTAAGGTCAACGTTCTGGGGCATCTGAATGGTTTTAGGTAGGGGAGGAACCGGTCTCTCAGAACCTCCAGAGTAAACCTTTCTCTTCTCCCCTCTTCTATCAGCACTCGTACACTGTTTTAGTGTGGGGATCTGCCATGGGGATCCTGGTGCTTTTGTCATGTTGGGTCAAAATTCTGTATGTCCTTGATCAAGACTGGTCTGACTCTAAACTGACCTTGAAGTTCAGGAGTTACCAGGACTCACATAGGGACAAGTTGAACACTAAAATGGAGTCACTTTAAAGCAGGTCCTCTCAGAATTATGATTTGCCTGAACTCACAGGAGGGTAATAGGATTTTCCCAGAGCACTTCAGAATGACAATATGGAAACTGTTAATAACTTACATTTTTCTGGTGCTTTGCAAAATACAAAGTATCTCCAAGTATATTACCTTATTTAATCCTTCAAAAAGCCCTATGAGGTTTGTATCCCATTTTCTCATTTTAAAGCATAGGAAACTGAGGTATAGATACATTAAATAACTTGCCATATACCACATAGCTAGTAAGGAGCATAACTGGAAATCAAGTGGATGCAAGTCTTTTGCCTCTCAAATGTTCTTTCCACAGATATCTGAAAAACAGCCAACGTGATATTTGACTGGTCTATCCCCTAACTGATATTCTTCTATTAACTTCCAAAACCCCTGCTCTTTTTTTGTTTATTTGTTTGTGCAAAAACTTTTCTTTTTTTTTTTTTTTTTAATAAAGCTTTTTATTTTTCAAAACATATCCATGAACAATTCTTCAACATTAGCGCTTGCAAAAACTTATGTTCCAATTCTCCCTTCCTTCCCTCACGCCCTCTCTTAGATGACCAGTAGTCCAATATGTGCTAAAATGGTATCCCGGCTTTCTCTTGACCTCTTGGTCTGGGTGGTATCCTGGGCTAGGAGTGATAGGAGGGAGTTTGTGTTTCTAGCAACACAACTACCCACTCTATTGTCCATCTATGACTCAATGCTGTTCCTGTTCCCCTTGCCTCTCACCTTTTCCCAGATAGCTTTCCTTCATTCTGTTCCTGGCCTTCCCGCTGTCTCACCCCTTACTGCGCCTTGCCCCATGCCAGCTGTCCTCAGTAACTACCTCCTGGGTGCCCTCCCTGCTTTGTGTCCTGGCGCCTGGGTCAGGGATGGAGCTGGAGGCGGGGTTGGGGATGAAGGGGCTTGTTGAATGGGTGAATGGGGACAGGCTTGGACACTGACACTGCTTGCCACTCACAGAGTGGTTGTGATGGAGACACAAAAAGAGAGCAGACACAGAGCATGAGCACAAATAGGTTGTTCTTTTAAGCCCAGATCCCTCTGGCTTAAAGGCTGGACTCAGGTATTCTCTCTACCTTGGTCTATCCTCATGAAGCATGTGAGAAAGGCCCATTGGGGTGGGGGAGCATGGGAAGGGAGACTTCTGTGGGAATAGCTTCCTGGCCCTTCCTTCAGAATCCCATCCTTGGACCCAGTGCTGACAGTTCTGGAGCTCTGTTTCTCCAGTTTCCAGAACCCCTTTAAAAACAGTCTGGGAAATAAGGCACAGAGTGGGTGGTCCCAGCCCCTCTGCCCCAGCCCCTCTCCTATTCTAGAGGCATGTCTGGATGCCATATTTCCAAGCCTCTCCTCCCTCTCTCATCTCTAAGGGATTTCTATGGCTTTTTTTTTTTCTTTCAAGAAAGGAAAATCCTTCCTTGGGATTTTTTGGGTTTGGAGCATGAATGACAGATTCTCTCAAGGGGTTCAATCCTTTTCTCTTTCTTTCCTGTTTAGTACCTTTAAGGGGACTTAGGTCTGAGGCTCCCCATCTCCCTCCCTAGCTCTAACCCAGACCTCCCCCACCAAGGCTCTGCATCCTCCTCCCCCCTTAACTCCCCCACAACCATACACACACATACCCTCCCAGACTGTGGGACAGGGAGCCAGAGGAGGGGCCAGCCCTGCATACTAATGCAGGGCCCATTGTCAAAGCGGCTTTGTGCCCCAGCTCTCCATTGAGGCGGCTCTGAAGCAGGCACAATGGGGGCTCTGTCCCTGAGTTCCCCCCAAACAGTCACCTGCTTTCAGAGCCTCTCCTCCCCCCCCAACAGTGTCCGGAGGGGTTGGGGAGAGTGGGGGAATGGGCTCTGGGCCAGCAGCCTTGGGGGTGGGGGAGAATGGGCAGGGGGCACTGCCACCCCTGGGTCAGGCTTGAAAGATGGGTAGTTGGCAAGGCCAGACCTCATTGGATACAGATGCAGGCCGAGCGCTGAATTCCCAGTGGGAGTTGGATTGGGGGGCGGCCGCTCCTGCTTGGAATGTGGGTTCCATCGGGCTGGAGGAAGGAGACACTTCCAGAGGTGCCCACCTACATGGTCACAAATACCCAGCAGGGTCTCATAACTATCATTCTTCTCTTCTCCCAAACTCCTGAGTTAGAATGGAGACAGACACACCTCCCCCTGCCCACTTCCATTCAGACACTTATATATGCACGCACACACACTGGCACACACTCACACATGCACACACATTTGCCCACATACACATAGACATTCTCATATATGCAGACACACACACAGACACGCGCACTGAAACACAGCAGGGTGTAGATAAAGACCCCGAATGTGGAGTTAGAAGGCCTGAGCAGGAATCCTAGTTGTGAAGCATCTTAGCTGTGTGACCCTGGGCACGGACTTAGCCCCTATGAGCCTCAGTTTCCCCATATGTCAAATGGGAATAATAATATCGGTACCTCCAGCTCCTGGGGTTGTACGGAGGAAAGCCCTCAGTAAGTCACCATAGAAATGTGAGTCCTTTTTATCTGTGTCTGCTCACACATACACATCCATCTGCGGGTACACGGATGACCCCACCTAGAGCCGCACTGAGATTTGCCTCTGGCCAATGGCCTGCACCTGTGCTCTGAGGATGCCCACGTGTCCCCTACGTCCTCCACCTCGTTCCTGCGTTTGGAGGCCTGAGCACCCCGCTCCCCGTCACTGGGCACCTCACCCCCCCACCTCCGTGCCCTTGCCGCCCCCTGCTGCTCTGACACAGGTTGTAACAAGTTTGCACTTGTTGTGACCTCGAGAATGTGGCCCTGGGGCTGGGAATGTCCCACTATTCCAGCAGTGGCTTAAACTTTAACCAGAGCACACTCCCTGGGGCCCCTTCCAGGCTCCTTCTCCCCTTCCCCCCAAAAGGGCGCCAGCCTCCCTCCACCCCTAGAGAGAGCTCGCCAACGTCCCGCTGTGTGGTCACTCACCAAAGCTGAGTTTGGGCTGAGGATGCCCCTCTCCCTCACGTGGTTCACCAACCCAGGAGGATGGAGAGGGAAGGCGATGCTGGAGCCTATCTGAGAACACCATTGTTCTTCCTGGAGACCCGCAACCCCCAGGGGGTCCATCCCAGGACCCCAGATGCTTTTATGTTAGGAGTCTTTTCTCATATCCAGTCTCAATCCCTGCTGATGATGGAGCTCATGTATGTAGACCCAGGGCTAGGTTTCATAATCCCTCAAGGACTGAGCACCTCTTGGTATCAAGGTTCTGGGAGTTTGACCCTAAAAGGACAGGGACAACTACCCCCTCAAGAGGAGAACCCTAGGGACTAAAGACAGAGATCAGGGAAGGGATTCCAGCTTGGAGCAATACCTTCTATACCATCAGTGACAGCAGCACCAGAACTGGGTTCATTGCTTGTTTGCATATTTTATTCACGCCAGTGTTTCCTGTGGTAAAATGAAGAATACATGGGAAGCCCCAGCCCCTTCCCCAGTGTCCTCCAGGCCCTCTCTCACTCTCCTCCAGTCTCCTCGCTCCCTCACTGACCCCCAGCCTCAGGACCTTTCTCCCTCCCCGTCTTCTCTCAGGCTGGGTCTTCCCCAAAAAGATCTCATTATTTTTTCAGTCCATACCCACTGGTATAGTGAGAAGATGGTGCTCTTGCTCCCACAGTTTTCTAGGCAGTACTTTCCCTTGCTTCTTCCAGGATTCTGCTTTTGTGTTTGGGTTTTCTCTTTCTGACACTCTCAATATGAGGAATTTGGAGGAAAAGGTTAAATGGAAATTATCAGGCTGGGGGACTGGGGTTTCTTTTTGAAGGTGGTCTGCAACTTGAGAGAGAAATGGGAGTATGATCCCAGATCTGTGTGTTGAATGAGAACAGTGGGAGTTTTAAGGTTACCCTTAGCCTCCATTTATGCCAAGTGTAAAAATCTGGAAGAATCTGCTTAGATAGCCCTACATGGGATTTAGGTTAAAATTCAAAGAAGAAAAGAAGTCTTCCCAATGATCACAGGTCACCCAGGCATGGAGGAGATGAGAAATTCTCTTTCCTTACTGGAAATGTTAGTGAAGAGCATAGACTCAGATAGGATGATGGAGAAGTGGCAATTGTGTCTGGAAGCAAAACAAGCTCTCCAGAAACCTTTGGCTATTGGGTTTTCTGCCGCATTTTCAATATGTCCCGCTATGAGATCATTTTGTCCCTTTCCCCTTACCCCTGCCACCTACCCTGTCACCAAAAGGATCAAATTCAGGTTGAGGTGGAAGGATAGTGATATTGGACTTCCCCTCTTCTTCAATCCAGTGTACAGTTTTCATTATAATTGTCCTTGCCTGCCCTGTTTCACAGCATCCCTAGCTCCATCTGTTTTTATCCTTCCTATCAATCAAAATCAGATTTTTAACTCTTTCTCATATTCCACTTACCTTAAAGAAAACATAAGATGAATCCAACCAGATTTTTATAAGTTGGACAGCACAACTGAACTCTACAGGGACCAAGAGCATCCCCAAGGACAGAAGCCTGTGGGAAGAAAAAGAAAGAAGTGGTAGCTTTGGGGGAAAGTAGAGGCATTCCTGTGATTTTTTTTATGTTAAAAATGAAGCAGCTCAATTGAAAAATGGTCATTTGTTGAGTTGTTCCATTAGGTTGAATCAATCTAGGAAAAGAAGCCATGGAATTCCATTTTGGAGTTTTTAGACAGACCACTTCTGACCTTGGCACATACAATCTAGCCAAGTCGGGCAATTCACTGTTATCTATGGTGTGCTTTTCCACAACCTATCAACCTGTTGCTTCTGCCTTACTTTCCTTTCTCTCCCCTAATTTGCCTATGCAAAAATTTTCTCATCCTTCTAAGTCCACTTATGTATACATCTGGAGGGGAAAATAGAATGTAAAAACTTCTAGGGAAGTTCCAGGAAACTAAGGGCTGGTCCTTTTGTCTCTCTCATCTTTCCAATCTTTTTTTCCTGGGCCTCAATTTCCCTTTCTATTGATAAAAGGCTAGGGTCACATATTTAGAATTTCAAGAAATCTTAGAGATTACCTAGTGTAACTCTCTAGTTTTACGGCTCAGAAAATGGGGGTTTAGGAGGTTAAGGGAATTGCCTGAGGTCACATAGGTAATGGCAGAGGCAGGTGGAACTCGGACCTTTACTGCCTCTCAGCTATAGCCAGGAATCTGTATCATGGGACTGTGGGCAGCAAGGAGGGGGAGGAGATGCCTGCTGAGTCTAGAGGACATCTTTTGGGTCCAGAGCTCTTTGGCTTTGGTCTCCAGTCCTGAATTCTCCCACATTACATGAGAAAAGTCCTGTTAGAGAAACCCAGGAGTCCTAATACTGGACCTCTTGACTCCATCTTTGTTACTTTCTATCCCTCTGTTTTCCCTGTAGGACTGTGACTCTTCTAGAAATCTGGGTTCCCCAACAACAGAGAACTCCCAAGTGTATTGGAAAGGAATCACTAGGAACAGATACAGAGAAAGGGAGAAAGCCAGGAAGCAAGTGTTAAATCTAGTCTGAAGGAAAGGGAAATTGAGGAGAGACTTAAGTTAGAATCCCCAAGTCCTTGGAAGATTAAACTGCTGCTGCAGTAAGGGGAATTGAGGTCAGACAGAAGGAAGAACATCCAAACAATGGGGAGTATCAGATCCTAGAATGGGTGATTGAATATGGATCAGGAGAATATATGGAATCATTTGTTCTCTCATGACCTCTTTTAATAAAGGAGGATTTTTCTTATTTGAAAGAGGTAAAGCAGGAGGACGAATGAAATGACCTCTAAAAGTCTCAGCCAGTTCTAAAAAGAATCCTAATAAAATAAAGGACCTCATCCTATGTCTTCTTCTACTGGCATGCAATCCTTTCTGCCCCTCTGCCACCCAGAAACACTTTTAGGATTTTCCTTCAATCTTTTCTTCCTCCTTTAAAACTCCCCACAAAGGATTTCCAAGCCTTTTTGTCTTACTATTTCCTCATATCCTGGAGGGTAGTTACCCTGCAGGTAAGGAAACTGAGGCACAGAATGAGGACAATAGAGATGAGATGCAGGCCAGTGCCCCTGCCCTTCTTCCCTTCTCCCTGCTGGAGGACAGTATGGCCTCATTCTGGGCCCAGGGGGCCAGGAGCCCCTGAGGAGCCGGTCTGACAAGCTTTGGCCCCTCTCCGGTTTCCTGGCTCCTCCATAGGGCCATGGCCCAAGATGCTGGTGGCAGATCTGGTGACAGCTCAATAGAGCTTTGGCCTCCACTCCCTAGGCCTTATCTCCTGGGGCCTGGCCATCTCCATGCCACAGATCAGCATTCAGGGCCTGCCAGCTTCTTGGAGACATAAGCCTGGGGAAGGGGAAGGGCACATGCCCTGATTGGGGGGGGGGGTGGTAGTGACAAAAATTGGGGAGTTTAGCTCTATTTAGCATCTTAATAACTAAAATATCTCTCCAGTGACCCCCCACTGCAGGACCCTCTCTTGCCTAGGGAGTTATGTGGGAGGAGGAGCCCAGGGAAGTGAGGATGAGGTAAAAGTAGATTGGAGAGCCCTGACTTCTTCCATCTTTGTTCATCTATATTTTCAATAAACCCTGGTCTCCCAGCCCCCCTGCCCAGTGGCTCCTTTTTGGGCTTGGAGATTGGTGACGAGGGGGCAGAGAAACAAGGTATTGGCGAGGCCCTGAATTTCTTTGGGGGGAATCTAGAAATTATATCAGTAGTTGTTACACTTAGAGTTCAGAAAAGGAGAAGACTAGTCCTTGTGGCAAATGACAATCCCAAGAATATTTACGATGAATGTCTCCCATCCCATCCCACCCCCAAAAGCCAGAGAGCTCTGCCCTCTGGTGGCTGGACACTGATTTTTCTAGCAAGGACTTCAGGTGGATTAAGACTAAGGTATCTTCTTCTTCCAGCTTCATTCTCCAGCCCAGGCTCTCCGATCTCTACCAGGGAGCTGAGACTGTAAGCAAGCCATTAGATGGAGCTTCGAGGTAGAGGACTGGACCTGGAATCAGGAAGATCTGAGTTCAAATTTGGCCTGAGACATTTCCTGGCTATGTGACAGAATCTGGGCAAATTACTTAATCCCTGGCTACCTTAGTTTCCTCATCTGTAAAATGGAAATAATAATAGTTCCTACTAAAAATGGAGATAATTAAATGGAGATCATAATGAAAATGGAGATAATAGTATGTGCTGTGTAATTTATATTACAAAATATAAAGTATTTTGTAAACTTTAAAGTGGCATTTACATGCTAGTTATTGTAGTGTCCCTGCCCTCTGCATAGGAACTCTTCTCTCCTTATAGATATTCTTTGACCATTTCTCATAAAGGCTACTTCATGTGGTTTTCCCTATGGAGAAAATCTGAAACAGAGAGGGATGTGCTGAAGTTTAGAGATTTGCCATATGTCGGATTAAGGTTGAGAGAGAAGAGATGAATTCAGTTATTTCTTTGCCTCAATCTTACCCAGGTCAGATTCCTCCACAAAAAGGACTCTATAGTCTTCCTTTATCCAATTCAATTCAACAAGTACTTAAGTACCCACTACTCTTAGGTCCTTTATACTGCCTGTTATGTAGTTATCCCCAATGACTAATTTCAATCTCTTCTGTTTTGGATTAATCTCATTTCCTCTGATTCCTCAGTAGAGATGAATTAGAAAGGTGGGAGGTGGCAAGCCATGGAATACCATTTTCTGGGTTGCACTTGACTTCAGCCCTGTCTTTGAGGAGAATGAATACTGGGTCTCAGGGTTGAGAAATTTTTGTTCCTAACTCTTCCTCCTGGGCAACTGAACTGAGTCCTCAGTCACCCTTTAAGGCCAGTTCCACAAAAAGAATGCCAGCTGTTGCCAGGACACTTAGCACTGCCAGCGCAAGTAAGAAGTAAAAATGGATTCCTTGGTGTGGTCCCCACTGTGGCCTGGAGATTCTGAAGGGTGGAAAGGGGGTGCATAGAATCAATATCCATCTGTTGTGTGCCCTAGGGAGCCTGCCCTCCTAGTGCCCTCAATTTACAAATTGGGAGAGGGAAGCCCTGCAGTGCCAAGCTCCGGGCAACTCTCTGCAGGAACATTGTGCCCTCTTTCCAGAGGACAGAGGGCATGGCCTAAAAATTGGGAATTACTGAGCTTGGGGGGGGAAGGGAAAAAGAGGGAGCGGCTAAGATCAGCCCATGAGACAGAGGAGCTGGATGGTTAGAGAAGGGCCTCTAATATGGTCCCATCTCTCCTTCCCTCCTTCCCCTAACCGGAAAGCACATGGGAGAACCAAAGGGGCCAGGCAGAGGTCTCTGGCTCCCAGGAAACACTTTGAAGCTTTTTCTCTCTTTTTTGTTCGGGGAATGAAAACTTTCCAAACATTGACACAAGGGAAGAAAAGCCTATTCTTCTGCTATGGGCCCAGGGCCTGTGTGCCAGACTGGGGCCAAGGGATGGGAGGAAAAAGGAAGAAGGGCAGAGGATGGGGATGGAGGCAATTTTGACTCAGCCAGAAATAAGCATGAACACATACACACGGCCTTCATCCCACCTACTCCACCCCCTCCATTCCAAGTTTGTTGATCATATGATTCCATTTTTACTTCTCTTTCTAGAAATTAATGAAAAATGAAGCTGCCTCAAGAAAATAAATCCTAAATCCAACCTTATTCTTACTTAAAGGTTAACCTAACGCACAATGCTTTCTTCTTTGTCCTGAGGTTTGCACCAACTTCCTTTTCTCTGTATCTGTCTGTCCCTCTCCCTCTCCCTCTCCCTCTCCCTTTCCCTCTCCCTCTCCTTCTCTCTCTCCTTCTCCCTCTTCCTCTCCTTCTCCCTCTCCCCTCTCCCTCCCCCCTCTCCCTCTCCCTCCCCCTCTCCCTCTCCCTCCCCCTTTCCCTCCCTCCCCCTTTCCCTCCCTCCCTCCCTCTCTCTCTCTCTCTCTCTCTCTCTCTCTCTCTCTCTCTCTCTCTCTCTCTCTCTCTCTCTCTCTGTCTCTCTCTGTCTCTCTGTCTCTCTCTCTCCTGTCTCTGTCTGTCTGTCTGTCTGTCTGTCTGTCTCTCTCTCTGTCTCTCTCTCTGTCTCTCTCTCTCTCTGTCTCTCTCTCTCTCTCTCTGTCTCTCTCTGTCTCTCTCTCTCTCTCTCTCTCTCTGTCTCTCTCTCTCTCTCTCTCTCTCTGTCTCTCTCTGTCTCTCTGTCTCTCTCTCTCCTGTCTCTGTCTGTCTGTCTGTCTGTCTGTCTGTCTCTCTCTCTTTCCTCTCTCTCTCTTTCTCTCTCTCTCTCTCTCTCTCTCTTCTTTCTCTCTCTCTCTCTCTCTCTCTCTCTCTCTCTCTCTCTCTTCCTCTCTCTCTCTGTCTCTCCTCTCTCTCTTTCTCTCTCTCTCTCTTCTCTTTCTCTCTCTCTCTCTCTCTCTCTCTTCTCTCTCTCTCTCTCTCTCTCTCTCTCTCTCTCTCTCTCTCTCTCTCTCTCTCTCTCTCTCTCTCTCTCTCTCTCTCTCTCTCTCTCTCTCTCACATCTCTCTCTATTCCACTGTGTTTAATACACTTTGGAGAGTCTATCAGGCCAGACTGATGTTTGAGTTGGAATTGGTAATCCATTAAAGATACAAAGCCAAGCTCTGTAAGAGGAGATTGTGGAGTAATTTCTCATTTCCCTGGATGGCAAAACAAATGAGAATGAACTAAAATTGCACTAGACAGGAGAGTTTCCCCGATCGCTGGTCTGATCAGCTCACCCCTGAAGAAGTGGGGACACATTTCAGAAAGGAAAAATTCTGAGTTCAGAGCAGTCACCAGGATAGAAAGACTAGAGGGAAGCATAACATTTCTAAGATCTACTAAACAAACTTAGGGTGGTTAGCCTGGAAAAGAAAAGACAAGGTATGAAGTGGGGAGACATAATCTAGTTGTTTCAAATATTTGATGGGCTGTCACGTGGAAGAGAGGACAGATTTGTTCTGATTGAATCCAGAGGAAATAAGTAGGAAAAAAAAGTAGAACCTGAAAATGGGCTCTGCCATTTAGTTTTTCCAAAGTTTCTGAAATGATCTCTTTCTTACAAAGACATTGTAGGGGGAGTGGACAGAAAGCTGGCCTCAAAGTCAGGAAGACCCAAGTTCAAGAATAGCCTCTGACATACACTGACTTTGTGATTATGGGCAGATCATTTAACTTCTTGGTGCCCAGTGAATTTTCTAAAACCCTAAGTGCCAATCCGTATTGCATGAGGGAGTTAGTTCCCTCATAATGAATTTCCTTCACAAAGAAATCACAGATCTAAACAAACAAAAATTATTAACTGACATCTACGTAGTACATTTAGATTTGCAAAGAACTTTGGATAGATTATCTCCTGTAATCTTCACAATAACTATAACCATACCCTCACATAGATATATATGTATGTGAGAGAGAGACAGAGACAGAGACAGGCAGAGAGACAAAGAGGGAGAGAGAGGAAAAGAAGAAGAGAGAGAAATTATGTCAATTGCTGTAGGGTAAGAATTATTTCACTTTAATTATTGTTTTTCCAGTGCCTAACATATTCCCGTCACTTAGTAAGTACTTCTTAAGTGCTTGCTGAATTGAACTGAGATGGGATTCAGGTGTTCCTGACTCCAAATCCAACACAAGAAACTGAGGAATCCCATAAAGAAAGGGAGGGGAAGACAGAGACAAAAGAGGAAAGAGATAAAATAGCAGAATGGATAAGAAACAAAGGATACCACACAAAATCAGAAAATGAGGTGGGAAAGTGGATTCATAGAAGAAAAGTGGAAAGAATAAAGAAATAGTCTAAAAAGCCAAAGAAGAAAGTTTGGGAACAATGAAAAGAGGAAACGAAAAAGAATGCTGTCACCTCTAATTTCCCTCTTGTCATTCATCCTGATTGTTATCCCTGAGAAAAATTTTCCTCCCAACCTGGTCTCTACCTGCCTCCCAACATACTTGGTCAAGACCTCCCCTGGTTGTCAATTAGGATAGGAAGAAGAAGCAACCTAATTTAATAGGAGCTCCAATTAAGAAGGAAAATCCATTGCTAAAAAATAAAGTTGTGATAAATGCAGACTGGCTTGCTTAGCTGGTTAGAGCACAAACTTCTAAGTACTTGATCTTGTGTTTGTGGATTAGCTGAAGGTGTGGAGGTATATGAAATTGGTTCACAGGCACAGATTGCTCCCTTAATCCTGTCCAATCACTTTAAAAGGCCCTAAGGTTTAATGAAAAAGAGTTGGGAAAACTAGGTGCAGATCATGATTTCAAAACTGTATGATCTCCAATAGATTAGCCACTGCAAGGTTGTGACTAATTTGATTTTTGTCTTTTCAGAAAGACACAAGACCCATTTATTGCACTGACTTGATAGCTGAGTGACAAAAATAAAGTTATCTTACCTTCTGAATTCTGTTTCCTTTTTTTGTAAAATGGAGACAAAAATGGATTGAAAAATTTACTGAATGATCCAGGGAGGAAAATCATTTTACCACTTTGAGCCAGGGCATTATAGATTAAGATATCTGGGTAAATTAGAACAAAGCTTTTTAAACTGTGAAAAATGTAATTGAATATGGGGGTCACATAAATGTTTGATTTGTACCTATTTTATATACATATATACCTGAGATCACATAAAAATTTCTCAGGCAAAAAGGAGTCCTGAGTGGAAAAAGTTGAAAAGTTGTGATTAAGACTAGCTGTTTTATCCATTTCACATGAAGGAAATGGAGCAAGGACTGGGGAAAAGTACCTGCCCTGAACCTGGTCAGGACCATCTGCTGGACCCTGGGACAAGAGCTGCCCTACATTCAACTCTCTCACTTATTATTTGGGTGACCTTGCCCTAGCTCTTCAATCATTTCTCATCTGTGAAACGAGAGGAGTTAGAATAGATGATATCTTGTCTCCTTCAGCACAAAATCTGTGACCCTGCGATCTCTCTGTTCCCTTCCCGGGTCTAAAATTCTGTGATCATGATCTCTCTTGGCCTTCTGAGTTTGACTTTGGTCTGAGTCCTGGAAACTAGGACAATATCACCCTCTGGTGGCAGAAGTAGGGGCAAAGTGGGGACACAGCCCTTGTGTGTTGGAGCTTTGGCCTGCCTGCCTTCCCCTCTCTGGGCCCAGTTTGGAGGTGGAGGGGATGAGAGGGAGATCCTTTCCCAGCCACTCCTGGCCCTGGTTCTCCATCAGGAGCCAAGTCACTTGGGTGTGGGAGGTGGCAGACACAACAGCTGGGGGCATCAGATAACAGATGAAGGAGGCAGATAAAACAGCTGGCACCAGCAGATACAACAACTGGAGGTGGCAGACACAACAGGCGGAGGTGGCAAACGGGCCAGCTAGAAGCCAAGGGCCCTGCTGCCCATGGAGATGGAGCTGAGTGAAATGGGACATTGAGGCTGTGTCTGCCTTGGTTTTTTCCTAGCGTCACTACAAGTGCAGCAGAAATATTTCCCTTGAAAGTTTGAGAGCAAGGAGGAAAACCCTGCTAGAAAGTTCTGGCACAATTGTTTTTATGTTGATATGTTCCAGAGGTAATCACTACTATGCTCTCTTTTAAAAAAAATTTCAAATCATAAGGGAAAGAAAAAGCAGCAGCAGCTGTCTAGACCCCTGGATGCTCTGAAACCTTTACTGGCCTGCCTTTCAGGAAGTGTCAGGCTTTTGTGGGCTCATTTAACCCCTGCTCCTCAAGATGAAATTACCTTCCCAGGGCAGGTCCAGGACATCTCCAGGAGGTCAGGCCCCTAGGCCAAATGCAAAAGCTTGGTTCACCAATGCTTTACTTCTGGAAAAGTACAAGTTACTCCACAGGCAAGCAGGGGTGCCAGACGTCCAATCTAGAGGAGACTGTCTCCTATTTCAATGCTTTGTTTGCTTTTCTACTAGCAGGATGCATAGCAGAACTGAATATAAGCCTAGTCAGACACAGCCAATAATTAGCACTCAATCCCTCTTGTACCTTCTTCCCTGGGCCAGCTTGAAATCTGCCAATCTTACTCAAGGGCTTCTCAAAAAAAAAAAAAATGCCCCACCACCTTTGGGAGAGCTCCTTCTTTCACTGCAGCTTCCTTTGTTCTATCTGCATGTATGAGTCCTGCCTTTACCTTTACCTGTGATACAGGATCCTTCAGGTATGAGATCAACCTCCAAGCATTGTTTGGAGACAAAGGGATCAGAGGAAAGGGAGAAGTTTCTGAGATGTTGTAGTATAAGAAGAAACTCCGGTTTAAATATACTACTTCTGAGCTTGTTTCCTCAATGGCCAAATAGAAAAAATAAAATTTTCAGTACCTGCTTCACAGGATTTTTATAAAGATCAAGTGACAAAATGTACAAAAATATATAGGAACAGGGCCTGATAATTGCACTGCTATATAGAGAACTCCTGAATGAAAAAATTCCATCTATCAATATAGATCAGTATCTTCTCTACAATTTACATTTTTTTTAAACTGCCTGCAGCATGCAGAGGTCAAGTGACTTCTGGATGAACACGTCCAGCCAGTCTTAGAGGTGGGCTTTAAAGCACTGAATAAATGTCAGTTATTATATCTATTGTATTTTCGCTGGGTTTTAGGAATGGGGACTGAAAGCTGTAAGGGATCTTAGAGACATTTCATTTGACAGGTGAGGAGACTGAGGTCCAGAGAGTTTTGACGTGCCCCAAGTCATGCTGGTAGTAGCAGGGGCAGAATTTAAGCCTGGGTGCTCTGCCACAAAATCAGGGTTCTCTGCACTCTGTATGATGAAATGTACCAGCGTCAGCAGAATTTTACTTTGGATTCAAAAGGCTCCAGATAATTCCTTATGGGGCTTAATGGAGATTGGGTCTACTTAGGAGCAGTGGATCCCATTTCAGGCTCTCCTCATTCTCATCTCAAAGGATCTTGGGGTGAGACTGTGATCAAATCTGAAACCAGGTTGATAGTAGTTTCACATCAGAAAGTAGAGGATATTCAAACATCCTCTAGGGATGGCTGCCAGAGGAAGGAAAGGGTCTTGTATAAATCTCTGCCATGCTGTCTCCCTCTCCAGATGACTTCGGTTGCAAAGGTGTACTATAGCCAGACCACCCAGACAGAGAGCCGGCCCCTGATGGGCCCGGGGCTGCGCCGCCGGCGGGTACTGACTAAGGATGGCCGCAGCAACATCCGCATGGAACACATCGCTGACAAGCGCTTCCTCTACCTCAAGGACCTATGGACCACCTTCATTGACATGCAGTGGCGCTACAAGTTGTTGTTATTCTCGGCCACCTTTGCAGGCACCTGGTTTCTCTTTGGTGTGGTGTGGTACCTGGTGGCTGTGGCCCATGGAGACCTGCTGGAGCTAGGGCCCCCCGCTAACCACACGCCCTGTGTGGTGCAGGTGCACACGCTCACCGGTGCCTTCCTCTTCTCCCTTGAGTCACAGACCACCATCGGCTATGGGTTCCGCTACATTAGTGAAGAGTGTCCGCTGGCCATTGTCCTCCTCATTGCCCAGCTGGTGCTCACCACCATCTTGGAGATCTTTATCACAGGCACCTTCCTGGCCAAAATTGCCCGGCCCAAGAAGAGGGCTGAGACCATCCGCTTCAGCCAGCATGCTGTGGTGGCCACCCACGATGGCAAACCCTGCCTCATGATCCGCGTTGCCAACATGCGCAAAAGCCTGCTCATTGGCTGCCAGGTGACAGGTAAGCTGCTCCAGACCCATTTAACCAAGGAAGGGGAGAGCATCCGGCTCAATCAAGTCAATGTGGCCTTCCAGGTGGATACAGCCTCTGACAGCCCATTCCTCATCCTGCCCCTTACATTCTACCATGTGGTGGATGAGTCCAGCCCTCTACGGGACCTGCCCCTGCGCAGTGGTGAGGGGGACTTCGAGCTGGTTCTGATCCTCAGTGGGACGGTGGAATCGACCAGCGCCACCTGCCAAGTGCGCACCTCCTACTTGCCAGAGGAGATCCTCTGGGGCTATGAATTCACGCCTGCCATCTCACTCTCAGCTAGTGGCAAGTACGTGGCTGACTTCAGCCTCTTTGACCAGGTGGTAAAAGTGACCCCTCCCGGCTGCCTCCGAGATACCACTGTCCGTTATGGGGACCCTGAGAAGCTCAAACTAGAGGAATCGTTCCGGGAGCAGGAGGGAAAGGAGGGCAGTGCCCTCAGTGTGCGAATCAGCAACGTCTGACTGATTTGACTCCCACGTCCCTCACCCCTTCTGGCCAGAGGAGATATTCTCTGGTTCTACCTTCCCCCCTGTCTCATGCCTGTTCTCTCTCTCCCAGGCTCCTTGGGGAGAGCCCCAGGATCGCCCTTCTCCTAATCCCATCTCCCTCCCCCAGGGGCCCGTCGTTTCCTTAGGCCAGCCTGAGGGAACGGACCCCTTTGGAGTCGGAGTCCCACCTCTGAGCCAAGGTTTGGGGTATTTGGGACACAGCAGACTGGGCTGAGGAAGAATAGGAATTCTCAGCTATTACTGGAGACTCTGTAAGAGAGCTTTGCAATTGGATGGATGGATAAACTCTGCTCCATTTATAAAGCTTGGTGCCTTAAGGATGGAGGACTTTTCTTTTTCTACCTTCCCACGCAGCTAGTTCCCTGAGATCAAGCTCCCTCTGCTGGTCACTCTGGGGATTACACTCTTAGATATGTCTCATACTGGGACCTGGCAGTGGATAAAGCATCAGCCTACCATGGAATCTCTGCTAAACCCCAACAGAGTACACTACTTTCTCTTCACAATTCCCCACGTGGACCTTCTCCCTATGCCCCAGATTCTACTTGTCCCTCCTTTAATACCTTTGTTCCCAGACATTGGAATTGATCATAATAAATGACCACAACATATAGTCCTACCACAATCATATACTCATAAGAGTTTAAAATTCTTTAAATTGAGGATCACTGGGAAAGAAAAACCGTCCAGATTTCAGGTGCTTATCTCCCTAGGTTACTCCAGGTGTTCTGTGAGAGGTCTGACCCTGGTGACCACATTCTACAAAGAAAGATTCAGGTGTCTGAACCCTTAGGAAAGGGTCTAAGACGATGTTTCAGACAGAAGCTGTACCTAGGTACCCCCCTTCTAACCAGTTTGTTCAATGTCCCCTTTCCCCTTACTATACTGGCTCTATTTCCCAAGATGAACAGGAAGTAAAGAGGAATTTTCTTTATTCTTTGCTACACCGAGGACCAGTTCTCAGGGCCCAGAAGCTCTAGTGGAATTGGACAAAAATCCCACCGCGTGGGAAGTTTTCTATAAGCCAGGCTTTTGAGTTGAGTTTCTAGGGTACGCTGCCTTCAAGGACCTGGTGATTTGTTGTTGAGGACTGGACAGAAACTCACATCTATGACGGGAAGTCACTATTACACTCTCAGTCACCCTGTACTCCTCTGAAAAGTACAAGTTCCCAGGCCATTAGGTAAATACCGGAATGCTCTTGGGAAGAAGAACATGACATTCCCGGGTTCTAGAAGAAAATGAAAGAGGCTTTCCCTTGTCCCAACTCTGCTGTTTGCCCAGAACTCAGTCCCAGATGCTCAGTGAGCAAGTATCTCAAAGGAACAGAACTGGATTATTGGATGGGATCCAAGGAAAGCAGTGTAACACAGTAGAAAGAATGTGAGATTTGGAGTCAAGGGACCCGAGTTCAAATTCTGGTTCTGCCCTTTATTGCCTTTGTGATCTAGAGCAAATCATTTAAACTCTCTGGGTCTCAGTTCCCTCCTCTGCAAATCATGTGAACTAACTGACCTCTAAAGTCTCTTTTAGCTCCAAATATGATCCATTCTCTGGCAGAGACCAAGTTGGGCAGACAGTGAGGTTTCTTGCCTGAAGAAGGCCTCCATATCCATGGAGGATAGCCTTATCGGCAGGTAACAGGGATACATTTTGCAAGATTCTTGTGGAGTATCGTTAAATGAGGTAGTTGAGAGAAAGCAATTCTCTGTTTATATAATAAGCCTATGGCCAGAAAATCACATCCCAACCTAAAACATGTTTGCATTTAGATGTTCATATATATATATATATATATATATATATATATATATATATATATATATATATATATATATATATATATATATATATATATATATATATATATATATATATATATATATATATATATGCTCATTCTGTAGCCTTAGTAAACAGGCTCAAAACATCTCCAGCTGGCCTCAGAATCACAGACTGACCAGATCTGTGTTCCACCCAAGAAGAACCTTTTGAACTTGGCTACTCCCACCTGCCAAGTGGAGATTGATACCACTTCCCCAACAATCTTTGCTCATAATAAACCCAGCTAGAAGCCCCTGGCCTAGGTGGAGTTTAGACAGAGATGAAGCTTACAGATATTTGAAAGCCTTCCACAGGGACCAGAAGGGAAAGGACCATCTGCTGGATTTTTCTTCTTGGAATCGACTTCCCAAATTTCTTCTGTATATATCTATATACAGAACGGGACTCATACACACTGACTTTAATGTCCATATCTATATGTTATACCTAATCAGTCCCCATCCATCTGGTTTCTATTGCACATAGCTGCCACCTCCTTATATGAGTCATTTCTCCTCCCTCCCTCCACTCCCTTAGTCTTAATTTCTCAGACTTCCAGACTCTTTGGACAACTAGCAAACTTAGAGAGATTGACCGGAACCCAATTCACTGACTTCCCTACTTTCCCTATTTGTGTCTTGCATCCAAGTCCAGATCTCCCTGTAAGTTGCACTTTATCTGACATGAGGATCCCACTTTTCTCCCCAACCCTGAATGCCTTCAACAGAGAGCTGTCTCTGTCCCCAGATGAGACATTTCTCTTCTAAACTATGAGATGTGCCTATAAGTATGGACAGTCCTTAAGGAAATGGATCACATCTCTACTAACCATCATCCAAGAATGTGGGGGGAAAGGGAAAGAGAAAGTTAAGAGTGTGGAAGGGGAATGTTTCTGAGGATGGCCTGGTAACCCATGGAGGGGGATCCTTGAAGTGTCTGGGTAAGAAGACAGAAGAAAATGGTGGTATGGAGGGAACCCATGGAAATCCACAAAACCTTTATGCATTACCATTCACCTAATTACATCATTAGACACCTTAGGTAAGAGAAAAAGGTGTAGGCAGGATTTGGGGGAGAGGTCACATGACATGTATAGAAGATTTACCTATGGAAGAGAGAGAAAAAAATAATATATATATATAATATATACATATATGTATTGTAAATATGTGTACAGAAAAGTGCACGGAGAGTGTACAGTGAGGAACTGATAAAGGGTGGGGATTGGGGGAGGGGTGGATGGGATGCCCAGACTCTGTCTCATGATGGTCACTGGTTCTGGTCACAGTCTAGAGTTGAGAGATTTTCTCTGAGGTCTATGGAGACTGAGAAAGGTTAGATCTTGTTGGAAATAAAGATATTTAGAAAACTAATTGTTCTCCAGAGCCCAGCATGCTGCTAGAACCCAAATGGGGTCTACTGATGAGTAGGGGAAGAAGCAGAGAAAATAAGAAAGGACTCTTCAGGAAAAGGGGTTTTTTTGGTTCTTATTCTCAGTATAGAAGCTCAGTCTGGTGGAAAACTTCTTAGCTCTGTTTCTGAATCCTAGCTTTTGGCTTCTAGACCACATATCCTCCTCCTTTTTCTTTTTTTAAAGTACAGTCCAATCCAACATGTCCCTCTCGGTAGTCTTTATTCTTTTAAATTCACAGGGTGATGGCAACTATAGCCTGAGCTGTTAGGACTAATGACTATCATATTGGAGCCTTACCACTGAGATTCCATCTTGGCTTCCTTATCATATAAGCGGAGGGGGAAGGGGGAGGGAGGTAGGAGCAGGAGAGCTGTGGTAAGAGGATTCTGTCTCATCTCCCAGGGTCCCTCCCTCCAATTCTCCAATTCAGGGTCAGTGGGCTGCTACTTCCAATGGTACTCCTAAGATAAATGCTTAGGTATCTGTCTAAATGCTGATTAAAAGCAGCACTTAGGAGAAGAATGTCCCCAAGGACAGGTAGACCTGCCTATTATGAGTAGATCATCCTATCATGAGTGATGATACTTCATTTCTGTATAGCTAGGATGAGAGGATAGAATTGCTCTAAAGGATAGCCAACTGTATCGTTCATACTTGGATTATTCCCCTCAGTGTCTCCCAAATCTAATGAGACCACCTGGGGATTTCATATGTGGCCTGAAGAAAAGGAAGAGGTTATCTACAACTCCCCCATCCTACATGGCAGGAATACTATTCTCTTCCCCAGCCTGCTACCCTAATCCTCCTTCACTTGGTTTATCTAGTTTGTTTATAAAGTAACATATGCTGTCTTCACTATAAAGCTAGCTTGGGCCTTCAGCCCAGTAATGACCCATTGTACTGAACCAGAAGTATCTAGGAAAAGGTGTTTCCATTCATTGCGCTAAAAACTAAACCAGGTCAGATTTATCCAGGAAAAAGATGCTTGAGTATTTTTTTTTCTGTACAGAATAAGCTACTAAATAAAATATTTCATCACCATGATTTGTATCCAGGCTGTTCTTGGAAAAAAAAACAACCATTGTAACAACAATAAAGTATTATTAATGGAGGAAGTTGGATAGACAGGCAAGGGGGGCAGAGATAGAGCAATCTGGGGGTTTTGATCAAGTGAATATATTCTAGTTCTTGGTCTGATCCTTCTCCTTTCATTTCCACTAAATATTTGATTAAGACAACTCATCTTTCCACTTGCTTTTAACCCTGATGCCCCATATACCTTGGGTGGGGGAAAGGGAAAGTCAGTGATTTTGTCAAAAAGGATAAAAAAAAAATTTGCTATCCCCTTTGAAGTCTTATTTGGAAACATGCTCCCAAAAAGTCACTTTATCTTTAATACTAGACACTTTCAATCTAGTAAGTAGCACAAAACTAATTTTTTTTCCTCTTTTGAAACAATCGGTTGGCCTGTTGCCTGTATTTGTGGATAAATCTTCACAAAATCACAGAGTTGGAAAGGACATCAAAAGTCCATGGTCCTATTTCCCTGGCTTAGGCAAAGAATCTGCCTTAAATCTCAGAGAAATTAATCTCTTCTGCCTTTCATTATTGAACTTCTGAGAGAGACTTGTATATTCCCATCCTGTCAAACAGGGTTTTTTTGGTTTTTGTTTTTTTAACCAAGAAAGGAAATAAATTCAAAAGCCTCTGTTCCAGATAATAGGTAAGGAAGAAAGAAAAAGTGAAGTCTCATAAATAAACATTTAACAATAACAATAAACATTTATTGAGTACCTATTATGTTTGCATAAAGCACTGATATTACAAATATATAAAATCCAGTCTCTGCCCTTATAAAGTAGTGGGGGGGAGGGGAAAAGGAGATGTAGGTAAACTAATAAATAGTAAGTAGTTAAAATTAAGTACCAAATAAATAATTACTCCCATTTCTATTGTGCTTTAAAGTTCACAAAGCATTTTACTCACACCAACCTTGTGAGGCAGAAAAAGCATTATCACCCCTTTTTTACAGATGGGAAAACTGAGACTCGACAAAGTGAAGTGATTTCTCCAAGTGATTAAGCTAGAATATGTTGAAGCCAGGCCCCAAGTCTATCGATTCCAAGTCTTTGTTCTTTCCATGGATAAATAATTATGCTCAAGAAATCTCAAGGACAGGGATGTCACTTCGGAAAAGGCTTCAGAAAGCAGGTGATTTGTGAGCAGGCCTTTGAAAAATGAATAGAATTTAGATAAGGGAAGGGAACTGGGAGCACATTCTGAGTGGGAAAATAGCATGAACAAAGACTGGAGGATAAAAATGCACAAGGTATATTTAAGAATGGGCACCCAAATGGTGCAGTGGATGGAGTGCCAGGCCTGAAGTCAGCAAGACTCCTCTTCCTGAGTTCAAGTCTACCTCAGATTTTTACTATCTATGGGACCCTAGGCAAGCCATGTCAACTTCCTGGTCTCAGTTTTCCCATCTATAAAATGAACTGGAGAAAGAAATGGCAAACCACTCTAGTATCTTTGCCAAGACAACCTCAAATGGGGTAACCAAAACTCAGAAATGACTGAAAAGTGACTAAACCACAACAGAAATATTTAGGAATTACTAAAAGATGTATTTGGCTAGAGCAAAGAGATTTTTGGAAGGGAGGAGCAGAATATAAGCCTAAAGAAAAATTCGAGATTATAAAGAGCCCTGAATATTGAATGCTCAGTTAATGAATGGATGGGGGGGGAAGTATTTATGCAACACTTACTGTGTACAAAGTAGTGTGCTGAAAGCTGAAGTTACAAATTTAAAAAAAAAAATCATAGTCCTAGATCTCAAAGAATTCATTTTCAAATAGGGGAAGGCAGAGTTCAGCTTCAAGTCAGAGGGAAAGATCCAGTGATCCTTAAAGAATTTGGATTTTATTTCATAGACTAAGGATCTTTAAACAAGAAACCAAAGTCTACCCGCCAACCTCTCCATATCTCCTTAGGTTAAGATTTCCATTCATAGGCACAAAACTTGGTCTTTTCTTGCTCTAGCCAAAAATTTCACTATAACAGGTTACCCCCAGTGATTGTCACTTTGGGACAAATTCAGTAAATAAAAATGTATTGAAATCTATTAGATACAAGACACTATACTAGGTACTTTGGGAATAGGGATAAGGGCCATCAAGATTATTTAGATGCAGCTTCTGCCCTCAATATCTTATTCTCTAGTAGGGAAGGACATAACACATTATGTAATAAGTGTTATGTGGATGATCCAGATTATAAATGGCATACAATTAGTGATATGACAAAGATCAACTACAATTCAGGAGGACTTGTGATGAGACCTGCTGCCAGAACGTCAGACTGAGACACAGCCAATGCAGGAATTTATTTCTTTTGACTATACATGCTTAAAACAGGGGTACTGATTTTCTTCCTTTATTAATTGAGGGGAAGTGGATAAAAATCAAAGAATGTGAATCTGAAAATAAAATAAAATTTCTTTAAAAATGTTTTTAAATCAAATAGTGGTATCATAGAAAGTATTAGCCTGGGAGTTAGGATAACTGATTTCCAGTTCCTGCTTTGCCCTTTTCATCTAGGCCCCCAAAAAGATTAGACATTTCAGATTGAAAGAAATGATATCTTTTTAAGAATGAGATTTAGAATATATAACATTGTCATGGCTTCGGGGAGATTATTTTGTCAAAAGCTAGAGAACTCTGGAACATCTAGATGGTAGTGAGTAGAGTGCAAAGCCTGCAGTCAGGAAGTCTCATTTTCCTGAGCTCGAATCTGGCCTCAGACCTTAATGTTTGACCCTGTCCAAATCACTTAACCTCATTTGCCTCAGTTTCCTCATCTGTTAAATGAGCTGGAGAAGATAATGGCAAGCTACCCTAGGAAACCCCAAGTGGGATCAAGAAAACTCAGACACTAAAACAACTGAACAACAACAATAATTTCCTGACTCCAACCTAGTGCTCTAACCACTGTAACTGCTCCAATAGGGCTCATGGAGAGTCAGAAACAAGTGAAGAAAGGTTAAAACACAGAGAACACTGGCTCCATATATTAGCTTAAGAGAAACTCCCAAGTCTGTGAGACTATGTAGATTTCTCTTTTTATTTACACTCCATACTAACTCAGCTTGGCAATTATTTTTGAATATATTTATATTCATATGCACACACATATACATATGTATGTATATGTGTACACTTCCATTTATACTTTTATGTTTCAAGATTCTTGATTTTGTTGATAATTCACTCTCTAAATCTGCAGATCCCAACTCCTCTTTAAGTTTTTTGGTTATTTTTGAGAGTTCTGGTATTAAAAAAAAAATCCATCACTTTGCTGCCAACCTGGTGATGAACCCCACAAAGTTGACAAGGCTGTTCTTTGAAACCAGATAGACACCTGTCACCTTCAAAGCCTTGCTTGCTCTACTGGCATAGCTTCCAAGAATCCAGGATCATCTCCACGACAAGAGGCATCTGAAAAAGACTTAACTGGCTGGGAAACACCGTGATCTGAGAAAGAGCTTTTCCAGGGTCTTGCATTGTCCTCTGGCCATATATGCTTAGCCCTGAACAATTGGTGGCAGTAGGGACCTTTGCCTTTTAAGCAAACCTTACAAAATACGCTCTTATGGTCGTATTTGGCACACTGGTGATAACTCAAATAGAAATGGAAGATTCACTGAACCATAATAAGGATCCCTGTGAGTCCACATATTAATTATATATTAATATTATTTATATTTTATTATATTTTTATTTAGCCAAGTACATCCTGATTATATTTTCATCTGGTTGTACACTCCAGAGGGCTGTGGGCAGTAGTGGACACTGTATATGGAATGGAGAAAGAAGGTAGAGGGAAGGAAAAGTAGAAAATGGGTGCTAGAATTGAGCACCAAAATACGTGTGGTGTTACATATGGCAGAAGCAGAATAGAATCACTGTGGTTTGAATCATATCACTAAAGTCAAGCTAAAGGCAGGCAGGAAATGCAGTGTTCCATTTGGACAGAGTGACCAGAGAAGGCTTAGACAGTAGGAAAAATATGACTACTGAAGCTAAAGACAAAGATTCCTTGCATAATTTTAGCTGAATGTGTTCTACAAGGGGGCCCAAGGCCCAGGGGTAGATAAACCAACTAAAAGAAGAGGCAGCTTTTGAGACATTTTGAAAGAATCAAAAGTCTTTGGTAACAAGTTGCTCACAGGAGCAAGGGATCACCAGATAATACACACACACACACACACACACACACACACACACACACACACACACACACACAAAGCTATGTACAGGACAAATAGAAAATAATTAAAAGAGGGAAGGCCTTGGAATTAAGAGTTTGGGGGAAGCTTCCTATGGCAAGTAGAATTTTACTTGGGACTTAAAACAAGTTAGGGAAGCCAATAGTCAGAGGGGGGGAGAGAGAGAGCATTCCAAGATCGTGAGACAGCCAGAAAAAATGTGTAGAAAGATAGAATGTCTTATGTGTGCAACACTCAGCAGACCACTTCACTGAGTAAAGTTTAAAAAGACTAGAAAAACAGGAGGGGACTAGAAAAGCTATGAAGAGCTTTGGATACCAAACAAACATTTTGTATTTAATCTTGGAAACAATAGGAAGCCACTGGACCTTATTAAGTGGGGGGGGGGGGGGGAGAGGGGAGTGGCTAACGGGTTTGACATAAGAAGACCTGGGTTAATTAAATACCAATTATTATGTATCAGCCATTCTGCAAGTTATGGACCTATAATGATTAAAAGAAAACGACAAAAAAGAAAAAAGAAAAAAAAAAAAGAAAGTCTGGAGCTCTCGCGGAGCTTAAATTAACTGTAAAGAACATGCACAAGGACAAATAATGTAAGGGGAATATGGTTGTTCCTTCCCTAGCTGAAACAATCTCAGCAAGCAATTTGTAGATAATACCATAAAGAGGATTTGATGGCTAACTCAATGACCTTTTGAAAATCTGAGCATCCTTTTCTGAATTAATCAGATAAAGCCACATGATTTTCAGGGCTGAAAATGAGCTACATGCCTGAGGGGGCTTTAAATAACTAAAAAAGTTGACTAGTTGAATGCAGACTAGATGTTACTTTTGCAGGAGATCCCCTACTTGGGGAAGACTCTCCAAACTATCCCATTCTATTGGATGAGGAGTTTAGCCTCAGAGCTGCTTGTCCAAAAGGATGAATCTTTAAATTTAATGCAATAGGAGAATTAGGTCAGGAGAATTCAATGCATAGAAGACGGAGCAGAGCCATAAACTTTGGACAGAAATAAATCCTGGCGGTGCACTGAAGCAGTTAGCAGGATTGTGTGGACTCCAGAAAACAGAAAAGAGAAGCATATATGGAGTGAAGACATTTGAGAGTTGATACGTGGAGAAAAGCAGATCCCGAAAGCACGTTTAAACCAGCAGACAATGCATCCAGGGGAGCTCTGTGAGGACTTCCAGGTCCTGCGGTTTTGAAGGTGTCCATTACTCCGGCCATATATTCAGTACCCATTTGGCACAGAACCAGTGTACTCTATTCATGTCCACTCTTTCACACACACACTGTGTGTACTTCTGGGAGATTATGTTCCTGAGGTAATGAAAATGTTTTGTAGCCACTGTTTATACTCTTCAGCCTTAGTAAATAAAAGTTTTTGTTCAAAGCCAACCATGTAATTGTTAATGAGAAGCACACCCCAACCAAGTGGTGACTTAAGATTTATGGTTTTAAAAATGGAAATTCACAGGATAATCCTAGAACTTGAAGTGGTAGATCTGTTTTGAGAGGGAATCAAACTCAAAATGAATGCAGTTAAATGAGTATCCCATGAGATGACTGAGAAATAAATGCAAAGTCATTTCAATGGGGAAAGAGGAGGTGCTAATATTTGAAAAATCATGAAAGGCTTCTTGTAGGAGACAACACTTGCACTGAACCTTGGAGGGAGTGGATTCCTGGAGTTGGAAGTATAGAGGGACAGCACAGAGGTCATACGTCTCTATGTGAAAAAACAAAACAAAACATGGAGGTAGGCAATGCAATATGCATGTAGGGGTATAGTAAGGTTCAAATGAAATAAGAGATGGAAAATGCTTCGCAAATCTCAGAGCACCTTACAAACACCATTTATTGTTTTATTGTTAGCTTACAGTCACCTGACTTCATTCCCTGAGTCTTTACTGCATTTTTCTTGAGATCAAGCGATATTTATAGAGCAATACAGCCATAAGATGGTAAATGTTTAACAACTGGGCTCCTGGGGGGGGTATGCACATATACTTTTACATTAATCTGAATTGTTACCCCATTTCCCCCATCCCTTTCTTAAATCTAGAAATCAACACAACAATAAATCAAAAACCGATTTGTAGCAACTCATAATTTTGAGGTATTGATGCTCAACTGAAAACTTAACGATGGGTTCTTGCAGGTTGGTTAGAGTTGGCTCCAGCCCCCCTCTGGAAGCATAGAAAACAGTAAAAGTAAACAGTGACAGTAAAAAAGTAGCAGTAAAACTTAACTGGTATGCAGAGTATGTAGAAGCAATCAAGGAAAATAGATTGGAAATCAGACTGTGACAGGTTTTTGTTGTGTGTGTGTGTGTGTGTGTGTGTGTGTGTGTGTGTGTGTGTGTGTGTGTGTGTGTTTAAACACCAAAAAAGGAGCTTGTATTTTATCTAGAAGCAATCGGGAGTTAATAGTAATAGGCAGTGTTTATATAGTGCTCATCTCACAGGATACTCATTTAATCTGCACATATTTATATGTACCAGGCACTATGTTAAGAGATTTACCCTGGGAGGTAGAGAGTATTATTATCCCCATTTTGCAGGTGAGGAAACTGAGGCAAACAAGTTCAGTGACTTCTGCAGAGGCCAGCTTAGAACTCCAGTTTCCTCATTTCCGCCACCTGGCTACCTGGCGCCACAGAAACTTCTAGAGCTCTGGAATGACATCACACACCGTGGGTTTTCTGAATAACCATATGATAGCTTTGTGGAGGATCCTTGGAAGAGGCTACAAATGTCAGATGGGGAGAATTTTGATGGCTGGTGAGGCTACAACTAGGAATCCCGGCAGTGGAGAATGCAGCCACTAAGAGATTGTAACGATGTGGGGTGGGACAGTAGCGGGGGTGTTTAACTTAGAAAAGAATAAGGGGAAGGAGAAGCGCAGTGTGGCGACTTGGCCCACAAGGACAGAACTAGGAACGTGAATAGAAGCAACAGGGAGGCCCATTGAGGCTCAAAGAAAAACTTTCTAACGAACCAAAGACGTTCCAATTTTTGTATCTATTTGAACCTTGAAGAACCAGGCAACAGTGCATGAATCCGCTACTCCTCCTGTTTCTAAAGGGAAGATCCGGCACAGAGAAAATGCTAGTACTAAGGGCTCGCCATTTTTTTTTTTTTTTAATGTACAAAAATAACGAGACTTTTTTCATAGCTAGTTAGCGGCGGTAGAAAGAACATTAGATCCTGAGCCAGAGAGCTGGATTCGAATTCTGTTTCTTCCACGTTCTACTTGCGGGACCCTGCCTGGCAATCACTCGAGCTTCAGTTCCCTTACCCGTTAAATAAAAGGATTGTTTTTTTCATTATTTCAGTATAGTTGGTTTTCTTTGTAATCCTCTTTGTTTTATTTTGTGCATTTAAAAACATTGTTAGGAGGCGGGGTCCGAGGAGGACGGTGGTCCCACTGGCAGCGGGAAATCTGCAGATGGCGATATTCTCCCACTTTGCGGATTGGGAAGATCGAGTGAGACACCTGCAGCAAGCCTTGTAAGCTTTAAACGCCACTTTAGAAATCCGTTATTTACGTTAAGCGAGGACCGAGGTTAGCCTCCGGGCCTGCCCCTGACGGCGCCAGCCTGGGGAATCGCACTCCTTTTGTGAAGTTCAGTAATTTTATAATTCTTTTTTCTTTATGATTCAGTTTAGAAGCCAATCTCGCAGGCCCCCTACTTGCGGGGCAAAGAGCGTCCCTTTTTAAAACCCCGACATTATCTGTACTCTTCGGTTTAGTTCTTCATCCTCTTTCAAAACCAGAGGCTCCCTCCACAACCGTCACGAGAAGGCGGTTCCGAGGGGGGCCTACCAGCGCGGGGAATTTTCGTTTTATCTCTCCCTGACCACGCCCAAACTCAGGCCACGCCCCTTCTCGTTTCTGAGTTCCGGAGAGAAGGCTTCCTACCTGTCTCCTTTGAAAGTGAACGCGGGACGCTCACGAGACAGGAAGTCTTACCCTTTCCTTGGAAAGAGAGCCGAGCTCGACCGCATATGAACCAATCAAAAGCGCGAGGCAGAACAGGAAGTAGGTGCTAGGGGCGGGACTATTTTCCCGGAAGTGGCTGCATTGGTTCTGCTCCGCGGCGTTATGTCGCGCGGATAAGTATGATGGTCGGGACGGGAGTGAGCGCCGGGGCCACGGTTCGGTGAGGGGCGGCCAAGGATGAAGACCTGGGGCGGGGCCGCTCGGCTGTTCGGCGTTGCCCTGGCGGCCCGCATCGCCTTGGTTTTCTACGGCCTCTACCAGGACCGTACCTTGGCGGTGAAGTTCACGGACATCGACTACCGGGTGTTCACGGACGCGGCGCGCTTGGTGACGGAGGGCCGCTCCCCCTATGGGAGAGCCACTTACCGCTACACGCCGCTGCTGGCCTGGCTCCTCACCCCGAACGTCGGCGTCTCGGAGCTCTTCGGCAAGTTCCTCTTCGTCAGCTGCGACCTGCTGGCCGGCTTTTTGATGCTGCGTCTCCTGCTGCTATCCGGCCTGAGCCCGCGCCGAGCCTGCGGCTCTTGCGCCTGGTGGCTGCTGAACCCGCTGCCCCTGGTGGTGTCCAGCCGGGGCAACGCCGAGTCGGTCCTGGCCGCCCTGGTGCTCACGGCCTTGTACCTCCTGCGGCGGAGGAAGGTGGCGGGGGCCGCGGTGCTCTACGGCCTGGCGGTGCACCTGAAAGTGTACCCGGTGACCTACAGCCTTCCCATAGCCCTGTATTTGCGGGCCGCGCCGGGCCAGGCGGCCGGCCCCCAGAAACGCCTCCCGGCGCGGCTGTGGGCGCTGGCCCGCGGGCTCTGCAGTGCCGACGTGGTGCTCTTTGGCGGGCTCGCCGGACTCACGTTTCTGGCCCTGGGCTTGGGGTTTTACTACAAATACGGCTGGGAGTTTGTGGAGCACACTTACTTGTATCACCTCACCAGGCGCGACATCCGACACAATTTTTCCCCGTACTTCTACATGCTCTATCTGACAGCGCAGAGCCAGTGGAGTTTTTCCCTGGGACTCGCGGCGTTTGCACCCCAGTTACTGCTGCTCGTGGTTGTCTCTTTGGCTTTTTACAGGGACCTTGCGTTCTGCTGTTTCCTCCACACGGCCATCTTCGTGAGCTTTAACAAGGTGTGCACCTCGCAGTATTTTCTGTGGTACCTCTGCTGGCTGCCCCTCGTGATGCCGCAGATGAGGATGTCCTGGAGGAGAGCCGGCCTCCTCCTGGGGCTGTGGTTCCTCGGGCAGGCTCTGTGGTTGACTCCGGCTTATTTCCTGGAGTTCCGAGGGAAAAACACTTTTTTGCTCGTTTGGTTAGCTGGCTTGTTATTTCTTTTTATTAACTGCTACATATTGGTTCAGATTATTTCTCATTATCAGCTGAGACCGTTGACCGAGAAAAGCAAATCCCAGTAATGGGTAATAATATAAGTTTCTGTGTTTTATGCCCATCATATGGGCCACCCAAGTGCTTTAAAAAGTGTTTTACTTTACACCCCCAAGGAAAAGAAAGGTACACAAAACTCGTGTAAGCTAGAAATCTCAAGTAGAATGTAGGGAAAAACGTGGAGGCCATTATGGCTTCTTGTGGATGCAATTCCTTTGAAGAACACTAGGAAAGGAAAGTTACATACTTGACTGCAGATGTCTCCCAAGTCTTAGTGCGATGTTAAACTTGAATAGATTATTAACCATTATACTGAGACTTGGAGTACATCCTATATTGTAAAGGAATAAGTGTGTTCTCAGTCGCCAAAGATAGTCCTTTTTAAAAAATTATTATTATAGCTTTTTATTAACAAAACATGCATGGGTAATTTCTCTCTTTTTTTTTCCCTGAGGCTAGGGTTAAGTGACTTGCCCAGGGTCACACAGCTAGGAAGTGTTAAGTGTCTGAGGTCACATTTGAACTCAGGTCCTCCTGAATTCTGGGCTGGTGCTCTATCCACTGCGCCACCTAGCTGCCCCCATGGGTAATTTCTCAACATTGACCCTCGAAAAAACTAATGTTCAACTTTTCCCCTCCTTCCCTCTCCCCCTCCCCTAGATGGCAGGTGAAGCCCCATACATATTGAAAAAGACATTCTTAGAAGAAAGAATAAGAATCACTTACTGCAAGATTCGAGCCAGCTGGATTTTGGATTTAGTAAACTCAGGGAGTTTCTCTTCTTACATTTTAACCTTCAAGTATTCTTGTTTATAAAACAGAATTAGTAATCACTAGCCCTACAGAGTTGTGATAACAAGTGCTAAATAAAACACTATTTGTTAGGCACAATACTTTTTTCTTTTAAATAAAATAGAATGGGAGTTTTCAGGGCATAAGTAATGAATAAAACAAATGTAAGTTGTTTATCTCAAACTTCTCTGTATGACTTGAAGCTGAACTGCTAAAACCTATTGGACACCTTCAAATGTGAGTCCCTTGAGAACTAGCACTGTTTTACCTTTTTGGGTGTGTCTTAGAACTTAGCATAGTTTTAAGTGCTTATTGAGTGTTTTTTCATTTGTTAAATCATGCCATTTCATTCCTTATTTGGTTTGGTTTGTCAAGTTCCATCGTTTCTGCACTTTAACACTGATGTTATTGACATGCAATTGATTTTCAATAAATAAAAATTATTGCATTTTTTAAATTGAAAGAAACATATTTTTGAGATACATCTTTATAAATTCAAATATACTTGTTATTCAGACTTGTGTTTCTGGAGCAGGGAAATGGTAAATAAACTATGTGCCTATAGCACATTTTTAGTTCTTGATTGTTAAAATTTTTTTTTTCTTTTAAAAGTTAATCTCTAAAGTGTTTATAGTTTGAGTGGTTAAAACAACTGCATAATTTTAAATGTTCTTTACAGATAACATGAGCACAAATCTCACGTCCTTCCTTTAGTTTATATGATTGAGATGAATAGACTGGCCAGTAGAGGACGGCCTTCTACAGAGAGTAGAAAAGTATTTCCTGAGTCCCTTTGTTAACCTTTTTATTGAGTGCCAGAAATTCATTTCCTCATTTAAATTATCTTACAAATAGTTAAGAGTTCCAAGTCAGTGAATTAAAAACCCATTGAAGCCATAGTATAGATAAATTTTTGCTCTAATAGTAAGAGCTCAGGAGGTCACATAATTCAGCACTAAGCCGTGAACTTGGTGTAACAGGCAGGCGGATTCATTTCCTTGAATGTAATCAGGCTATATATGAACATACCTAAAAGTCTAGGCTCTCTAATTACCATGCCCTTTGCATAATAGAAGCCATACTTTTTTATAATGTTAGTTTTTAAAATGCCTTGTAGCATTCCTAAGAAGTTTTTAAAGCTCATTTCATCCACAAAAGGATTTTCAACCTTTCTACCCATAAAATTATTCTGTCAGTCTGCCAAATAGTCGTAAATCTCATGTATTACATTATTATGATACATCTATTCACAGTCAGCATGAAGAATCTAAAGGCAGAACCCACATGGAGTCAGATTTTCATAATAATAATTCTTCCCCTAAATTCGAGAGACTTTGGACCCAGCCTAATTTACTTAGGCTTTTAAGCAACTAATTTGAATGTATAATATTATGGATGAAAACATCACTAAGCATTTACTTTTCATGGTTTCATTGGTTCCTTTGAGGCTGAGGATTAGGAGATTACTGGCAAACTGAAAGCTAATAAAGTGAGTGTACCTGAGTGTCATTTTTTAGAAATGATACGTGTGTGCCTTGCATATACCAAATGCAGTAAATATTTGTTAAATTGGATAAATATCCATGATTTCAAATTGAAGTTCAAAATCACAATAGTTGATCCTTGGAAGAACTTTGGAATGAGACGTTACTAGAAGTTTGTAGTATCATGATGCCATTAAAATTCACAAAATCCTGGGATTTGGTGCTGCCATGGATCTTTGAAACCTCCAGTCAAACCCTCTTATTTTATAGATGATGGAAAAGACCTAGAGAGAAAGTGGCAGAGCTGAAAGTATGGATAATAGGTACAAGTGTAATATAAGCTTCCAAGGTGACATGCATCTGTAAAAGCAAATTTCAGTCTGTCTTAGAAAGGTCATCGTACTTAAGGATGATAATGTTTCCCATACCTAGTAATCATGTTTAGTACTGGCCGCCACATTTTAAGAACTTTAAAGCTGGAAAACATTGAGAAGAGGGCAGTCAAGATAATGGATGGATGCCATGTAATAAAGGCCCAATTGAAGGAACTGTAAATGTTTCTTGGAGAATTTTTGGGAAGAGGAAATAAATGATTGTCTTCATATGTCTGAAGGTTGTCATGGGAAATAGGAATGATAAATATGTTGAAGACTTCTGAATTAGGCAGTTATTAGCTTGAAAAAGCAGCAGAATGACTTCAATTTGAAAGGTTATTTTTAATTGAAAACATGACTTTGTTTTAACAGAATGCAACGTCTTGATTATCAGCAAGGATATAAATCAAAGAAGTTAAGGGTGCTGCATCTTTGAACTCCCTTGTGTTTTGCTAGTTTTTTTTCCCTCTCTGTTAATGGTGGTAAATAGCTTTTGTTTTCTTTGGAATCTATAAAACCATCTCAGAATCTCACAGAAGAAAGCCTAGTGTCTGTCTAAAGTCTGGCCTCTGACTTTCTTAATTGTAGACTAAAGTCATATTTCATTCTTGAGTTCATTCACTTTGTTAAAAGATTTATATTGTTAGAAGAATTATGTTAAATATATTGTTTATATTATATATGTAAATGTGTTATTATTTATATTAAGATTTATATTCTCTTTGGTTCCAGCGGTAGAAAACCTTGAGAAAGGCTTGCTGTAAATGGTTTAAACTGGAACTTGAAGGAAACCAGGGGCGTCATAGATGAAGGAGAACCTTCTAGGCATGGGGGACAGCCAGAGAAAATGGTGGTGACGGAGTACAGTGTAAGAAGACTGGAAAGGTAGAAGAGGGTTCAGATATAAAGGGCTTAGAACTCCAGACAGGGAGTTGTGATAAAGAGCCATTGACATTTATTGAATGGGAAAGGTAGGATGGTGATATGGTTAGACCTGGGCTTTAGGAAAATCACTTTGCTAGCTGAATAGGGATAGAATTGAGGCAGGCAGATCCATCAGTAAGCACTTGCAATATTGAAACCTGTCTTATGAAGAATTTTGAAATTGTTTACATTCTCAGATAATTTAAATATGGAAAAGAAAGATTTGTCTTTTTCATATCTCAACTCACTTTTCATTTTTAATAGCAGCTTGTAAATATCTTTACTTTTTAGATGGTATTCCTTTGAGAGAGGACTGTCTGCATTCCTTAATGCCAGTTCTGTAGATGTACTATATTATTACTGATATTAGCCTTCATATTTGATAGGTTAATAAAATCAAAAGATGTGTTAAATAATCAAAATTATATTTTAAAAATTGGTTTATCCTATAGAGAAAAACTTCAAAAAGTTCCAACATTTCCTTTCTCTAGAAAATTCCTAGGAAATTAATAAATCATCCCTCCAGTAGATCTCTGTCAATGTAAAAAAGTACCATAATAAATCCCAGATGAACTCCAGATGTGGCTCTTACCAAACCCTTCTTCAGGCTTTTTATTTCCATAGGCTGGGTGGGCCTTGCTTGCTGACCCCTCATTTTATGGTTCCTCAGAGGGTTATTTACTCTCAGATTTCCCAGGACTAACCATTTCTGCATATAGCTCATGAGTCACCAGTGTACAAAATATACAAAATTAGTCTCAATGACACCATTGATTTTGAAACATGAAACATTTATTAAATGATCAGATAAAAAGAATAACCGAAACATTTATCCAAAAGACAATAAAAAATGATCAAGCCATAATAGTCTACCTAGAACCTGAGTTTCTATCACCTAAGCATGAAGTGTGTATGGAAGGGGGAGAAAATAAGGGTAGATAGAATGAATATAAGCATATAAGTATACAGAAATCTAGCAATGAGGCATGAGAAGAAAATTCCATGTGCTTGGAATAACCCATGACTTTGGACTATTAGACTGAAGGCTTGATGTTGGTGATCCTTTTTAGGGAACAAATGGATAAAGTCACTTCTCTGCCACTATCAGGCCAATGAAGGTATGTGTATGCATGTTTCAAGCAAAAGCATTATATTCTTTCAGTGACATAGTAGCCTGTCTTTTCAAATATGCTCTTTTGGTTGGGCACTGAAGAAGTGTTAATCTTTTTCAGTGACAAATAGACCCCCTTAAACTATAGAACTGCAAAGCTCTTTACATTTGCTCTCCGGGCCTCTGAGGAATTGTTCATTCTCAAGTCTGAAATGGAAGTAAGGAGGCAATGCAGTGGACCTTGTGATGTGTTTTCCTTCTCTCAGCCTGTAGATGGTGCTAGAGGTCAACAAGCCCAGCCACATTTATTCCTTACTGGAGCATCATCTATCTCTCCCTCCGTTCCCCCTCTCCCCCCATCTTTCTCTCTCTTCTTTCTTGTCTCTCTTTTTTTCTCTGAGTTTGCATAGCGTCTTTCATTATAAATCCTTCAGAATACTCTTGACCCATTGTATTGCTGAGAATTGCAGTCAGTCACCAGTCAGCTCTCTTCAGACAGTGACTGTGTCTTGTTCCTCTGATCATTCATTGGCTTTCTTATTTTCTTATTTTGGGATTTCTAATGACCTAAATAAAGCATGACCTTCTCATGAATAGTAATCTAGCTCTAACTCAAGTTGATAAGTCCCAAATTCACAGTTGAATCATATATTAAAAAGTAAATAATACATGATTTTTTCATAGTCTCAACACAAATTTGAATTATAGTTTCTTTGCTATATTTCAAAACTAGAAAAATTGTCTTATGCAAATTAAATGATGGACTATAATGCCCTGTAACCATTTTCCCTTCAGTCACTATTTATGTCTTTAAGCTGCTTTCAAACAGGTCCTTTCAGTACAGTTATCTGAGGGGTGGTTTTCTCTCCTGTCCTTAGAGCTGTCTCAAGCTGCTTTTGTCATAGGAATGTTTCCTCTTTTTTTGCCGCTTTCATCAAATTAAATGTCCACCTTTAAATGGGGAAGCACTCTAAATAAAATCCCCCCCCCCCCCCCGGTAACAATGAAGGACTAGCATCATGGACGGGAGGGCTTGCCAAGCTCTTTCATGGCAACTTATCCAACTTTGGTGTCCACTTGTCTCCCAACTCTCACTTGTGCCTCCAAGAAGCTGTAGCACACACTTAGCCACACTACTGTAAAAATGTCTTAGCACACTGGCCAAACCAGGTTCAGGGTAACTGAGGAGGCTCCAATCTGTCAGTGCAGCAGGGGGAGTGGGAGGCAGACCTCCCTCAAGCGTGTGAAGACATCCTTTAATGGAATGAACAGATGAGAACAATTTGTTCCAGTGGCCACGAAGGCAGCTGAAGCAGGCACTGTGGAGAATTTAGAGCTTGATCAGATGTCGAAAATGCCAGTCATCCACTGCATCCCAGGCCATCACCAGTCATCCTGACTTTTGTCTTGCCACTAGACTTCAATGACTGCAAGAGAGTGAGCCTGGCAACTCTAAGCAACTCTGCCTCCCCTCAATTCATATGTAAGATATCACTCTGGATTCAAAGATAATGGATGAACAACTCACCCCAAAATAGCTGGAGCCAGCCTTCCTCTCTTCTTCCTTCCTTCCTTTCCTCTCTCCTTCCCTCCTTTCATCCCTCTTTTTGTCCCTTCCTCCTTTGCTTTTTTCCTTCCTTTCTTCCTAATGAAGTCTTCTTCCCTCTTTCCATCCTATCTCTTGTCCCTTCCTCCATTCCACCTTTTTTCCTCCTTTCTTTCCTCCATTCCTCTTTCTGCTCTTTTTTCCCTTCCTCTCTTCCTCACTTCCTGTGCCTTAATCCAAGACACACTACTTCATTTCTCATCATCTTCCATAGGTTTCTTAAAATTTAGAGTTCCAATTTAACTCTCCAGTTCATTATTGGACTGGAAGATGACATTTAAAGCAACAACAATTTAACTAAATTTACTATGCATGGGTTCATGTTGAAAAATTCCAGTGATTGGCTGAATTCAGATTTTAGACAAACTAGATTTGGAGGAAATTTGTTTGCAAACTTATCATAGGACCTACCAATGTTGAAATTTTAAAATCACATAAAGTTTGTGATTTGAAGTTAATTCCTAAAATGATCATTATCATTCTCTGATCTTTTTTGTGTATGTGAGGCAATTAGGATTAAAAGACTTGCCCAGCATCACACAGCTGGTGTCAAATGCCTGAGCTCAGTTTTGAACTCAGGTCCTCCTGATCAACTATGTGCCAGCTTGCTACCCTGTTAATCTAATTTCCTGTAAGATTGAAAATTTTCTTGATACTTTTTCGTAATTGTTTAATCCCTCTTCCTAAACTACTAGCTCCCTACATTCAGTTAATCAATAAACATTTATTAAATGCTTCCTATATGCTAGTCATTGTACTTGGCACTTGGGATATCAAAGCAAAAGTGAAAGTGTCTGCCCACAAGCTTAAATTCTACTCAGGGAAATAACATGTTCATGTTGTTCACTTCTCTTCCAACTTCCAACTTCACTTCCAACTCTTTGTGATTGCATTTAGGGTTTTCTTGGTAAAGATACTGGAGTAGTGTTTCACGTCCTTCTCAAGCTCATTTAACAGATGAGGAAACTGAGGCAATCATGGTTAAGGAATTGTCCAGAATTCTAACATCTAGAATCAAATGCTAGGACGCATCTGAGGCCAAATTCCTGACTACAGGCCTAGCACTCTATCCACCATGACACCTAGCTGCAAATCATCCTATTGTCACATCTTTGTTTGGTTTTTTTAATCAACCATATTACTTTGCTTGTGTTTGCATTTATATCTGAGATAATTTGTTTTTTTTTTTTTTTTTATAGCTGAAGGTAAGATTCTATTTCATTTTCCTAGCATCTATGTTTTTCTTTAACTGAAGTACTTCCTTTTTCAGCATGGCAAATGTAGCTTCTGAAAATGCCATTTTTCTGCATAATCCTATATGAGAGGGACAGGAGCAATCATAAAAAGGGTTACTCATAGCTGTTCTGTTAGGGGAGTATGTAAAGAGCATGACATAATGCGTGACAAGTCTAATCTCAAAGAAGAAGCTTTTTCAGACAAGCTCTATATGGCAAAGAGAAACCACTTTGGTCAGATATTGTTTAATCAGGATTTGAGTGGCAAGGGAGAAAAAATCCAAGATCTAACTTGAAGCTGAAAAATGGCTTGGAACCAAAATAAAAAGGCAATTTTATTTGTTTTTTTGGGTGACCAAAGATCCTGAAATAATTGACAAATAACATGTTAGAGAAAGGTTCAGGTTAAACACACTGTCTAGGAAGAACAGAATGAACTCAGACCTAAATTGTAAATGAGGTTTTGTTTAATTCATCTAATATAGCTTGTCTATATAGGGGAAACTCCTAGTTACAGGATAGGTAACTACATCAGATTGTTTTGTAGAGTGTCAAGAGCTCTTACTGAGTTCTAATCTGATCTCAGGCACTTACTTGCCTACGATCATACAAGCTAGTAAGTTAACCCTGGTTTCCCTCAAATTTTCTTATCTGAAAATGAGCAGGAGAAGAAAATGGCAAACTAATCCAGTATCTTTGCAAAAAAAAAATCCCCAAATGAAGTCATGAAAGATCAAATATAACTAAAATGTGACTGAATATTCTACATAGACATAACAGACTTTGCTGTGAGTATATGTACATGAGTTGACAACCACATTAATCCTTTATCTTTTTTATTCCTGCTATCAGTTCTAATTTCCATATTAATTGTCTTTTCAGATTCTAAGTCAGTCTGTTCTGATATTCATAAATAAAATATATAATATCTCTTATTAATTAATCAGTTTGCTGTGAACCCCTACCCCAGTTTATAGATAAAACAGAGAAATCTGTTCCCAAAAGCTTTTGTTCTTCTCTCAAATTTTCTTGATCTCATATATATATATAAAATCTATATTCATAGATCTCAATAACATTCACGCTATTGCTCGTATAATTTAATACAGAAGAAAAGAATACAGATAAATATTTTTTGTACTGGCAGTAAGTAATGTTCACAGTCAGAGTCACCTTTGTGCTCTTAAAGAGCAGGTGAAGTAGAATAGAATATTCTTGTGCACACATTGACTGAATCCTCTTCAATTCATTAAATAGAGGTCACCTAGAATTGTAATTCACATTTTTCAGAAATTATTTTCAAAATATCTCTTCACAAAATAAGAATTAAATGCATTTCTCTCACAATGTTTCTTCAGATTCATTCACAAGATAATAGCTAACTCTTTCTAAGATTAAGAAGCAGTTTTATCTTTCACAAGAATAACTGCTATACTGTCTCTTAATCTTTCTCAGAGATGACAGTTTTAACTCTCGGTTGTTTTCCTTAAGAAACTACAGTTGACATTTCATTATTTCCTAAGTCTTCCATGTTTAAATGTATTTCTCATATTTGTCATTCCTTATGAGAAAATACTACCTTTTATTCATGCACTAAATGTATTATTTGGGGTGTAGGGTATGTTCAGGGAAGACTAGTACCCCGGTGTGACTATTGCTAAGTCCTTTTCAAGGGCTGTTTTCTGCCTTTGGTGTACAACTGATCCACCTAACCAATGGATCTAAGAAGCTGTAGCATGCACAGAGGCCACATTCTGGTAAACCATTTTGGTAGATGGACTAAACTAGGTTGAGGATAACCAAGGGGTCTCAAGCCTATTGATTAGTTTACTCCAAGCATGTGGTGACTTTCCCTGGTGGAATGATTGGATGAAAACAATTTGTTCCAGTGACTAAAAAGGTGCTGTGGAGTACTTTTGGTTAGACATCAAGGATGCTAAACTTATTCACTGCATGTTGAGCCATCATCATTTGTCTTGACTCTGTACTTCTGCTGAACAGTGATGACTATGCAAGAATGAGTCTGCATTTTGTGCAGTCATCTGCAAACCAAAAAAATCATTCACCAACACTCCCTCCACTTTAGTCTTGGCTTGTAGTCTTTTCAATGGAAGAATTTACCATCAGTATTATTGATCTGTAAGAAATGAGCTTCAGGATGATTTCAGAGAGGCCTGGAGAAATTTACATGAACTGATGCTGAGTGAAGTGAGCAGAATCAGGAGAACATTGTTTTATTATGTTTTTCCCTTTTTAACCTGCTTTTTTTGTTCAGCATGATAATTGCAAAAATATTTATAGAAAAATTACACATGTTTAACATATATTGAATTACTTGCTGTCTAGGGGAGGAGTGGGAGAAAGGGAGGTAGAAAAAAATTTAGAATACAAAGTTTGGTAATGGTGAATGTTGAAAACTATGCATATATTTTAATAATATAATAATAGTAATAAATTCAAAACAATTTTTAAAATTTGCTATCAATAAAATTAACATATAGCTATTATAAATAATGTGAATTAGTATTACTTTTTATAGTTGAGGAATCAGCAGCAGAGATCAAGTAATTTGCTTAGAGTCACATAACTAAGAAGTGTGTCTGAAGCTGGGCTTGAATTTAGGTCTTCTCACTACTTCATTTAGCTACCTCTTAAAAAAACAACAACACCTTCTTCATGATGTGGTCCCACATCACTCCTCAGGTACTTCATTTTACAAATCTCCAGCACACTTACCATGTAATAACACATATTTAAGTTTGTTTGGTGTGTGTGTGTGTGTGTGTGTGTGTGTGTGTGTGTGTGTTGGGCCATTCTCCTATAGAATGATAAATAGGGCAGGGAACCTGTTTTTTTAAAAATTTATTTCCCTCTGGGACTATCACAGTACTTTGCACATAATAAGAGCTTCAGACATGTTTGTTGATAAATGTTGAATTTCCCTGAGCAGAATGGGAAGAGCTCAGGGTGCTAAGCTGTGGCCTGGATCTCTTTTTTCCCTCATGGGCACCAGTTAAACACTGACACCTTCTTGCCTCTAGTCCTATCTTGCCCTCTAGGGATGGGTGCCCCTTCCTGCCCACCTCCAGTTTTTTTCCTCTCTGGGCTTGTTATCAGGTCCCTCTGTTTTTCACCCCAATCTGTTAGCACTTTGAAGGGATGGGGAGGAAGGGGATGTGATGCTGGGCAGACCACAGGGGACCTTCAGGATGACAATCAGTTAACAAGCATTTATTAAGTGCCTATTACTGGCCACTGGACAAAGATAATTCTGGAGGGGAAAGTGAGCCCGCCCTTACTTAAATCCAATTCACTTGCACTGTCATGGTATCCCCTCCGTGATGTTACAGTCCTCATGGAGAACAATGGACAAAACATTTTAATTTAGCACTTAATATAAATACTGGGGATACAAAGAGAACCCCAAAAAAACCCTACCACCACTACCACCAAAATGTCCACATTTTAGGGAACTCAGGATGGTCACAATCTACACAGCAAGTATTAATGTTAGGAGATATGGATTGGCTAATTGGATGGCCTAGTTACTCATTAGATTTTCATGTGACCAGTTGGAGGAATGTTTTAAAATATTTTTGGCTAGGTCTATGTTTGAGGAAACTGAAGCTGGAGGATAGATATACAATAGGGTACAAACCCAAGTCTCCTGTCTCCAAACACTGTGCTTTTCCTGCTACACTTTGTTCTTTATTTAAAGATGTAACCTCCTGTTTTTACCTCCCTATTAAGTCATAAAGTTTCAGAAATAGTAAGAATTGGGGGCCATCTAATCCAGTCTATAGTGAAACAAAAAAAAAATCTCTTACAACATAGCAGAGAAGTTAAGTACTCAGTCTTTGCTGGAAGACCTCCAATTAGGAGCAACTCACTACTTCTCAGGGCAACTCATTCGATTTATGGACAACACTAACTATTAAGGTGCTTTTTACTTTTTTTTTTATCAGGCTAAAATTTACCTTTCTGAAACTCCTACTCATTCACTCCTATGTTAATTCTGGAGCCAAGAGGAGCAATAGTTTTTTTGTATAAGGCAGATCCAAAAATACTGAAAGAGAGCAATCATGCCCCTGGAAAGAAGTTTGTATACTTTAAAGCATCATATAAATGTCAGTTATTGTTGTTATTGTCTTTAGGCTTAACAACTCTTTCTCAAATAATTTATCACACAACAGTTTCTAGTCCTCTCACCATAATAGTTACTATCCCCTGGCGGCTCCACCCTCATCCACATCCCTGGCTAGATAGATACTAATTTGTCAAAATTCTTTCTTAGTTTAGTTCATGAAGCTGAACAGAATGCAGCAGAAGTGGTTTGATGGGGATTGATTCTGTCATTTGGAATTTTGGCATCTGGGGCAAGAATAAAAAAAATAAGTTCAGTTAACCACAAAGAAAAAAAGACTGTGGGAGGCTGAAAAGGTGAAAATACTTTGGTTCTCCAAACAGTTCAATTCCACTGTCAGGACCACTATCAGGATGGAACTTACCTGATAATGGGGTCATAGCTCACAACCTGAGAGCTTCCAAGTTTAGTGAAGTATTCTTACTAGTTTTTAGGTGGCTGACAGGATGAAAGTACTGCCAAAATGCAAATGGTATTCTTTCAATTGCACAATCATTCTGTTTTTGAGCCCTCTATATTTTGGCACCCTGGAGCAAAGCTCTGACTAATCTACCCTATGTTGCACTTTGAGCGGGAAAGAAAGCAGTGGGTTATCAATTCTCTCATTCTGAACATTATGCCTCAATTAAAAAGGTTTTTAAGATTAAGATTTTTAAAAAATCTATTGTCACTTTATTAGCTTTTATTAAACTTATAATTCACTAAAACTCACAGATCTTTTTTCACACAAATTATCTGATCATTTTTTCCCTTTATTGTATGCTTTTGCAATCTATTTTTAAATAGAAGGGTAGGTATTTCATCTTAATAAATTTAGACCATCAGACTCTCAAAACTTTTGGGGATTCAAATATATTATGTATTTTATAATATATTAGTTATTCTTCCCAGCTTAGCTTCACTTGCAAATTTGATGATTATGTCATATGTGCCTTCATCCATGTCATTGATAAGAATGTCAAATAGCATAAATTAAATAAAGATCCCTGAGGTATTGCATTAGAGAGCTATCTTGAGGTTGACATCAATCTTAAAAAAAAAAATTGAGTTTATTGGTTCACCTATTTCCAACTCTACCTAGTAACACTATAATCTAATACACATATATTCATCTTGTTCACAAAAGATATCACAAGAGACTATCAAGTGGCTTGCTAAAATGTAAATATTTTTCTCATCTATTAGTCCTACATATTACCCTTTTCCTTTCTGTAAAATTGCAAATTACCATCACTTAATAAATTCTAAAATGTTGCCAGAAACTGAAGTTAGGCTCATCAGCCTTTAAACTTCTTTTTGGCGTTTTGAGATATTGTTGGATTGAGGGAAACAGAGGGATATTCCATCACTGTGTTGGAGATTAGAAAGGAAGAATGAAGGGAAATAAAAAGCTTAGAAACTACAGCTTATTTGGAACTTGATAAGAGTCAGGTAATGATCTAAAAGAGAGTGTGTGTCTGAAAATTTGAATAACTATTATATTTCATAACTGGCCCAAGAAGGATAATGGAGTAAGAAGAGAGCTCTGTAGGCTTATAACTTGGTTGCTAGTATTTTCCCTTCTTCTTCCCACTCTACTCTCAAACCCTTACACAGCACAAATTAGCAAAGAGTGAACTATGATGAAAGATGGGAAGAAAAATTCTGTCAGGTATGGAATATCTGAATTCTGAATTCCCTCTTATTCTTTGCTATTTAGATAAGGATTGCCCAGTCAAAGAAGTTCAGACTAACCTTGGGTATTGGGCAACATGACATCCTTTCTTGAAAACTGACAATCCCACCATGGTAAACAGATATTGGGTATACATATGTAATTATGTAAAATATTTCCATATTACTCATTTTATACAAGAAAACTCAAATAAAAGGGAAAAATTTGAGAAGGTGAAAAATAGCCTGCTTCAGTCTATATTCAAATCAATATCAGTCATTTCTTTGGAGACAGTATTCATCATCATTAGTCCTTTGGGACTGTCTTGGATCATTTTAATGCTGAGAATAACTAACTCGTTCAGTTCATCATCCAACAATATTGCTGTTACTGTGTACAATGTTTTCCAGGTTCTGTTCCCTTCATAGAACTGCTCTTCTTAGTTGGAGTTGAACAGATGGGAGTTTTGATACCATGCACAACTCAGGGTAAAACATCATATTCTGAATTGACAAAAAAGTCTCCTTTTGGCTGCCGAACTGGGCAGGGGGTTAGTAGCTCAGTGGATCTTTTAAAAGAAGCTTATTTTGATTGGGTCCCTCTTAATTGTGATTCTTCAGGTGGACTTCAGTAATGGACAGGGAACTTAGATCCTCCTCTTTTCTGGTATCCTGGTTAGGCCACTGCTATTCCCCATGCGGAATGTAGATTAAACTAGGCAGATTTAAATTGGTGAACCCTTTAAAACAGAGTCCTAGCTAGAAAATGTCTCCTCTTCGTAAAGGTCCCCTGAGCAGCCAATAAGGGGACTCTGTCATAACAGAGTTTTTAAAAGCCCTGTAGCCCTGAATCATATGTGGCAAGAGGCCAGCACCATAGTTCCCATGTGATCATTGTAATTAAGAATGGCAGCTTGTAAGCCCTCGTTAAAATTGATTAATTGATTTGGGAAGAACAGATTTCAAAAGGTTCAAGGGGAGGACATATAGAATCCCATGGTCTAAAATTCTGAAAGGGAAGTCATCTCAGCAGGGTTAGGAAAGGCTTAAGAATGGAAATCTGTAAACACAAAAAGAAACAAATCTGATGAAGAAGCAAAAGAGTTTGCTAAAGGGACAAGTGTGGATACTTGGGGAGTCAAAAGAATTGCAAAACCTCAGTAGACTTCTTCAGTGGTAACCTTGTCCTCCAAAAATAAAAGATCTCTAGTGAGGGGAATTTGCCTCTTGAGATACTTTCCACTTTGGAATAACTACTTTTAGCAAAGTATTTTTCTTTTCTCAAGTCTCAATTTGCCTTTTTGAAACACCTATTATTCCCAGCTTTTTCCTCTGGGGAAAAGCAGAACAAGTCTAATCTAATTTCTTTTCCATATGACAGCCCTTTAAATACTTGGAGACAGCTATCATATCTTTCTCTAAGTGTTCTCTTCTTCAGGCTAAACACCCCCAGTTCCTTTAGTCGATCCTTATATTGCACAAACTCAAGGGCCTTTATAATCTTTGTCTTTTTTCTGGGTAGACACATTTTTACACATTTTTCCAATTATGGATTGATCAATGTAGAGCACAGTGAATTATCATGATTTCCCTAGTTCTGCCACTATGCTTCCCAAAGTCACATTATCTTGTCATATACCTCTATTGACTCACATTGGAAGGCAGAAATTTTTTGCTAGGTAGAAAGAATAGCTAAACCGAGGCTTTTTTGCCATCTTTACCCATTTTATGTCTCTGAGACTTTCATGGAATGTTGTCAGAGGTGTTATGTTGGAGACTTGAAAGGCATTTCCTCATGATCATTTCATCTAATTTCTTTGCAGTTATGCTAAGTGGAACTGTTATTATGTTATTATAAGAATGTTATGCTGGGATCAGGGAATGAATTAAGAAGATGTTCCATGTTGTTCTAATTTTCTTATTAAATCTCTATGTCTAGACCATGTAAGCATTTTCACCTTATATCGGTAAGTGACGTGAAATATTGATCCATGCCCAGTTTCTGCCATGCTGTTTTCCAGTTTTTCCCAATTTTTAAAATCAAATAATGAATTCTTATACTATGATAATAAGCCACTTGAATGGTTCACAATAACAAAATAGGATCAGGGCTTTCAGGAATGTCTTAAATTTGTGTAGAAGGGCTTTCTATTGCCCCTTAGATGTCTTCATGCAACCCCACAAGCTGACATTTTTTTATTTCAAAGGACTTAGGTTTCCAAAAGGCATGCCCAAAGCTCCCCACAGGAAAAATATTGCCACCTTCTGTCTTCCTAATATGGTAGTGGGCACAATACTTCTCACAATCTCAAGAGCATCCATTTGTATGGATAACCCATTTACTTGAAAAACTGAAGCTGCTCCAATCACCTGCTCAAATTTCATCAAATGGTTGATCTGCCCAGTCAGCTAAAACTTGAGGCCATCATTTAGAGCTTTGCCCAAAAGGAAAAATCTAATTGTACTCAAAGTAGTTTTTTGGGGTGAAGAAGAGGATCACACAAAGAGGACATAAATCCTATTGACTAAATTCATTTCTTTAAAATATTTCACCTGTTTTCTTACTCTAATTCTAAAAGCAGTTATGGAGGGAATTCATCTTTGTGGGATCAAGGATATAGAATTTTCCATTTTAACCATCAAAAAATGGAGAATAAGAAATCTCATTCTGGTATCTCTTAACTGGTTTGGTTGCTTTACAGGACCAAATACCCTGTAATCTTTCCAGATAATAGAACACTGAAATGGACAAAACCCTTATTTCCCCCCATTAGTTAACATACTCATGACTATTCTTCTAATGATTCATTAGCTTGAGATTTTAAAATATCCTAAAGTCTTCCAAATTCCTTGATTGTGAAAGCCCACCAACCTCAAGACTTCCCTGAAGGAGGACATGATTTCCCAAGGGATGATAATATGTGGTGGGGATAGTGAGGTAGATCCAAATTTTACTTTACTTTAGTAATTTAGTAATTTAATTAGATACCTAATCTCACCAAGAATTGACATTTTCCAGTAAAATCACTACATTAGATATACTTCCTATTTGCAGCCTATTGGTTCCTATATTCTATCCTATATATACTACATCCTTTGCACTGTCACTTTCACTCATGCCTACTGAATCTAGGTTATCTATAAATTTTTTCTGCCTTTTGAGCACAGTACCTAAAATTTGGAAACATTCACCTCTACCTCCAATTGCCAAATATGAAAACATTATTTTTATTTTCTTACAGTGATGATCGTTTTCTAATTAATAAAAACCAGGAAATATCGAACTTTGCTGTACTTCGTCTTCTCAAGCTCTGTAAACATTTTTTTGGCCAACCTTTGGGTCAATATAAGTTCCTTCATCTACTGAGAAGTTTCCCCATATGCCTCTAACTATGCTGCAGCAACAGAATATCAGTGTCCTGTATTTGGCCATTCTATCACCTGAGGAGGCTTCTTTCTTTTGAGCCATTTTTAATCCTACTTCAACATAGAAATTAGTCCTGACATTATGTTAATTTGGCGAACACCAAATATCTGAGGCATTACTTAGCTTAGGACCCCGTTCAGTGATTCAGATTTGGGATTAGAATTCAATGAGACCCTGGCCAATCATAAAATGAAACAAAAAGTTTTATTCAGAATAAGATTTTAAGAAATACAATTCCTAGTTGAACTCAAAACTTTATCTTGCTCTAGCCTCAACATCTGCAATGCTAAGTTGAAAAGGGGAATGGGAATTCCACTAAATCTCTCACACCAATGCCCCAACATGTTTTATGCCTCAGGCAAGAAAGAGGCCAAACCCAGGATGATGTCAAAGAATAGTCTTTTTGTCTTTCTTGAGGAAAAACTCTAACATCAAATAAGTGCAATTCCTACCACACTTTTTCACTTAGGAATAGCTTTGCCAAAAATTATGACAATCTAAATTTCCTTTGTAGTACTACCTGTTGCTTCTAGTTTTACTTTTTAGGGCCAAACAAGACAATTCTAATCCTTTTAGAGACTTGAGCTGGTAAATGCTTCGCAACTCACTCTTTGGGGGAAAATTGTTTACATGACATGATTTGAAATTTAATCTTAATTAAGATTTTCTGCAGTCTATATAATCAACAATAAATCAATCCCTGAAGTTTGCTAATTTCCAAGATATAAATACTGACACTGAAAATGTGTCAATTGGCTCAAAGGATGCTCAAAGAGATGTCTCTTGTACATCCCTAGCAGAGCGTCTGTTTTCTCAAGGAGGATTAATTGGAGATAATTCAGTGAAGATATGGGGAAGGTGTGGGATGGAAAGGAGAAACATATCACATATCTGAATACTCATGTAGAAGAGGTTTATATTTGCACTGCTTGGCTCCAGAGGGTAAACTTAGAAACAATATGTGAAAATTGCAGATTTACTCTTCATCTAAGAGAAAACTTCTTAATAATTAAGACCTAAGAACGGATTAAGATAATGGGTTCCTTTTTACTAAAGCTCTTTGAATTGTAGACTGGATAGCATATATTACAGGAGGAATTCCTGTTTTAGGTCAGAGTATTTGGCCTCTTAGGCACTGTCCAACTTTGGGGATACTTTTAGTTATTGGAATTCTGAACACCAGAGGGCACCATATAGCCATTCACAAGGCTGACAAATCTAATGAGACTTTGAGACAAGTGAATTATGGTTAGGGAAAAAGTTGGGAAATCTATAAAGGTGGTGTCAGTGTTCTTATAAGAAGAGTCCCCTAACTACCCTGGATATGGCAGTGCTGGAAAACAAGAGTAGAGAAATGTGGGACTCTGGAGAATAAGAAGTCCCAACCATGGCACCCTGTATCAGTTGGGACAGCCTTTCCAGAATCTGAGCTAGAAGGCAAACTAGGAAGCCATTAGCTAAATCCTTACTTGAACAAGAATCAGATACAAGTGATTTCTTGAGGGGGAGGAGAGAGAATCTTCTGCCTCCTAAGGTAGACTCTATTTTGATGTAACTCTTAATTGGATATTTTTTCTTCTATCTAGCAGGGTGGGCTTTAAGAGTTAGCATGGTATGGTAGAAAACATGATGGATTTTGATTTGGAGGACCCAAGTTCTGATTATAACTCTTAACTTTTTCTGGGAATTAGTTCACTTGTAACAGGAGAGGGTTAGTCTAGGTGGCCACATTAGGGGTGTTCTGGTAAATGTCTAGGGCTCAGTTCTCTGGATGGGGGGAAAATGTATACTTTTTGACACTTAAATCTCTATCACTTTCTTAAGTCTATGTAATCTACAAAATAAATCAAGCCCTAATTTTATCTCTTTGCCAATTTTTGAAGTATAAAACACAATGAAAATTTTAATCTGCTTTCCAGTGAAATAGTTCTAAATCTATGAGCCTGTGACAAATTAAAAATGTGTCTCTGCAAATACTATCCCCCCATTGATTCTGGTACTCTGAGGCCCAGATGATCAAATTCTTCTGTATAATAGGTTCAGATATTTGGAGACAGCTATGATGTCTCACTTTGATCTTCTCTAAGCTAAACATCCTTCAGTTCTCTTAGCTGATATATAATCTACTAGAATATTTCAGAGTTAAAATGAGTTTAGCAGCTACCTGGTCCAATTGATATCTGAACAAAATTCCACTCAAAAATGTACTCAATTAGTTACCTAGCCTTTGTGTAAAGGCCTAGTGTGAGGGTCAGTTAGCTAATATTAAAATGTGTTCATTTGTCCCAAGGATTCTGATAGAGAATTGGTAAAGCAAAGCAAGCAAGAAAAAAAAAGTTTATGCTTTCAAGAGGCTTTCAGTCTAAGGGGGGAGCCAGGTGATAAAATAACTAAAAATGCCAGGCCTGGAGTTAGGATCTGAATTCAAATCCACGCTGATACTTACCAGTACAACCCTAGAGAACGTATTTCTCTTTGCCTCAGTTTCCTCATCAGTGTAATAGGGATAATACCACCTGTCTGCCATGTTGTTGTGAGGATCAAATGAGCTCATAATTATAAAGCGCTTAGTACAATGCCTAGAACATATTAAATGTTATATGCAAACTATATACAGGATAAATTGATTAATTCTGTAAGAGGTTAAAGTATTGATGTAAGACCCAAAATTACTTCTTGCAGGAGTCAGAATTTTAGCTGCTTCTTGAAGCCAAAAGGTAGAAATGAGAAGGAAAATTCCCAGGCATTGATAGCCAGTGAAAACTCTGGGGGTCAGGAGTTGAGTGTTGTGACAAGGAGAATAGGGTCAACAGATCACATAGTACATGGTTTGGAGTGGTAAGGGATTAGGGAGTAAGAAGACAGAAAAAGGGGCAATATATGAAGGCCTTTGAAAGAGGATTTGGAGCCATCTGAATTTAATGACTGGAAGAACAAAGGGAGGAAAATAAGTCAAGTTTTTTATTATATAGGATGACAAGGGAAAGGATGCATGCAGAAAAAATTAAAAACACTGATTAAGTCTGCTTACTCAGATGACCTACATCCTTGGGTACTAAAATAATTGATATAAGTGATTTGAGGTATTTCCAGGTATTTTGAAGATCATGGAAAACAGGGAAGATTCTATAGGACAAGACATGTATTTTCCTAAATTTCAAAAAAGGGGAGAAAAAAGACTGCAAGCTGTAGTGAGCAATAATATATAAATTGTATATTATATCAGTTATACAAATCATATATAAATTCCTGAGAAAATTCTGGAATATAGATGGTTAGTGATCATCTATAGATGGTCACAAAAAAATCTGCATGATTTCTTCAGGAACAAGTCCGGCCAAACAAATCTTTTTAAAAAGTTACATCAGGGATGAAATCTTTTACATGTAGCCTGAATTATCCATTTTGCTATTTTCATCCATTTTTCTTAGTTCTAACTTCTGGGACTAAGCAGGAAGTCTTACTCCTCTATGAAATGACAATTCTTAAAATACTTGATTCTAAGATTGTGGACAAATCCTTATGTATTGGGAGTGGGGAGTGGAGAGGAACAGATTATCTAATTTAGGAGAAGCCATCACTCTTTCAAAATTGTAGGCAGGATGTGTCATACAATTGCAGATGGACATAGTTTATTCATTTGGGGGTACAATGTCTCCCTTGCCTACCTCTTTGGGAGATCTACCTTGATAGTCTGGTCTGCTTTGAGCTCCCCTCCATCTTTAAATTTAACTTGCTGGTCATAAGATTGTTCTTTTTGTTGCCAAGGAAACATCACTGGAGGTGGGTATCATGTGGACTCTGTTCAATAAAATTCCTCTCAATTATCTTTTCCTAAATTCTCAAATTGCTGGATATTCTGACCTGTCCATTGACATTTAGGAGGTTTATAGGATGTGAGAAACTTCTTGGTATAATATCTCTTCCCCCAAAGGACTTTGGGTCCAAAACAGTGGGTCAGGACCCAAATGTGTAAGTTTCTCTCTGGCTCATTGTTTCTTCCTGAAATTGTTCCAGGAAAATCTCCCATTGTAGTTTAAGTATAATTTATGTCTTTAGGCTTCTTCTGCTATTGCTTTTTTTTGAAAGGCAATTGAGTCACTGGTGGCTTTCTAGTGGCTTTCTGTTACCTCCCTATGATCAAATATAAACTTTTCCATTTGACATTTAAAGCTCTTTTGCAACCTGTTTCCAATCAACATTTATGTATTTGTTAATGCAGTACTCTGCATTATAGACTCAAGTCTACCAGAAACTTCTATTTGTGTGGTTTAACATTAATATTCAAGCATTTTTATTGCCACACAGCTAGTTAAATGTTGCATTTGATGTCAGATTTGAACTCAGGTTCACCTGATTCCAGGGCCATCTACTGCTCCATCTAGCTGCTCTTTTAGGCTTCTTCAAATGTGAGAAACATTTCTCATGTAGGTACTCAGAACATATAGTTAGTTGGATCACCTTAATGTCATTCCACCAAAAATGTCTAAGATGATATGAACTCTTGGAACTATCATTAGCAAATAATAGAAACATACAAAGAAAGTATAATAATTAAGAAGTCCTCTTTAACTCCACAAAAGTTATCTCAAGATTTGAATTCTTTTGAAAGTAGTTTACCACACATTAACTACTAAAGTTACTAAACCTTGGTATTTCTACCTTCATAACATCTTTCCCATCTGGATTCTTCTCTTTGCTCATACATCCACCCTAATTCAGATACAATTCACTTCTCCAGCTAGTGCAATAACTTCTTAAATGGTCTCTTCAAGTTTCTCCTCACTTTGATTTGTCACCCAGCTATCAAACTGATTTTTTTAAAGCATAGGTCGGATGTCATTTGCTTATTTAGTAAATTCTAGTGGCTTTCTGTTACCTCCCTATGATCAAATATAAACTTTTCCATTTGACATTTAAAGCTCTTTTGCAACCTGTTTCCAATCAACATTTATGTATTTCTGTTAATGCAGTACTCTGCATTATAGACTCAAGTCTACCAGAAACTTCTATTTGTGTGGTTTAACATTAATTTAATATTCAAGCATTTTTATCTTTGGGGAAAAGAGAGATGTCCAAACTGGCATAGTCTCCCATGCCTTCCAACATGACTCACTGATTTTAGGTAACATTTTTGGGATTCTTTAATGAGAAAAATCATTCTATGCAAAAATACAGGAAGTTTACATTCTAAAAGTTTAAATTATCAATATCTTCCCCCTACCTGGGAGAAATTGAGCATCTTTTCTAAATGAGAGATGATAATTGACTTGAACTGGAATATAGAAAGTGATGCAGTTGATGTATTAAAAAGCTGGCTGGAGACTCAAATATCTTGAAAAGTAGCCAAAAGACTATGTATATTGATGAGCTGTCTGGGATCAAGGTGGTCTGGATTAAAAGTAATTGGAACTTTTTGTTTCTGGTCATTTGTACAATTGATAGTCTGATCCATTTATTCATAGCTATGACAAAATGGATATTTGAAATCCATAAACTGAAAATAAGACCATGTAGACTATTTGATTTTTAATGCTATTTTATACCATACAGACACTTAAACCTATTTTTTCACCATTTAAATAAAATGAATATAGATTAAATCCTCATACAAGAGTTATTAAATTTTATCCTTATCACAAAGCAAAACATATGAACCATATTCAATAAATAGCACATAGTAAAATGGCACACCATATTTTGTGGTTACTTTCATATACTTTGGAGCAAGCAGAATATTGTCAGAGCAATTTTTTTACATTTCAAAGGTTTCCAAATTCTATTACCTCAAAAAGTATAGTTATAATGCTCATCTAGAGAGTGTACTTGCTATCATCTGTTCAGCAAAACACACAAGAAAATTGTGTTAAATATAAAAATATTATCAAGTACTTCATTCTTTCAAAGTTTTGCACACATTGCAACTGGATGGTTGTAAAGGTTAGAAAATTTGTTGATAGCTTATTCCAAGCCAAAACTCTGGCATTATTACAGAGAACTTATGAATCAACTTGTCTCCCTGGGAATTTGAAGTCTTACACATCACTATGGACTGCTTAGTCCCACATGCCCCTTCCTACTGTTCCTGAGTCAAGACCCAGACTTCTCCAATGGGGCCATTAAGTATTTAGAAGGTACATTGTGGGTGGCTGCTCTTCCAAGTTGAGAACCTCTAGGCATAACTCCACTGACACAGGTCATAAAGAATTCTCGATTCCTTGATCTGTAGGGCCAACATTGATGAGTGAGGTCATCGTGTATAGCTCACAGCTGGTAATTCAAGAAATTCTGGACCTTAAAGCATTCATTCTTACTGGAATGTTTCAGCTCATTAGTGAGGAGAAGAGTTCTCATGATGTTACCATGCACAGAACTGATGTGGACCTCTCTCAGACTTGTAGTGGATTCAATAGTTTCCTGTCATAAGGACAGTAGCTTTTCTAACTGTACCAGCTAGTGGTTTCTAAGCCTTTACATACATTCCAGACTGAATAGCAGTGTTTTGTTCTAACATAAAAGTATGCAATTAAATCTTATCTGGTGCCAGTCTAGTCAGGTCTAATCAAACTGTCTCAGAAAACTGGGATGTAACATATTGGTAAAAAGTCCTCTTAAAATCTATAGTATAGCATGTATAACCATTTACCCTCTTATAAAATCCTATTATAATGAGATAGCTTTTTTGATCTCATATTGCTCAAATCACCAGTACTAGGCTCTATTTCTTTACAAAATACAGTGACATTATAAAGAAAAGCACGGACACCAATGGTTCCAATTTATAAATAAGCAATTACACATATTTTTGTTATTCTGGGATGCACAGTTATCATCTTGAAGGGTACATTTCTGTCCACCAACATAGAAAGTGTCAAATAAAGGTAATAATTTCAGTTGGTTCCTCTACATAACATATTTCACATTCCCAAGTGAACCTTTCATAGTTCCTTCCAAAAAGGCGTCCATCAGTCTTGGTAGTTGGTAAACACACTATCACAAGATTCAGTCTCTCTGTTCTGGAGTGGCACATCTTTTCTAGACGCTAGACAGGTTATTAGTATAATCACTCTGTTTCAATTCTGTAGGAGCGTAAGGTCATTTATTATTGAATATGTGGATCTCTTTTTTGAAGAATCTGGCTTTTAGCAGCCATTTGTTGGTTAACAGTAATATAGTTCCAGAAGTCTTTCAGAATTTCCTTTGGCGACTTCTTTAGCAGAAAGGGGAAAGGGAAGAGGAAACAAATATTTCCCACTATGTGCTGGGCATTGTACTTAGTTAGCACTTTACAAATATCTCATTTGATTCTCACAATAACTCTGTGAAGTAGGTGCTATTATTAATCATCCTATTTTACAGTTGAGAAAATTGAGGCAAACAGAAATTAAATGACTTGTCTGGTGTCACATAGCTAATAAGTGTTTTAAGGACAGATTTACCCTGAGGTCTTCCTGACTCCAGTCCCAATGTAAGATAAGCTTCAATTTATTCTAAAATCATATGTACAACAACAATCATACATTCATCATTATGGCACTTAGGAGAGAACCAACTTAAATGATAAAAGAAAAAGATCCATCACATATTCTCTCTTTGAATTGATAACTAATATTCACATGGTTACTTTCACATTTACAAAATACTTTATATGTACCTAATTTCATTTGATCTTCACACTATTTCTAGGAAGGAGATGCTATTATTATCTTTTTTATAGATAAGGAAACTGAACCTAAAAGATTAAGTGATTTGCTCAGACTCACACAGACAATAAGTGTCTATAAATAAGGTCTCCAAGCCCAGTGTGTCCTAAGCCTTTCTGTCTTGATGTTGTTTCCTATTATCTCCCTGACAGATATAATATTAACATTTTAAAGAAAGAATATTTGTGTTGCAAAATAATATCAAATACTCAGTTAACATCAACTTCTCTCTTTGCTCTTATGCATCATCTTTGGCATTAAAGGGAGATGATTATTTTTAGACAAAACAAGTCTTATAGAAGAGCAAGGTCTTCTGGATAGGTTAAAGAAGCTAAATAAGAAGGTTAGGTCTTAATTGTTCTGTATGAGGTCGGAAAAGGCTATAGATCTTGGATATAGACCTCATCCTAGATCTTCTTTTCCTAAATTGATTAGCCATTCACAAAGAAAAAAAATCCCTCATCATAAACATTATGTAGATGATTTTCAAACTTGGGTCTCTAGGCTGAATTTTCCGTTTTCCTTTTTTGATTTTCCTGAACTCAGTTCTCCAGCAAAAAGGTTGCTGAATTTTAAATTATTTTTAAATTTTTTAATTTAAAATTTATCTTAATTTAAATTTAAATTTAATTTAATTTGATTTTAAATTATCTTAATTCATAAATCAATCATAGCATTCTGATCAAGGACATCACCTCATGTTAAATGAATTACAATATCATTGCAAAATCAACACTTCTATATGATATTTTCCAAACTTATAAACATTTAACACGAACACAAAACTATTTCATGGACTTAAACACAGGATTACATTTAAGGAGATATGTTAACTCAGTATTTCAAGCAATGGAAATGGCCTGCATCAGTGAGAAGGAATCTGCAGGCAATTTGACTGGGACTATTCTCAAGAGTCATAAATACCCACATAATACAAAAATAGGGTAATTTGAATAGGCTATAGGAAGATGTTTGAATTTCTAAAGAACAATTTACCAAATTTATCATTAAGTACAATATAAGCAGTCCATCTCATGTTGAAATTACTTCTAAATATTATCAATTCTTTCCATTTTATTTCAAGCTATGCTATCAGCATTTCCATCTTTCTTCTCAAAGTCTATTATTTACCAAATTCAAAAGGACATTTTTAAAAAGCACATAAGGTACATATAAGTCATCATTCAATTAAGAGCCTTGATTTGTATTTGTTCTAATTCATTTATCAGCCATAGTATTTTGATCGAGAATCTATCCTCCTAAAGTTTCAAGTGAATTATAGTAGTTAACTGTAGCAAAATCAACAGCACCTTTTTGTAATAATTTCCAAAATCACAATGTAAGATACTTATAAACATGACACTAACGGAAAATATACTAACATAAAACAATCTGGCAGACTCAAAAGATAAATACAAAACATCGCTTGATAATATAATTAGCCTGGTAGAATGCATCTCTAAACAACACACATGGGAAAAATCTACTAATTTGGCATTTTATGTTGATTGCATTCAGGAACCAGTGTAGAGTCATGACTTTTTTTTAATTTAGTTTTTCTCAAATTAATTTTTCTCCCTCTCCCTCTCCCACTTCCCATAGAAAGAAGAAAAACCCTTTGTAGGAAATATATGACCAAAAAAAGAAAATTCCCACATTGGTCAAGTAAAATATATATACCTCATTCTGCCCTTTAAGTCAATCTCGTATCTGTTGGAAGTGAATAATATATATTAGTCTTTTGGAATTGTGGTTGGTCATTGTATTGATCAGAGTTTTTAAGTCTTTCACAGTTCTTTATCTTTACACTATTATATAAAATTATTTTTCTGGTTTTTCTCTCAACTCTGAATCAGTTCATAAGAGTCTTCCCAGGCTTGTCTAAAAACCACCCCCTTTGTCAATTCTTATGGCATAATGAAGTTTCATTTCATTCATATTTATTCAGTTTTTCCCTAATTGCTTACTAATCCTTTAGTTTCCTGGTGTTATTTTCCTCATTACAAAAAGAGTTGATAAATTTTTGTACATATAATTTTCCTCCTTCTAAACAACTTAGGAACTCTTGGAGCATAACTACAAATTGTTTTCCAAAATTACTGGATTAGTTCATAGTTTTGCCAACAATACATTAAAATGATTGTTTTTCCTATAGCCCTTTCAACACTTGACTTGTCAATTTTTGTCAGTGTAAGGGGGAACCTCAGGGTTACTTTGTGTTTCTCTAATAGTAATTTGGGAGTATTTTTTTCATGTGGCTACTAGAGCTTTCAAAAATTGTTTATTCATATTCTCTGACCACCAATTGGGTAATATATTTTTATTAGTACTCTGACTTGAAAATAGGATCTTTATCATATCAAAGAAACCTTCTGCAAATTTTTTTCCCACTTTCTCTTCCAAGCTTAACTGAATTTCATTTAAACCCCCTTTTTAAGTTTTCAATTTTAAAATATTGTGAAAATACACCTCTCCCTTCCACCCTTTCTGCCATTGAAAAAGAATCTTTGTAAAAAGCAAATTCTCTGTGACCCCCTCATCTTTCAAAAATGTCTCAATGTCTGATTCCATCACCTCTGTCAGAGGTTGAATTGTTTTATTTCATCACAAATGCTCTGGAATTATCTTAAGTTTTATACCTTCTACTTAGAAGAGGGGTAATGATAGAGGACTGCACTCAGCACAAGTATTCTAGGTTTGCTGCAATCTGCTTTGGCTCTCCTGCCCCTCTCTCGGTTCAGAGCCCCAAACTCCCTTTTCCCCTTTTCATGTAGTGTGAAATTTCTGCATCCAACTTGTATGCATGTGTTTGTGTGTGAATTCTTCCCTCCTTTGACTAGTTCAGGGGAGAGGGTTGAGAGTCATCTATTCTAGTTCAGGGGAGAGGGTTGAGAGTCATCTATTCCCTGACCCTTTCCTCTTATGTAGTATTATTCCTGCACCCAGATTATGTATAAATTTTTCCCACACTTCTTCCCCCACCCAGTGCATACACCTCTCCCTTTCCTTTTTTCAAGATCTAAACTCATTTTCAGTCCCTCTGTTTTATCACATTTTTCTATGATCCCTGATTATTGTAGGGGTTCTGAGAGGACACATCAACTCATGTTAGAATGCAAACAATCCTTGTTTAGTTCCTTATTACTGTTCCCGAATATTGATCTCATGGTTTTTTTTTCTGGACAGAAGTCTATGTTAATATTTCAAAGTTTCACATAGCTCTAGGCTTTTCACCAGGAACATTTGTAAGTTCTCTTATTTCAATTAAAGGTCCAATGCAGTGAAATTATTCTCAGGTTTTCTGAGTTAGTCTTGGTTGTAAGCCTACATCTTTTCAGAGTATGGAACATATTCCAAGCTTTCTACTTCTTTATAGTGATTGCTGTCAAGTCTTGTGTGATTCTGACTGACTTATATATTTGAATTCTTTGGCAATTTGTATTCTTTGACTATTAGAATGAGTATTTTTAAATTTTTTTAAATTTTGCCCTGTGATTCTAAAAGATCTGGGTAGTTTTCTTTTTATGCTTTCTTAAAATATATTGCCTTGGCTCATTTTTTAATCACAATTTTCAGAAAGTTGAATGCTTAAATTATGTCTTGATCAGATTTCCATGTCGTAACTTTTATAGAAGCTTAAATTTTAGTCTTTTGACTTTAATATTTCTTTGTCTTGGGGAGAGATTAACATCTTGTCCAGTCAAGCTTTCAAGATGTCAAGATTGGGTACCATTGTACCAAGATGTTAATTCTATTTCCAACTTATTCTTCCATAGCTCTCTTTCCCACCCCCACCCCCAATTTCCTCCTCTAGCACTTTCATTTCTTTTCCAACTGTTTTCTCTAGTGCTCTTATTTTGTTTTAATTCTGAAAAAAAAACATTTGCTTTGTTTCTTTCATGAATTATATAGTTGAACTTGTGCCCAAGCTGTGTTTTTCTTTCAGGATTGCTTTGTAGATTTTTGGGAGGAATCATTCTCTTCTGGATTTGTGTCTTTGGCCACTGTCATCATAATAGCTTTTTATGGTAGATTTCTCCTTTGGGCGGGGGGTTATTTGCTCATTTCTTGACGTCAAATTTCATGTTTGGATTAGATTCTGTATACTTCTGATGGATATGGATGAGCAGTATTTGGTTCTGTTGTGCATTTTCTTGATCCTGCTGCTTCTTGGCAATTAAGTAGTATATATATATATATATATATATATATATATATATATATATATATATATATATATATATATATATATATATATATATATACTACTTAATGGCTGTCTTTAGGTGATCCTCCTCAGTCTGCATTAGATCTGTGGCCCAACACAAAAGAGTAAATTACAAAACTACCAGTTGGCATCAGGTGCTACTTCCTGGACAAATTCAGTCCCCTCTCTGTCAGATCTGTGACCTCTTCTTGCTTTGGTACACAGCAGGCCCTCCTCAGATAATCTTTCTTATGCCAAAGTGGGTTAAAAAAATTACCTACAATTTTAAAAAATTTTCCAAATAGAACTCAGTGTGGTACATTTTCTAAATCTATACTGTGTAGTTGGGGAAAGTTTGGTCCAACTTCTTCCTTTTACTCTTCAACAGAGATCACTTTTACTCACACAGCCACAAAGATGTAGCACAAATATTTGACATTCAGAGTACAGATTAAAATGCTGTGAATGATAATTGAGCGTTCCTTTCAATTTATCAGACCTAACATAAATTTAAACCTTAAAAATGATTAATTTTTTAAAAACCTGCTACATGGTTCCAGATACTTTTCCACAAGCACAGGAAATTCTCTAGAGATCAGCTATCTCAATACTAACTCGATCTTCCCAAGGATGAAATAAGCATTTCTCCAAGTTGAGTTCAGAGCTTTATAAGCATGGCAACCTTTACTATTTTGTTCTCTTATTTCATTGAAGATTTAAAAACTTCCTTAAATTCTATGTAATGCTTTCCAAAATCATGGCCTTTTCTTTTATCTTTGTCTTTCCTTCTTCCCCTTTCACCTCATCTCCCAAGATACATTGCTCCTGGCTAGAGATTCTGCAACCTTTTGGGGAACCAGAAACTGAAGCCACTCATCTGGATTTGAGATGAGTTTAATACTTCTACAAGGAGAGTTTTATTTTTAGATTTTTATTTTAATTTTAACGCTTTTATACATTTTTTCTTGTCTTTTAACTGAACTTGAAGTTTACATTCTGTGTTGACTATAATTCCTATTTTAATTACTGATTTATCCATAATGCTTTCCAAATCTTTATATATTGTTTGTTTCTAAGGATCATATATTTTAAAATCTTATTCTTATTAAATTCAAATTATTTCCAATTTTTTTCAAGTCCAGTTTCCTTAAGTCTCTCCTTTGCAAATTAGCTCAATTTTCTTATACCTCTCAAGTCTATTTCAAAGCTTTGTTTTTAGGTGATCAGAGCTGAGACTTCTAGATTTAATGGCATTTTCTTATTTGATCATGCAAAGAACTTACAATTTGGTTTCTTAGGAACTTATAAATGATTATGTTTTAGTTCCCTTAGGATAATTTTGCTTCTAATTTACAAAACAATTTTTTGCCATATCATCCAGAAGTTCACAATAATCAGGCAAATCAAAATTTTAAAATGAAAATTCTTTTTCCTTCAAATAACTTGCCTATTACTTATTCAAGATGATTTAAGTAAAATAAAATTTAAAAGAATACTTGCTAGATTTTTCTTGAGTACCATGCTTTGAAACAAACAAAAGCAACTTTTTTTCTTTCTTTTTTGAAGTTTGCTGGAGAGAAAATCTTTACATTGGTTTTAGGTCTGTTTAAAGACTGACCACCTTTTTAATGACCTTTTTACTAAACAAATATTAACACAGACTTAAAGAAAATATGTGAAATATTTCTTTTGCTAACATTCATTTTACATAACCAAAAGTTTACAGAGTGAACCCTTAAATTAGATTAAACAAAGATCCTTTAAAAGTAACTTTAGACAAATAATTTCGGCCAAGAATTGACATGTTTTATTTCTCTAGTGAGTGAGATATAAATGCTAGCTTTTCTGGGGACAAGGACATTTTTGTATGTTCTGTTTCTTAGAGGTTTCCCCAACTTAACCCACGTTGGACACACAGTACTGATGTTAGCTCCATAATGGAAGATCTGTTCTGAAGAGTTCATTTTCCAATAGGAGCCTAAAGCCAGCTCTACCCTAAAAAAATGGAATCTGGTCTTTGTTGTTTTCCCTCTTCATAGACATTTCTAATTACATTTCCTGTTGCAGAGGATCAGCAATCCTGATTTCAAGGAACAATTTACTTTTCAGCTAGGAGGGTTCAATAACCAATTTTGGTCAACCACGCCAAAATGACCAAAAATAACTTTTTTCTATAGGGTTCTATTAATTTTAAGATAACCACTCTTTAGGTCTTTATATCAAACACAGAACTTGGGGATAGATTAAAAAATAAACCATAAGAGTGAAAAATACCAAACTTACCACTTTTTTATTTTGTCAGTTTATAGTTCCTTTGACAGAGTGCTTTGTGGAATTATCAGAGAATCTGAGAGCAGTTAAACTTATGGAAGGACTATCAGTCTCCAGTAAACTGCTGCCCAGAATCAAGAGGGGGGTAAGAATAGCTTACCTGTCACTTAGGATCATGGGATTAGTACTTTTCCTGACTGGGCAGTCAGATTTGGTTGAAATTGGCTTAGTTACAAGAGTAGAAAAGTGATTTAGGGCTGCTAAATAAAGGATTTATACTAACACAAAGTTTACCATACACAAAATAGACATGCTCACGTTCTTCAGAACTGATATGGATAAATACTTTTTTTCTGTAGTGGATAGACTCGGCCCTTCTCTCAAATGGTTAAATTCTATGTGCCTAATCAAGGGTTAGAGGCAAGACTAGGGACATTTCTATAGTGAAAAGTTTCCTGTAAAGGTTTAAAAAGGGCCTTCCACTTCTATTTAGTCCTTCAAATAGAAGTGATCCAATTCTCTTGCTGACTTTCTATCAGGCTTAGGAATTATAATAATTGTCCAGTGCAAACTTTAAATTAAAAAAAATATATATAGTTCCTTGAATCCAGACTCATTTGCAAAAAAAAAATTAATATTAATCTAATTTCTAACCATTTATAGCTTGGAAAGAAAATGTCCAAACTACCTTAGTTCCCCATGCCTTCCAATATTACTCTCTGCCCCAAGATTTCAGACAACAATTATGGGAATTTTGAATAAGGTAGAGATCACGATAAGTAAAAATACAGTTTGGATTTATATTCCAGAATTGTTACATTTTTTCTATCCCATTCCTTCCTGGACTATTCCTGATGAGTGGCTAATGGGAGATTATAGAGAGCATCTTTTCTGAATATGAGATGGCAAAGGTGCCTCCCTTTCACTACCTCACTTGCCTACTGTTTACTTTACTTGACTGAAACATAGTATCAATTGTTTTATGGGTAGGGGAATAATGATATAAAGAATTATTTTGTTGGTTAGCATCTTTAATTCCCTAAGAAAACCCTTTTTGTTTTCTATTACCCACCTTTTCAGAGGGCTTTCTCCAGAAATTAGGAAATAGCTATTATAAGAGCTAGCATTTATATGACACTTGGATTTTTAAATCTTTTACTAATATTTTATCCCCACAATCACCTTGCAAGGTAAGTGCCATTAATATTGTCATTTCATAAGTGAAAAAAATAAGGCAATGAAAGGTTAAATGACTTTCCCAGGGTCACACAGTCACTTCATCTGTTTGCCTCAGGTTCTTCATCTATAACATAAGCTGAAGAAGGAATTTTTTGCCAAAAAAAAAAAAACCCTAAATGAGGTCATGAAGAGTTGGACTCAACTGAAATAACATTTCCAACTCTAGGCCACTGGAGCCTATCTAGACTAGTCACTATACCATCTAGAAATCCCTTTAAAAGAAAATATTTCTTACTATTTTCAGTTTTACTAAAAAAGGAAGTTTTTTTCCTTCCTTTGGAATATATCTGAGATTCAGCCCCAACTGGCCTTTTTGCTCTTCCTCATTCACAGCACTCCTCCTGCTTCTATGTCTTATATTGACTATCTCTTGTGCCTATAATGTACTTCCTCCTTCCACTTTTCAGAATACTAAATTTCCTTCAAAGCTTAGCTCAAGCTTCACCTTCTAAACGAGGTTTTCACTAATCACTCTATGGCTAGTGTCATCTCATCTCTCTAAATCACCTTTTATCTTTTTTACATTTTGTACTTATATATGTATAGTCTCTCCCTAAATCATGGTTTCTTAACATGAGGTCCTACAGACCTCCAAGGAGGTCCATCCAAAGATAATTTTCAAGGGGTCTTAATTTGGATGGGAAAAAAGTTATATATGTTCTCTAACTTATGACATAAATTTAGCATTTCCTTCAATTATTTAAAAAACATTATTCTGAGAAAGGGTAATTAGTTTTCACTAAAATGCCAAAAAGGGTCATGACATAACATGACATGAAAAACTCCTGCTAGGCAGTAAACTCCTTGAAACCAAAATCTTATTTACTTTTGTCTTTGTTTTCCCAGTACCTAGCCCAATGCCTGGCATATAAAAGATATTTAATGGAGAGGAGGAAGAGGGATAGGAATAAGCATTTATTAAGAGCCTACCTATGTACCCAGTACTGTGCTAAATACTTTAATATATAATTTGATCCTCATAACAACCCTGGAAGTAGGTGCTATTGTATTATGAGCTCAATTTTACAGTTGAAGAATGGAGGGAAACTCCTTTTTTGGAACTGTTCAATTATCCCTTCCCATTGGACATGTATTGTCTGAGTAACTTATTGTAATAATAAAGTGGTGAAAGTGCAGAACTCTTGCCCCTTTCCTCATGAAGTCATGTGGCTGATGTTTATTCTTTAAAACAGGATGCTGCTTCCAAAATGTGTGGGCAATCAATTATCTTTTCTTAGATGGTTTGTCTGATGTATGAACTCTCATACTTGATATTATTCATGAGATAACCCCCAAGGTCCTCACTGCCTAGGGAATCTCTTTTTTTGGGGGCAGAAAACTATTAGATTCTGAGTTGTCCGTGGTACTGAAATCTCTGCCCTTCCCACCACTTCCCTCCCTCCACCTCCACATCTACAGGACATTAGGGTCCAAGAGCATTGTCCATGAACCCCTCTCATGGGACATGTACTTCTATTGTCTCCAACCAGGACCTCCGGTTTTTGCCCTATTCTAAGAAAGCTGTGGACAAACTCAGGTGAATACCACAGTCTCTGCCTCCAGGCAACTGGAGTTGGTTTAAAGTGGTAGGAAGACAATGTTCAAATGCATAGGCTCCCTTTACTATGTGGTTATAAGTTACTTAGTCTTAGTTTGCACATGTCAAAAATGGGCATCATAATATCTATATTCTGATGTTCAAATGGAATAATATTCACCATGATGTTTGTCATATAGTAGCAACTTAATGTTTTTATGTATATTACTTATATATAGTGTTATGCAAATTAACTGGGACAAAGCAAAATAATTAGATTCATTGGCATATGACAAAACCTACAACTTTTTACATCTTTAAAAAAGTTTTAACAATGAATGTCCTTTTGTGCTGTCATCACATATTTGTCATGATTCAGCATTGGGTTTAAAAGATTTATCATGCTTTTAATCACACTACAGCTGCCTTTGATGATAATCCATTCTTGATTATGACCCATAAGTTTACAATGGGTCTTAAATTAGGCAAGTTCTTGAGACATTAAAGTATATTTAAGTAGATGACACAGTAGATAGAGCATTGAGTCTGGAATTAAAGAGTTCGAATCTAACTGTAAGATACCTATTAAGTTATGGGATTTCAGCAAATCACCTAACAAGTCCATTTTTCTTAGCCAAAAAGAAAGTTAAATTTCTTCAACTGTATAACAAATAATAGCATTTACCTCTCAAGAGTTATGGTGAGGATCAAGAGTTATGGTGAGAATCAAATGAAATAATGCACATAAAGCACTTGGCATATAATAGGTCCTTAATAAATGCAGAAACAAGCCCTCTAGTTGCTAGGTCTCTGAGAGTCTTTGCTAATAAGTTGGGTTTCTTTATTTTGGAGGGGGATTGTTTGTTTTTTGGAGAGTTACTATGGCTGTTTACAGCAATAGTTTTGTCAGCTCTTTCTTTCATTTTTCATGACCACACTTTCCTTTGTACTTAGGTATAACTGATCCCATTTGATTATGGGCTTGATGATCCATGGATGCATGGCTTCCCCATACTTATAAAACCCCAGCAACCTCTCTGACAGTCACTGAACTATGTTCTCTGAGAATTACAAATTTCCTAGGTTTCCTCATAATAATAGCCATGCTTAAAACCCACAGAATTAAAAATATGATAAAAATAGAAGAATTTACATATGGCACTAAATCCAGTGCCCAACTAATAGAGAAGTCAAGACAGAGATGAAGAGGGAGGGCTTTTCAAGATTGAACTTAAGGGAGCCTAGATAGAATATGTAGAGTGTAATCATAGGAATGCCACTTCCAAACCTGATTAGAGTTGTGTTCAGATTCGAAAATATTATCTTTTCTACAGCCACAAAATAGTTGAATCCTCTTGGTCTAGAGAATAGGAAAGATAAGACTGGGTGACTTTTTACACAATTCAATTCCACAAACATTTTTTAAATATCTACTGTGTACTAGTTATTGAGAACAGGACAAAAAAAACCTCATTCCTTGCCCACTAGGACAACATAACATCCTATGGAAATTCTCAAGAAAATGTCACAGTATCAGACAAGATGGTACCATAGGCTTTATAACCTACTTTTTAATTACTTTATTCTCTAATATCTGAAAACACACACACACACATCTCATGTAAATAAGCCCTGAAAAAAATCCCATTTGAGTTCTGAAGTAATAGATAAAGAAATAGATAAAAGAAATAGATGCCAGCCAAGAAAATTCAGTGACAGAAGTAAAAGATGGTAATTAATAGTGAGTTAGGACAGATCCTAACCAGGGTGGTTAAAGCAAGATTAAGGGAGAGATCAGAAGTTTCTAAATTTACTGGTTTGGTGACCAGGATAATTTTAGAATGTAATTAATGAGGTTAATTGGGTGGGGTTGATTGGGCTGGAGAGAAACTTTAGCCAAGAATGGTTCATCTCATGGGATTTAGTGAACCTCTAGGAATCTAGCAAAACCAGGATATGAGGCCGTCACTGGAATGGGGTGCTATAGTAACAGCAAGAAAGTTGAGAAAGCAAAGTAGGACCCACTGCCTGAATTCCAAGAGAGTAAGTAAACTGGGATTGTGGTTTCATGTACTTCTTTTTTGTGAAGCCAAGTTTGTCCACCATAAAGGACAAACGAAAGTCCTTATATCTTATAGGAGTTGGAATACAAAATTAATGAGTTCCAAAAAGGAGAATCCAAGCTGGAGAAACCTTCAAAATGCCCATCAGCAGCAATGTGAAGGAAAGAAAGCTAGCTATAGGAAAATAGACATTTGATTTACAATGCAGAAAAATAAGTGCTTTTTTCTGAATTAATCCTTCACTATTTGGAGGTATCCTCTCAATATTTGGAGTTATCAAGGTGGGAAAAATAGTCCCTGCAAACTGTTGCCCAGAACCCTAAACTTTGGTTATACATAGACTATATTCATTTGTTAAATTTTACCTTCTAGAAGGTTGTATACCTTAAGATTTTTTTGGTTGCTTTTGTTCTTGGGAACCTTATATTTAGATCTCTTCAAAAGAGATGCTCCTATGCAAGCATTCAAGGTAACAATGCATATCAGAAATAGCACAGCCATTTTTTTACCCCATGAAAAATGAAAAACTATATAAAGGATTCACAAGTAAATTGTACTAATCAATACACTTCTCTTTCCCTTCTTCTGTTGAGTCTCACCTTTTTCTCCCAGGAACCTCCTACAGCATTATAGAACTATCCTAAAGGCTTAAGACTTCCTCCTAGGAAAAAAAATTGAATTACCAGAGAATTGGGATTGCTAGAAAATCAATCCCCACATTCTGGTGAGTTCCATCTTCTACTTAGGGACCTACACAGGCCTTTTATTAAAAGGGCTTTTCCCACAAAAAAAGGGAGACATTTAAAATTGAGAGGCATCCCTCTTGCCACTGGAACTCACTGGCTGATTAAGTTATCCTTCAAAGTAAAAGTTTAATTTCTCTATTTTGTGACTCAGTCCATTGCTATGCCTTCAAACCTGGGGTCACAAGCTAATTCCTTGGTCTACCTCTAGATGATGAACTCCCCTAGTGGCTTTTCTCTCCATGGCTACCATCTCCCAAGGTTGAGAATTTGCATCATTGCCTGTCCAAAAACCAAGTGTTTCAGAATTATTGCCACTCCCCTTCTACCTGTGTCTCCATCTATTGACATTTCTTGGGCTTATAGGCTTTGATACTTCATCTCCACGTCTGCCATCTCTAGGACTGGTAGTTTGGGAAGCTGAATTTCATGAAGGATCTATATGTAGAAGGGTAGTCTTTACTCTTGGGACCCAAGTCTGTTCTCAGATCTTTGATCTGCCCTTTTATACTTCTAGATCTTCAGATCTCAGTTTGGCTTCCTTTTTAAGTTCAAAGAATGTGTCTTAGATCTATAATCCTCTGATCTAATGAAATCACTTCTGGTAACTTACCCAATTACTCCACAGGGATGTTCCACCCATCAAGAAGGCACAATCAGAGTTCTTCCCCCACAGTAAAAGATCTCCAAAATGGCTTTATCCCTATAATTCCACCAAGTTGGCTATTGTCTGCTGATTCATCCTATATAGAGCAAACAGAATTGAAGAAGGCAGAAGTTCCAGCTCAATGGGCTTACAGAAGAAGGGTCTGAGGGAAACCCGACTTATTGAAAGGCTTGAAGAGGTTGAAGAAAATATTCCTGAAGAACTGAAACTAGAATTTGTTGATACCTGGTGTTTGATCACCAAATGAAAACTGCCGTTTTCTCTTCCTGAGAAGAAGAATGTGAAATCGATTTGAGAGGATTATAAAAGTTTAAATCACACAGAAACACATATCAGAAGGAATATGCTTGTTATTAATAGAGTTGTGGTAATGATCTAGGAGAACTCCAAAGTAATGCCCTCACTTCCTCCACAAATTTGAAAGTTACTCCAAGGCACTCAATTGCTTTACAAATTCGAGAGATCAAGTATAGTGAGGTCCTGAATATTCATCTCACAGCCCCAATTAATCTATAGAGAACATCATCTACTATGATGAGGACTCATGGATTATTTTTATCAATTTTCCCAAAAAGAAGAATTTGCACCATTTCTTAAAATATATGACAAATAATTCTTTGATTTTGTTTAACACCAGTGATCTGTCCTGGGTATCATCAGAAAACTATATGAATTTAACATCTTATGTCATATGCATATATCTATAAACACATATGCCTTATATGTATTTGATTTGTTTTTAACATAACTTTCAGGTATCTGTAAACATGTTGCATCCCCCTAGAATGTAAGTTCCTTGAGATCAGGGACTATCTCACTTTTGTCTTTGTACCCCCAAGACCTAGCACAATGTCTGGTCCATAGTAGCTGCTTAATAAATACTTCCTAATGGATGGATATTTGTTTTGCTTTTAATCCTGTTCTTGTACAAATCACAGACTTGAAATGCATGTCTTTGTAAAACAGGACTGATTATGGTATCTAAAGTATAAAATAATCCTAATTTGTACATCTGATGTTACTTTCCTGCTCAGAAATTTTCAAGGGCTTCCTATTGTTTATGTGATAAAATAAAAATTCTTGATTATGGTATTCAAGCCACAGAGCATGGAAGATAGCATATGATAAACTACTATTACCACATCAATGACCCTTCAGATTTTACTGGTAATGACCCAAGTCTCTGAGCCCCAAAGCTCCCCCCAAGACCACTTACCCCGTGTCTAGATCTGTCTCTGTAGCTATCATCCAGGGAATCAATTCCTGAAGAAGGGATGCACCCCTCTCATCACCACCAACTGCTGACCAACTGTCACTAACAGGCAGCTAAACTTCAGTACTCCAGGAACAGTAGCATCCCAACCCCCACTTCCATTCCCACCCCCACCCTATCCTACCCCAAATCAATCTCCTGGGTAGATTATGAGCTTTTTGAAAGGAGGGATTCTTTTTTGCCTCTTTTAAATCCCTATTACCTAATGCATTGCTTGTCATATAGTAGGCATTTATAAAAGTTTATTGGTTTGCAGCTTCGCATACATTTCCTGAAGTTATCACTCAGAGAAATTGTGGAGAAGAGGTCAGTAAACTTCCAACTAACTGCTACAGGGTAGGCAAGTTAATCTGATTGAAGGAACAAGGCACTCAGAAGTAAAAAGAGAAGGCAGCATGTGCCAGGCACGTTTAATTTTAACCACTACTTCTGGCTGCTGATCAAATGCTACCAACAGATGCTGCATCCCTGTCTCCTCAGCTATTCTGAATATTTTTATCACTCCTCTAGTGTTCCATTGCAACCTTTCCCTCTACTCATTTGGATGGAGACCTTGTCTTCACCAAAAAAAAAAAAAAATTGAGGACATTCACTAAGAGCTTCCTTTTCAAAAGGGACACACATGTACAAAAATGTTTGTGGCAGCCCTTTTTCTAGTGGCAAGAAACTGGAACTGAGTGAATGCCCATCAGTTGGAGAATGGCTGGATAAGTTATGGTATACATGATCAACAGGATGATTTCAGAGAGGTCTGGAGAGACTTACATAAACTGATCCTAAGTGAAATGAGCAGAACCAGGAGATCATTGTACAAGGCAACAAGATTATATAATGATAATTCTGATAGATATGGCTCTTTTCAACAATGAAATGATTCAGGCCATTTCCAATGATCTTGTGATAAAAAGATCAATCTACACCTAGAGAGAGGACTGAGGGAATTTAGTGTGGATCACAACATAGCATTTTCACTTTTTTTTTGTTTGCTTGCATTTTGTTTTTTCTCATTTTTTCCCTTTTTTATTTAGTTTTTCTTGTGCAGCAAGATAATTGTCTATGTATGCATATATTGGATTTAACATATTTTACTATGTTTAACATATATTGGATTACTTGCTATCTTAAGGGAGGAGGTGAGGGAAAAGGGGGGAAAATTGGAACATAATTTTTACAAGGGTTAGTGTTGAAAAATTATCCATACATATGTTTTGAAAATAAAAGGCTTTAATAAAAAAATAGTTTAAAAAAAGAGCTTCCTCTTCTGCCCATTCTCATCTCCTACATTTCTCCTTATCCCACATGAAGATGTACATTTTTTTCCTTGTCAAGGCAGATCCCCAGTGGATTACCTACATTATCTTCACTCTCTATTCTTCAGTTTCTCCCTTTGTATCAGTTCCTTCACCGCTGCCTACAAACACACTCATATCTCCTATATCCTTAAAAAAAATCTTCACTTGATCTGCCCCTTCTATCATCCTATATCTCTTTTTCCAGTCTCATCTATATTCCTTGAGAAAACTTTCTACACTAGGTCCTCTACTTTCTACTAAACCCTTTTGGTCTAATTTCCATCTATCACTCAACTGAAAGTGTTCTCTGAAAAATTAGTAATGATCTCTTAATAAACCTAATAAGACTTTTCTCAAAACCCATTTTCTTGACTTCTTTGAAACCTTTGTTGCTGTTAATTGGACATTCTTTTCAATCTCTGTTTTTGGGATATAACCTCTCTCCCCATTTTCCTCCTATCTGTTCTCCTCAAACTCCTCTGCTGGATCATCATCCAGATCATGCATACTTATTGTAGTTGATCTTCAAGGATCCATCATGGGCTCATTTTCCTGCTCCCACTATAGTATCAGCACCCATGGATTCAATTATCATCTCTAAACATAATACTGCCAGAGCTATACATCCGATTCCAATCTCTCTTCTGAATTCCACTCCTACTTCAATAGTCTTTTGTCAACATATCCAAAATTAAACTATTCTTTTTGCTCCAAACCGTCCTCTATTCACTTTTTTTGTTGTTATTGTTACTTTGTGGTGGAGGTGGAGGATCCCACAATCTTCCCACAATCACTAGACTCTTTTTGGGATTATCAACTTCTCTCTCTTCCTCACTTCACACACTGTATCTATCATCAGTTGTTGCCATTTGTATTTCACAATAGCCACATTGTAGGTTATATACAATATCATATAATTCCTTCTCTCCACTACGTTCACCACTCTGGTACAGGTTCTCAAGCTGCATCAAGACTGAGCAAAGATTATTAGATCTGGCAATTAGAGATAAATGATAATTTTGTAGTTTTCAGTTAAGTTCGAAGCCAGACTAGTTTAGAGTGAAGAAGAGAGAAAAAGGGAAGAAAGTGGGGAATACTGATTGTAGATGACTTTCTCCCAAGGAATTTACTCATGAAAACAAGGAAAGCTATAAGATAGTTAATGGAGATTTTTGAAGGAAATGTGTGTGTTTGTAGGCAGTAGGAAAGTAGCCAGTAGATAGAGTAAAATTGAAAATAAGTGAAAAACTTTTCAATAATGAGGTGATTCAGGTCAATTCCAATAGACATGTGATGGAATGAGCCATTTTGCATCCAGAAAGAGGACTGTGGGAATTGAATATGGATTACAAATTAGTATTTTCATCTTTTTTGTTTTGCATTTTGTTTTCTCATTTTTCCCTTTTTGATCTGATTTTTCTTGTGCAGTGTGATATTTGTAGAAATATGTACAGAACATTTGCACATGTTAAACATATGTTGGATTACTTGCTATCTAGGGGAGGGGTGAGGAGGAAGGGAGGGAGAAAAATTTGGAATACAAAGTTTTGCAAGGGTGAATGTTGAAAATTACCTGCATATGTTTTGAAAATAAAAAGTTTATATTAAAAAAAAAAAAAGAAAAGTGAGAGAAACATCTGAGTCTGATATGCTTTATCTCCTTTTAGGGGTTTAAATTTTTTTTAATCTGCTATACAAGAGAATATGAGTAGGCAGAAAAGCTAAGGTCATTGTTTTCTCCTTGTCCCTAAATTCCTGGCCTTTTAATAGATATCTATAGTAGGGACAAGCCTGCTTTTTTCATAATTACTCCTTTAAATTTGGAAAGAACTTCAAATAGTATTCTACTCCATCTCTGTTTTAAAGATAATCACAATAAGGTCCAGAGCAGTGATATAATTTGCCTGAGTAGAACTCACGTCTTCTAAATTCCTAATCCATTGCTTTTTCTTGTTCCTTGACTGGTCAAGAATTATAGCCCTATTTTAAAAAGGAGAACTAATTCTTTCTCTTAAAAAAATCTTCAGAGGACAAAATTAAATTATAGGAATAACCATACTTTGAAAGTAAAAATGCTATAGTAAAAACGTTGGGCTTTGCTATTTTTATTAGTCATTATAATCTAGCCTTAATTATCTTTGCTAATGGTATGGTACCAATTTTATAAAATTGGATAAGCCAAAACATTGATGGTTTTAGAAGGCATTGTATAGTTTGTTTTAGCCATAGCATTACCTTCTTAATTATGTTTTCCTTAGACTGCTATTAAAGTTATTTTGGATGGCCTGAACACATGTTAAATGATGGCAGGGAGCCCAGAAATTTCCTAGGTAGGAGGAAGAAGGTTGCTTAGAGTTAAAATTTGTTTCTTGTTTTAATGCACATGGGGAATTATTTGCATATCAGTTGAGAATTTGAGAGCTAAGTATTAAATTGGCTTATCTTAAATTAATAATCTCATATTTATGCAGCATTTTAAGATTTATAATTCACTTTCCTCACAATTACCCTAATGTAAAACATGCAACTAGTTCTGTGACCATTTTACAATTCAATCAGACAACCAACAAGCCCTTAATAAGCACCTACTATGCTAGCCAGTAGAAATAATCTCTATCTCAGATTTTTAGCCAAAGAGAAATGCATATTTAGATGCATACAAAATAGATAACAAGAAGGTAAGAGTTGATCTATGGGCACAAAAAGTTGGGAGGATCTAGAAGGTTTCATGTGGAAGGTGCCACTTAAGCTAAATCATTATTAGGATTGTTGATATCTTCAACAGAAATAGTGAAGTTCAGAAAAAGTTGAGTTTTGGAGAAAATATAATGAGTTCTGTTTTTGACACATTGGGTTTGAGATGTTGATGCTTTGGAGTCAATCCAGTGGAAAACATTTGATTAAAGATGCAGGTCTAGAATTCAGAAGAGAGCTACATCAGGAGAGAGTTGCATCAGTCTTCACTGGATGTGTGGATCTGGGAGTAGACTAGAAAGAGATGAAATTAAATGATGGAAACTGATGAAGTCATGAAGTGAGATAGGGCAGACAGACAAGAAGGGGACCCAGATCAGAGCCTTGAAGTACATTCACAATTATAAGGTGTGATATGAATATTGATCCAATGCAAGAGAATGAGTAGGAAAAATCAGTATAAGAAGAACCAAGAAAGAACATTCTAAATTGGCAATAATAATAGCATCTATTTAACCTACAAGATTACCTGTATCACTTATCTAACCTACCTAACATGCATGTAAAGAGATGCAAATTTTAAAGAGAGATATAAATGCTAGTAATTTCTTGCTCATTTCTATACACTGTTGTAAAACATCTCAGGATTTTGGTGATTTGCCAAGCCAACAAAAAAAAAGTGCACTAGATCTGGAGTTAGTAGGCTTTGGGTTTAAAAACCTTCTTTGATACTTATTACCTTGTGTCATCTTGGGCAAATCACTTAAATTCTTTGTGCCTCAGTTTCCTCATCTATTAAAAAAGGAGATTGCACTAGATGTCCAACTCTTTAGCTACCATCTTTTGATTTTAAGATTACCCTTCTCTCTCTAGCTCTCAGCTTTGGTCAGGACCTCTCAGCCCAGGGAAATCCTGTCTTAAGATCTCCCTTCACTAGTCATTTGAGGACACAGGGCAACTGATGCCAGTGGTAAGTAACACTGAGGCAGGAGCACAAAATATATCCTCCAATCAAGTTAGTAACTCTTATCATACAAAATTTTTGATGAATTCAGTGGAATAGAAGGAGGAATTGGGAATAGAATCTCATAGTTTTAAGGGATTTTACATCTTAGTCCAATCCATAGCATGTGGAGTCCCACATTCATTCATCATCATCATGGCAGCCTCAGTGAACTTTCTCATGCAGCATGAGAAGAAAGTTAGCACTAGGATCATTACTTGCTTGCACTGGGAATGACTGTTGCTATTTGGGCGAGTGGGTTTTGGGGTGGGGAAGAGTCCAGAAAATGCCAGATTTGTGTAGGCACAAGTTAATGTCCCCCAAATTTTTTTGGTATTTTGTATCTTATTTTTAAACTTGTCCTTTTAATACAAAGTTTGCATGTTAATAATAATCAAAAAAACTTGTTTTCATTTCTTTGTTTTAATGAATAAAAATGTCAGGGTTAAATATTTAATCAATTGTTCACCTTAAACATTTTTTAAATTAAAAATTTTTAAATTAAATTTCATACCCTATTGCAATATGCTCTATGTGTAGGTGGGATGAAGATGGAGATCAAGCAAAAGAAACAGAGGAGTGGCCCACAGGTGGGCTGAGCAAAACTAAGTGACATGGAAACTCAAAGATTGATTTTGTTTGCTCCTTGGAGGTTTAAGACTTCACTCTTATCCACCGCCTCCCAATCTCCACATCTTGCCTGATCTAGTTGGAATCATAGGATCTCATACCTGCAAAAGGCCGTCAGAGTTATCTATTTTAATCTATACCTCTCTAGTTCCTCTAACAAGAAGTCATCTGGTCCTTGTTCCAAGATTTGTGCTATAGTAGTCCATGAATTAAGCCTAAATTTTTTCTTCAACTACATTCATACATTGCTATGTCCTTCACCTCAAACTCTCTACAGGATACACACACATACACACATACACATACACACACACACACACACACAAACACACACACACACACACACACACACACACACACACATATATATATATATATATATATATATATATATATATATATATATATATATATATGTATATATAAAACCTGACTACTTCAAAGCAGATCCCTCCTCCAAGTTCCCTTATTTCTAATGAAAGCACAACTGTCTTCTCAGGATCAAATCTTCAATTAAATTATATTTTCCTATGCCAGCTTGTCCCTCCTTTTACCATCATGGGAAGGGGGAGTGACCCATATGGAGAAAGGGAGCTGACATTCTTGTCATCACCAACACCAACTATTTCCAAGCCAATTTAGGTGAAGTAGCAAGAGAGTTCAAAGGAAAGATGAGTTGATAAGCTAACCTGATGATCACCTCCCAAAAGCTGCAGGTGCCTGAACCTAAGCGCTCTAAGGATAGCAATGCTTCCAGATCACTGGCCCTGCTTCTAACCTAGCATGAACAACTATCATCCTAGAAGCAATTCTTCTCATCTCCATTTAAATAATTGCTGGGTCTTGTATGATTTACATTCAGTTTCTTTTCTTTCTCATAGCCAATCTGGTTCAAGCCCTCATCAGCTTTCTCCTGGACTCTTATTACATAAACGTCTCCTATATTTTGGCTTTTTCCTCCCAGTCTCTTCCCATTTTCTATGTTGTGGCCAAAAATTTTTCATAAGGCACAAGTGACTTTTTTGTATCCTAATTCAAATATCTGTAGTACTCCCTATTGCCTCTAGGACTCATCACAGACTAGGTCTTGCCACAGAACACAGAGCCCCAGGTCTGGAGTCAGGAACACTCATCTTTCTGGGTTCAAATCCAACCTCATACATTTCTGGGCAAGTCAACTTAATTCTGCTTGCCTCAGTTTCCTCGTGTGTAAAATGAACTAGAAAAGGAAATGAGTAAGCCACTCCAGTTTTCTTTGCCAAGAAAACCCCAAATGAGATCTCGAAGAGTCTAATACAACCTCTACAATCTGGCTCTCCCTTCAGCCTTTCCAGCCTTAATTTGTATTATTCTCATCCCCTTGCTTTATAGGCAAATTGCATTAAAAACTAGGTGTTTTCCTGAACACAAGATGCCTTTTCCAGATCTTACTCAAGGCATCTCCCAGCTTAGAATTCATTATCTCCTTATCAGGGATCCTTTAAAATTCTTAAAGGCTTCACCTGCTTATCACCTCCTCTCCTCTCACCATCACCCTTTACCACCAGTTGCAAATATTCTCTCCCTCCTCAGATTTTCCTATCATACTTTGGATAAATGTTTGTTGGTTGTTCAAGTGATGGATTAATCTCTTTTTCCTCCTAAACCCCTATTTTATACTTTAAAAAATTAAACTTGATTTATTTTTAACAGTAACTTTAAAAAATGTTGAGTTCTAATTTCCCTCCAGCATCTCCACTACTCATTGAAAAGGCAAGCAGTATGATCTCAATTACATGGATGATAACTTGTATTGTACTTACCTATGTATATGTGATATGTCTGATCTCTCTCCTCAACCATAACTTCTTAAGAGCAAAAACCTGTCATTTTTTCATCTTTGTGTAAAATAGATCAAGGCTTTCCATATGTAAGGATGATTTGTTTCATTGAATTCCCAGGCAGGTGGCATTGCCAAGTTCTGACATAAATAGATATCGCTAAGGTTCCCCAACTTCATCACAGTTCCTTTTAGGCTCTCATTTGTCTCAAAGGTTTTATGTCCTAACTAGGAAAATAAGTGATGGTTTAGGCTTAAGTGCTTTCCTATTCTGCACATGTATAACCTATATAACATTGTTTGCTTTCTCAATTTGGAACTCAAGAATATGTTAAATGAAAAAATTTTTACATGTAATCGGAAAAAAATAAAATTAGAAATTTTCCTATTTATAAATAGCTTACTATTTAGTCTATAGATCAGTTTCTTAAACTATAGGTTGCAACCCCATGAGGGGTCTTGTAGTTGAATGTAGAGGTCATGAAATGAAGACATCCATAAATGTTTGATTTGTATGCCTATTTTATATACTTATACACTCAGGGTCACATAAAAAATTTTTGGGCAAAAAGGGGTTGCAAGTGCAAAAAGTTTAAGAAGCCCTAGTCTAGAGAATGTATTTACAATGCAACTCTATTGCTTATGTTATTCAGTCATTTTAGTCATGTCTGACTCTTTGTGACCCCATTTGGGGTTTTCTTGCAAAAATGCTAGAATTTCCTTCTCCAGTTCATTTTATGGATAAGGAAACTTTTTCCCTTCCCCCCCCTCAGTTCATTTTCAAAACAGGGATATAATCTCCTATCTCTTTTGGGTCAAAACCTCCTCCCAAATCTTTATCCATGATGTCATTACTTACACTGAAAGGCATGTAGACATCTATCTGATGTAGCATTTATCAACTATGTGGATATATATAAGAAAGCAACAAGGTACAACTAAGAAGCAACCAATGTAAGCCCTGATCTCTATCCCTCCTTCTGTCTCTTCTTCCTACCTGAGCAGGAAGGAAGAAAGGAAATAGTTAGGAGTACCTCACAATTCAACTGGAAGGTAAGGTGCTTTCAGCTAATCTCTTTCAGACAATGAGAAGGAGCAAAGGCCCGAGAAGCTCCTAGCAGTTCAGACCTCAATAGCACCTCATTCATTTTTCATTGATTTGTTCATTCCTTCAGTTCCAGTTACCCCTGTTTTATAACATCATCTTCCTCAGTGAGCCAAGAGAAAGGGAAGAGGTCAGGTAGTAAGAGATCAGATGTACATGTCTGAGCCTTTTTCCATCCTGCAATATGTGAAATAAAATCATTTCTGACTTTTCTTTCCCACATAAGTCTTAATGGTAAATTTAAAAAAACAAAAAAACAAAAACTGATGAATTTTAAGGCAGAATCTTTTTTTTTTTTTTTTTTTTTTACTACATCCAGGGTCAGGTATCTCTTTGTCTAAATTCATTAGGCAGCAGGCTAGGAGTGAAAGGATTGCATTTGTATCCCCAGCAGCCCACCACAATGTCATACACAAAGTAGGTGTGATACTTCAAATATACGTCAAATTTTTATTTCAGTTTAACTAGTCTTTATGGTCCTTAAACAGCAGGTATAGGACATCTCAGGTAATCTGAAGTTTGGACAGTAATCAAAGCCTGTTCAGATTTGGTATAAGTGCTTATAACTTTATCTCTATTTACATAGTTTTCCAGGTCTCCCTTATGTCAAAGACATTTTAAATGAGATTTTGATTTTTCAGGGGTGTGTGTGTGTGTGTGTGTGTGTGTGTGTGTGTGTGTGTGAGAGAGAGAGAGAGAGAGAGAGAGAGAGAGAGAGAGAGAGAGAGAGAGAGAGAGAGAGAGAGAGAGAGAGAGACACCGAGGGAGATAAGGAGAGAGGGAGGGAGACAATGAGGGAGAAAGGGAGGGAGGGAGATATTAAGGGAAGTGTCATATGCAAATTGGTTTAAGCAAATTATACCCATCCAACTATAGCTTGTTTTACTCCTCAATTAAGTAAGAAAGAAACCTTTTGTTTTCAGAGACACAAACCAACATCTTATTTTGTAACTTTACGGTCTCTCATTTGGGTCTTTGAGGGAGAAGTTATAGGGGAATGAAGAATACAGTGCAATCCTCCCAGACCATCAAAAAAGATGATTTAAGGCTGTCTCATTAATTAGTTTTAATAACACCAGAAGGGATTTGACTCTCAAGATAGAATACAAGGGTGAATTAAATTAAAGTCCCTTCTAACTCCAAGAATCTATGCACAGTTCATTCTTTATTTGAGAGAGAAATTGTGTGTGTGTGTGTGTGTGTGTGTGTGTGTGTATGTGTGTAGTTCATGAATTCCTTCCTGTTATATATCTCATCAGTGCTGAACTTCATTTCCTCCAGCCCAGTTTAGGTAAAGGTGGGAAGATACTTTACATGCCACCAATCAACAAATACTTGAAGGATTAGCCTAGGAAAGAGAGATTAGACTTGTTCTGTTTGGCCCAAGAGGATTAGTTGTATGGAGGTTGGAAAGTGGAAGATTTCAATTGGATATAAGTGTGAGCTAAATCCTGAGTTTACAAGAACCATCATGGGGATTCACCCAAAATTGTCCTTTTCTCTTTGGTTTGTCCCCATTCCAGGTTTACTTCAAGAAAAAATTTCAGATATGCTGGTATATGGGTTTCTACTTCAGCTACAATACAAGCACTCAGTACAACAAATGCAAATTGACTACAGAACAGCCTTGATTTCACTTCTCCCTTCCCCATTCCAGAAATGCAAATGATCCAAAGAACTCATAGGATATCATAAACAGATATCACTATATACAAAGTACTCAAAAGGGCCCATAAATAGATATTCAAAATACATCAAGCAAAGTAGTTCTGCTCAGAAGGAACTGAACTTGGAACTTCCATCAGGCCATCACTCCCAAATTCTGCTTCTGCCCACAAGAGCCATTAATAGCTCTTTGGGGGAGGAGAATGTGTGTACTCAATGACTGTAGAATGTGGGATTCACTCTGCTGTTTGCTGGTCTGTCCATCAAATAAGGAAAAAGCAGAAAAGGACAAGTTGATCTATGAACTCTTTTCTACAGGGGCATTTCATTTGATGATGTTAATGGAAACCTTTAAACAGATGGATGGATGCACGTTGGGATTGTCAACTAGCTTGACAGTTGTTTTCCATCTCTTAACTCTTTTGCTTTGTATAGGGACTCTGGAGAATGGCTTCCTCCTGTCCTGCACATTCTAATATCCCTAGGTTCTTTCTAAGCTCAGCTTGGGCTCTGTCTTCTGTACAAAGCCTTCCCTACCTGTGCCTTCTATTGGCCCTCTCTCCTCCTCAGAAGTTATTTCATATTAATCTGTATGGATTTATCTGTGGATGTGTTTTTGAGCTCTTAGTGCCTAGCATATAGCACCTCCCATAGAGTAAGAGACAATGTTAGTTGAAATGAATTGAAATGCTTTTTTCTATAGAATTCTTGTTCAGGTACAGGTTGGGCTAGAAATGGATGCATTGATGGAGTATGCTATGCTAAATTTAATGGTACAGCAAAAAAGGGCACTGGCTCTAGAGAGAAGACCAAAGTTCCAGGACCAGCCTCTGACATTTACTTTACATTTAAAGTAATGTAATATAATGTAATGGAAATTTAATTTACATTTAAAGGATCTTGATTTTCTAGGTCCCTATAAAATGAGGGTTTTGGACCCTGAGGTTCTTTCTAGCAATTATAACTTTCTTCAACATTTTTATTTTCCCAATATTTTTCCAAAGCAAATTAAGTTTCCTAATAATAATAGTTAACTACTCTGAAGTTTGCAAAGTGCTTTATAATTTCTCACTTGATTCTCACAATACCTCTAGGAGGTTAATTAACAAGGCTAATCTCTACCTCTAATCTTTATCATATCTCATAATACCTTTATCTATAAATATCTGTGAATTGACTGTATAAAGGTGATACTTGAATCTATGGAAATTGATGTGATCATCAAGAAAGAAAGTCTATATAGAGAAGAGTTTTGTAGCTAGATCTTGGTGCATCCTGAGTTAGCAGTGAGATATGGATGATGACTGAGCAAAGGGAACTGAAGAGGAAGGGAAAGTCAGATAAAAAGGAGAAATACAAGGAGAGAGCAGTGTCTCAAAAATCCAGACCAAAGGAGGTGGAGATGATCAATGCTGTCAAACACTGCCCTGAGGTTCAGAAGAATGAGGGCTGAGGAAAAGCCATTCAATTTGACATTTTGAGATCATTGGTGACCTTGGCCAGAGCAGTTGAAGTTGAGTGATAGAGACAGAAGCCAGACTGCCAAGGGCTGAGAAGAGCAAAAAGAGAAGTAATGAGTACAAATAGTTTTTCATAGGAACTCATCTATGAAGAGAAAGAGATTCTTATCTCATGGGCATGGTAGGGTCAATTGAAGATTTTAAAAATAAAGTATACTAGTTACCCTTATCCTATCTTTTCCCACAATGAACAAGAAGAAACATGCAATAATAGACTTGGAGTCAGAGAATTCAGAAAAATCAATGTAGCACTGATGAGCATAGTTATCTTGTGTACTCTTGTATTTTTTTTTCTAGGCAAAATCTTGTGCATTAGGATGTGCTGCAATGATCCTGATGTCCTGCATACCAAGTCCACCAAGGGTCAATATGATGATAATTTTATATGATACTGGCACCTTATTTGAAATACATAAAGACCCCTTTCATTTCTTTTTTCTATGTTGTGCCCCTGTCAGAAATTATGGGATTCTGGCAGTAAACCATATAGTACCCTTCCAGCATGATGAGATGATTTAGAAAAATCAGTACTATCTCAGTCTTGCTTTCTTTTTATTTTCCATAACAAAAAAGAGAACAGAATAAAATATTTAATGGGGATTTAAAACCTGAATAAGGAAATGTTAAGACAGTATGCAGCTGCCATCTCTAAGATCAAGTCATGAAACTTAGATGAACTACATCTTTGACAACTGAAAGTGATAGCAGATATTATTACTTCTGAACTTCTCTCAATGATCTCTGGGCCATTTGAGAATCAGGGAGATTTCATGGGAGTGATGAAGGCAAATGTTTTGCTTTTCAAAAAAAGAGGAAGAAGATGGCTATTTCAAACTTAACGTTAATTTCTGCTAAAATTCTGAGTGGATTATTAAATGGATCTTTTTGTGGGATATAGGAAACAAAGCAGTGATCATTAAAAATCAACAGAACATTGTGGGACAAGCTAACACTCTTTCCTTTTTATTAATAGATAGAACTGGGAATGTCATTGGCATAGTACATTACTAAGGAAAGCATTTGATAGACTCACCCTCTCTGTTTCTGTACAAGATGGAGAGAATGAATAAGAAAAAAGTATAGTTTAGTGGTGTTGCTTGACTGAATACAAGAGATACTGATTAGTGGTAGATCAGTGTCAACCCAGAAAGAAGCCTCTGTTAAGGGAATGGTATAGGGATTTTTCCTTCAAAATGTTCTTATTTTAATTTTTTAAATCAATGACTTGTCTAAAAGTATAGACAACATACTTATCAAATTTTCTAGTGAATCCAAGTATGTAGAGATACATGATATATTTACTAATAGCAATAGAATATACAAGATCTTAAAAGTCTAGAATTATGTACTGTGATTTAATGGAGTAAATGATAAGTTCCTTTATTAAGGTTCAAAAAATCAGCTTCACAAGTCGGCGAAGAAGATGTTACCAAAAAGCAGTTTTTATGAATAAGGCCTAGAATTTCTAATGGATTGAATTATGACAGTAGAATAACATGGCAGGTCAAATACCAAAAGTGAACTGAAGTGACATTGAGAAGCATGATAATTACACTGCATTTGTCCTAGTCAAGCCAAAACTATATTATTGTATTCAACCGTGGGTACTGTGTTCTAGGAAAGACATTGCCAAATTGGATTATATTTCAATAACATGCTGAGGGGAATGGAAACTGTACTATATGAGAATCATATGAAGCAGCTAGAGATATTTTGGTGAAAATAAAGAATATATATTGGGGCAAAATATCAGTGTTCAAACATTTGAAATACTGTTATATGGGAAAGGGATAAGAAAAGGGCTCCCTAATGAAAAGGCAAGAGTAGTGTTCATAGTGGCAGGGAGATAGAATTTCAGTTCAATTAAAAGCAAATCATCCTAAAAATAATAATAGTACAAAAATAAAGTAAGATCATTCAGAGAGACAGAGAGGGAAGCAAGCAGAGAGAGAGGGGGGGGGAAGGGAGAAAAGAGGGGAAAAGAAAAGAAGAGAAAGGGGAGGAGGGGGAAGAAAAGAGGGGAAAGGTAAGGGAAGGAGAGGGAAGGGGGAAGAAGGGGAAATAAGATAAAAAGGGGGATAGGGATATCAATCTCCACTTATTGCCTGACATAGCCTTCACAGCCACTACTGCTCTACAGAGAAGGAAGGCTAGAGACTTTGTGATGAGGGACAGGGTTTCCCTGAGACAAGTCTGATTAGCTGTTTGTCACACCTCTGATGTCACAGGAAGGTAGTTTTGAACTAACAGCTACTGTGTGCCAGTCACTGTGCTTAGTGTTTGGGGGATTTTTTGGGTTTATTTTTTTTTCTATAAATCTTACCTCATTTGCTCTTCACAACAATCTTGGGAGGTAGGTGCTTTTATTATCTCCATGTTTTAATCGTTGAGGAAATTGAAGCAAATAAAGCTTAAGTGATTTGTCCAAAATCACATAGCTAGTAAGTGTTTCAGGGTGAATATGAACTCAGGTTTTTCTGGCTCCTGCTCCATTCTTTGAGCTACTAGCTACCTAGACAGGTATGAATTAACTAGGGAAGGGAACATAAGCAGCAAGGAAGAGTCCATATATAGATAGTTTTAGAAGAAAGGCAGGGAATGGGGTGAGAGATAAGGCATGTGAGTAGAGGGTAGATAGGGGATATCTAGAACAGAGACAAACTATTTCAAGAAAGGCCAACTTCAGAAAACTTGAGGATTTGGGGATTACCATACAACGTATAAGGAAAAACATATGTCATCATCCAGAACTGCCCTTTTTCTCAAAAGTATAAAAACTGGGAGAAACAAGTAACAGTCACTACATGTCTCATGGCACTCTCCTCTGATCCACCTTGGAGTGGTTGATTGGGAAAGGAGAACAAAAGTTACCTTAGAACAAGGACTACCATCCTCTGTTTCAGCCTGAGAACGTTGGCCAGTGGGAGAGGCAACAGGAAAGTTATGCACTTGGGTCTAACTCTTCATGACCCTGTGGACCATATTTTCAATGGCATTCTCTTGGCACAGATAATTGGAGTGGTTTGCTATTTCCTTTTTCAGTGGATTAAGGCAAGCAGAGATTAAGTGATCCAAGGTCATGCAGGTATTTAATATCTGAGGCTACATTTGAACTCAGTTTTTCCTACCTCCAGATCTGGTATTATATCTACTGAGACATCTACCCTCCAGACTTTAGTTTCCCTTCTCTTTCTCAGATTTGCCCCCAAGTAATACAGTTCTATCTCTATACACATTTTACTACTAATCTCATTAGGAATAAGAATATTATAGCTAGGAAATGCCCTCAAGTTTTGGTTATAGATTATCCCAATCAATTAGTTAGTTACTCTGATTTGATCTGGTTCAGAGAAGGTAGAACATCTTTTGTCCTTCATTTTAAAAATAAATTTACTGTTTAATTTTAAACAACATTTATAATCAATGTACCAATTTTAACTTACTTAGTAACTATTTACATTTAAATAAAATAATGTCAGTGAATGAGGAGTGGTATTGATGTGGTTTGAATGGTCTCAATTCCTGGTGGTCAAGAGGTTAGTGGCTATAAGAGAGTTGTTAAATATCCCCTTTAAATCAGCCATAGGTTTAGGAGTGAAAGAATTCACTCATTCCTGAATTATTAGTTGCAAAGTGAAAGTTTATTTTGGATAGAAATCAATTTCTAGTGAGAAATGGAGTTTTGGCACTGAGAATGCTTTCTCAGTGGGCAGAAGAATCCTGGCAGCTGAGAGTGACAGAGATCTCTAGCTACCTTAGGGCCATCTGCAAAGACCTTAGTTGAGGTGAGCTGTTATATTGGGTGTCTTAGTGAGGGTTGGGATATCCTGAGTAGATCAGACCAGAATTCTTGGTGGGGGGCTTCAGGAGCCCAGGTTCCCAGACTTAGATTCTTATCAGTTTTCAGCCTGCTTCTCCTATTAGAATTAATAACACTTAAAAAGGGTGCTTTCTAATTAAATCAAAGGCTCTGGCATCCTGGAAAGATAACTTATCTGATGGGAATTTGCCTTCCCCCGGAGGGACTGAGACTCTGAAAGGGATCACAGATCAAAAGGAAATAGTTTCTTAAAGGGACCACAATTTATAGTAAAGGAAACAGTTCCCTCCCACTTCATCATGACATATCAGAGAATATAGCATAGAGTAGTGGATAGAAAAATGGTCTTGAAGCCAGGAAAATTTTCCTCCAGAAAAGTCCTTTCTCTGACACATTATGTTATTTGAGAAAATCATTTGCATCTCAGTGCTAAGGTCTCACCCTTAGACCATAAATTATAGAGAAGTCTGTTGCTCTGTATTGGTAGATGAAATCTCTTTATCCAAGATTTCTCCATATCAGTGAAATCATTGGTTTGTTTTATTTCTCCATACACATAGTTCAAATGTATTTACATATGAATATCCTTGTGGATAAAAAGATAGCCTAAGATGTGTACAAATCTTGGCCTGAGAAAATTACAATTTCCCAATGTTCTAGAAAGTTTTCTAACTCTAAAAATTGCAATAAAGGTACCACCCTGCATAAATACAGGAATTTTCTTATGTCAAATTAAATCCCAGATCCTGTTCCTATTCCTAATTTTAATGTATTTGTAGAGAGGGAAGTCAGTCAATAAATACTAGGCACTAAGCATTATATTAAGTTCTGGGAATACAAATACAAAAAAGACAGTCCTTATCCTCAAGGAGTTTACAATCTAATGGAGGAGAACAGTCCTTACCCAGGAATTTAAAATCTGATGGGGGAGAGTGTCTTCACCTTCTAGGAGTTTACAATATAATAAGAGAAGACAACACATAAAAAGGGAGCCAGAAAATGAGACCAGATAGCTACTTCAGGAAGCTACTAAGCTACTAAAGCAGGATAAGTCAATAGTTTTGTCAGAAATTTTCAACACTGCTACTTTTCATAGAATAGGGGGTTCTGGGATGATTTATTTTATCAGTATCAATACATCCCTTTTCCATTTGAGGAAGTGGAGCCTTGGAGGAGGGAATTTGATGAATTTTTAAAAACCAAAATGGGTTTTCTGATTATAAGTTGGGTGACAACTGAAGAGAGACTCCAGGGGAGAGAGTAGATAAAAGTTCAGAGAAGAATTCAGAAGAGAAGAAGCTGTTCATTGAAGAATTCTAAGAATAGGTTAAAGGGCAGATCTAATCTTTGCCTAAACTTCTATCTTGTGTTGTAGCCTGGTTATGGGAAAGATTTTAAGTCTTAGCCATTGACTAAGAAGACTGAAGAAAGCTTCATAGCTATTGTTTGAGAGGGGCAGTGGTCCTCTAACTTTTTAAATAGGGGGCTAGTTCACTGTCCGTCAGTGAGGGCTGGACTATAGTAAAAACAAAAACTCACACTCTGTCCCCGCCCCTCTGCCCATTTGCCATAACCCGGTGGGCAGCATAAACGTCCTCAGCCCTCCGCATCTGGCCTGCAGGACATAGTTTGAGAACCCTTGGATAGGACTAAAGCCAAATTTCATAGCTATTGGTTAAGAACACCAATGAGCCACAATTTAAGAACAGACCCTTATCATCCTTCACTTATACTACTGCAATGGTCTGCTAATTCACCTAATTGACCATCTTCTAATCCATTCTCTAATCTATATCACAAAGTGAGTTCCCTTAAGTCAAATTCTTACCTCCTACTCAATAGACTACAGTGGTTCCCTATTATATCCCTAGGATAAAATATAATTGCAATCCATGATGCATAGTACTCTAGGTCTAATTTTTCTCTTTGTAATCCTGAGGCCTTAACATGGTACCTGGCACATAGTAGGTAGTTAATAAATACTTGAACTATTATAGTGTTCAGTGACTAGAAAACTTCAGCCAACTTGAAAAATAATGGGATAGGGGGCAGCTAGGTGGCGCAGTGGATAGAGCACCAGCCCTGAATTCAGGAGGATCCGAGTTCAAATTTGATCTCAGACACTTAACACTTCCTAGCTGTGTGACCCTGGGCAAGTCACTTAACTCCAGCCTCAAAAAATATATATAATAATAATAATAATAAAATAATGGAATAACAATGAATGAATAAAATAAGTCACCCATGCTCTAAGATTTTCAAAAACACTTTGCTTAAGACAATTATGTAAAACAGATAGGATAGGGACTGCTAAGAAGAGCATACCAGCCCTGGATTCAGGAGGATCTGAGTTCAAATATAGTCTCAAATATATGACACAAGCTGTGTGATAAAGATAAAGTCTCTTAACCCCAATTGCCCCACCAAAACAACCTCATAAATATTTCTATTTTACACATGGGGAAAGCTAAGGCCCAAAAGAGTGAAGTTATTTATATAGACAGGGTACACAGATTTGCAAAGGACTTGAATCCAAGTCTTCTAATCCCACCATTGTTGGGATGGAAAGACCATTGTCACTTCCATTACATTCCAGGTGCTTCTCTGTGTTGCCTGACAAATGAGAGAACTATAATAGTGACTGTTAATTAAAAGACAGGAGAAATCGAAGTCAACCAACTAAGGGGGTCAGAATAGACTTTATGGAAGAGGTTGCACATGAGTTGGCTTTTGAAACAAAATGAGGAGAGACTTGGATAAAAATCAAGATAAAAAAAATCTGGTCTTGAAAGAGACTGTTTTTCAAATTCATAACAGAAGAGGCGCAAGTGAGGCTTCTTTTTTGTTTAAAGAGAGGAAGTTAGAGAATTAGCAGGAATAGAATCATTTCCCTTTTACCAGCTCCATCAGCCAATTGCTTTCTGTTTTTCTGTTCCTCTTGACTGGCCATCTCCTCTTTAGTGAGCCCTAAAGCTCCTGAGGCATCCCGTCCTGGAGCCAGATCCTTGGGCATTGCCAGGATGAAGGTCCCTCCTTGGGTCTTCTTCTTCCTTATGCTTCTCCACCCCCAGAAAGGTAAGTGAACATGACCCATTCCTGCTTCCCTGTACTCTTTCTCTCTTTTGCTAAGGCTTCATCTGGTGTCTAAAGTGTCTAAAGTTAATAAAGATCTTGGAGAATTCAGCTCTTGAAGAACCTTTCTTTTGGCTCCAGCTATACGCAAGGACGGTTTCTCTTGGCTCTCCGAGTGTTTGTTTGTTTGTTTTTTTTTTGCCTCTTTGTCTCTTAAGTTATATCTTACTATGTAAGAGAACACAGGGTAGATTTGCGTAGGCAGTGAGAACTAAATGTGTAGAAAGAAAAGTAAAAAAAAAAAAAAAAAAAAAAAAAAAAAAGCTTGAGTGAAACAAAAAGGAAAATTTAAAGAGCCTAAAGTCAGAGCCAACCACTCATTTTATAAATGGGAGAAATCTGACCTCTAGAATGCTACCCAACTCCTCAGGCTTCAAAGGCGTCAGGTATTAACAAACTGGTGCCATTATCAAACCAGGATTTTCTCTTGACTGAGCTGCCTCAGCTTCATATAGGTCCTGGAGTTATATAGGAGAGATGAGTTCTCACTAGGTCACAGCAGTCCTTCATCTGACTTGGCCCTTTAGCTAGCTAATGACTATTCCATGCAGAAAGACTTTTTCCTATTTCTGGACCCTTTTTACTCTTTTATGAGCATCAAGTCTGATAAAGTATCTGGAAAACTATACAGTTCTTTGAAAATCCAGAAAAGAGGTCATAAGGTATTTGGACCAAACTTATTGGCACCTAGCTGCATAATAATCAACTAACATCTATTTATTATTAATCAGTTACTATGCTAAGAACAGAAGATTACAGTTCTCAAAGAGCTTACTTATATGTGTGGACATCCCGAATATTCACATCATGTATATATGTATGTGCATATATACATGTTTTTATTAATTGTATCCCCAGCAGTTAGCACATAGTAATATTAAGTAAGTGTTGATTAGATTGGATTGGATTTCATTCCAGGAAGCTTGTTGGTCTCAGGTTGAGAACTTTAGCTGAGCCAGAATGGGGTCATTTTGTGCTTCAAAGACAGAGATTTGTACTTGGGTTTAAAACCTGTATTTACTAGCTGTATGATCTTGGCAAAATAATTAACCTTTCTCAACCCCAATGTCCTTATCTGCAAAATGGGGATAAGAATACCTGTATTGCTTGCTTCATAAAGTTGTTGTGAGATTTAAATGAGAAAGTATGTACAAAGTACTTTGCAAAATTTAAAGTGCTATAAAGATACCTATGATGGTTTTTATATCCACCAGGAGAAGGACAATCTGGAGAAGAGCCTGAAACAGAAGAGCTCATGGCAATCCTGGGGGAATCAATCATCTTCCCCATCAACATCCCAGAAGGCGAACAAATTGAGGAAATTGTTTGGGTTTTCCAATCACCTCTTGCCACCATTAAGAAAGGAGCTGGAGAAGAATTATCCACCATCATAGTATCTGACCCTCGCTACAAGGTCCTAGTGGATATCCCTAATCAGATCTATTCCCTGCAGATTAGCAACCTGAGCAAGGAGGATGAGGGAATGTACAGAGCAAATATAGTCTCTGAGGATGCTCTGGACACCATTACGCGAAAGTTTACTCTACGCATCTACCGTGAGTCTGGTGGGTGGGGCACCCAATGTCTGGTTTCTCCAATGTCTGTTCAAGTGCTGTATCTGGGAGGGGGATAGGAGTCTTTGGTGATCCTGTCCTTCATTTTCCTTTTACCTGGGCTACCCTGTGACTGATCCCTAACCAGATGAGAAAGCTGGTACCAAGGTTCCCACCCAAAATCAAGGAAACATATAAAGTCTCAGCACAAGCTCAAAGGGAATGATAGGCAATTCTGTAAGCACAAGATAACTCATAGTATAACTAAGCTGGGAGAGATCTTGAGGTCAGGTATAGGCTATTAATTTTATAAATAAGGAAACAGGCTCAAAGAAGGCTATGATTCTGGCCACAGAATCACACAGTTGTCAAGTGGCCAAACCCAGTATCTAACACATGTATTTCACCAGATCCATCACTCTGATCTACCATAGTGATAAAAGCTGAAAACCTTATTGCTCATGAGTGGTCTTTGTGAATGAATAGATACCCCAAAATTTGTGCCCCCCCATCCTCTGAGGACACATATATCACTGAAATCTCTTAATAAATGTGTGTTGATTCGTTGAAGGAGCGATGGATGATACAAAAAGGCAGGTTTTGCTCAGAATCTAAGGTTGAATTGAATTTTTAAGGAGAAAGAATCAGTTCCAAGAGAGTAAAGCCCAGGTCCTTCCATCTGACTCCATGGAAATAGGGCAGGTCTAATACCATAGCCTTCGTGACACTTCTTAGTCCAGAGATGTCAAATATAGAGTTCACAATATTCTGGAGTGTTGTGGAAACTAGATGAAAATAAAATTGGGAAGAAGTTTTTTAAGTAAAAATAGAAATAAAACCTAGATAATATTACTGTTTCCTAGGTCAACATGCAGTCTGCAGGGAATTTTATGTATAGTTTAACAGTCTTCTTCCTATTTGAGTTGGACTCCTAAAATCAGTCATTTTACAGATGAGGAAACTGAGGCTTATAAGAAATGACTTATCCACATAGAGAGGAAATGGCAGACCTAATAATATTAGAACTAAGATTTGTGAGCTCTCTGACTCCTGATCTGGTATTCTTTGTGCACCAAGAATAGGCATTAATTCTGTATTCTAAGGATTCCTGTTCTCTTTCAGGACGACTTCCAAAGCCCAAAGTCACCATATACTTGGAGATCTCAGAGGAGTTCATGTGCAATGTCACCTTGAAATGTCATGTGGATGGGAGAGGAGAAGATGAGGAGTATGGCTGGACACCTCTGGGACCAAGAGCTGTTGTTTCTAATGGGGGTTCTGTCCTCCACCTCTCCTGGAAGCCTGGAGACAGTGATCTTACTTCTACTTGCATAGTCAGAAACCCTGTCAGCTTCAGTTCCCATTCCCTCCAAGCCGGGCAGTTCTGTACAGGTAACTGGTTCCATTTCCAACTCCCTAGAGCTTCAGAAATGCCCTGAGAAGTTTCAGGGATTGGATTTTGAAAGGATTGTACCATGCTCACATCGAGCACCTTCTCTCAGGTGAAACCTGTTTGAAATTCTGCCCTCCTGGGAGAAGCTAGGCCCTTTTCTCCACACCCTCCTCAGTGAAGAAAAGCACTTTCCTCTCCACCTAAAGCCCCTATCCTGATCTCCCCACTCTCCCCACTCTCAAGCATCTTCTCTTCTCTCACTTAATGTCCAGAAATATGCCTCCAGCTGCTTCTTTCCCCAGATCTCCCAGACTTCTTATCTCTCTGGAGACCCACCATATGTTTTAGGGATTCTCTAATTCCCTTCTCAGTGGAATTCTGGCTTTAGTTTAGCTTCCAGATTTCTGGAGAGGGAGTCAGTTGAGTTCAGAAAATTCTCAGTTAAGAGACATCAGCTGGTTCCAGACTAAAAGATTTTTTGTCTCCACTCTGGGATTTGAGGGCTGTTTCTGCCCCATTTGTGAGCTGCTCTAGTTTTCTTAAGGCGGCTCCAGGGTCTTCCCCTTTCATTTTCCCCATTGGAGTTGGGGAGATCAAACTCCTTCTCTGAGTGGAAGAAGATTAGGATCACATTCCCTTGGGAGATGGCCCTCCCCACACTATACCTTGATTCACTGACCAGTTCTCTCTCTTTTCTCTATTCTAGGCCCCAGAATTTCATCTCCAGCATCATGTTCTCCTCTGTCAAAGGGACTTTTCATCCTGTTACTCTTAGGGATATTAATAGTTGCTATTATTGTAATTAGCATTTTAACAAAAAATAAAAAGGCAATCGAAAGAATTCACAGGATGAAACTGAGGAGAAAGGTGAAGCGAGAAAAAATGCAGGCAAAGGAGTTTCCATTAGCAGGCCACATCCCAGAATGACCAAACTCAGGACTTGGGCCCATCCCACCCCCTTCCTCTTCAGGAGCCTTCCTGGGAATACTTTCTCAGGGAATTTTCTACCCCTTAAAGACTTTAGGAGAGCCATCAGGGAGAAACTCCAAAGGCTCTTGTTTTCTTGGGAAAGGGTCAGGCAATAAAGTCAAATCAAGTGAAAATGACTAGAAATGTTCTTTTTGTTCTTCCTCTATCTTAAAAAAATTTTTTTGTTATATTCTACGTGGTGTTCTAGGTGAGAGAAGGAGAGGGAGATAATTGGGAAATACGGGTGATATACCAAATCAAAGAAATCAACAGAGCAATTTAAAAACAAAGAATTTTAAAAATTTTAGAGAGGTTTTGCCTGGCACCCATCAATCTATCCTCTGCCCTGGAGTGGAGTGGAGCACTGGACTTCATTGGAAACCATTTCCCTATTCTATCCTGTTCTCTTTTCCTTCCTTGAACATTTGCTAGGCTAGTCTTCCAAATCTGGGAGGAAAAGTAAATCTGACAAACTCATCTACATAAAGTAAGCTTCATGTGCTAATTCTCTCAAGAAAACTTAACCTTTAAAAAGATAATAGAATAATTCTGACCCGACTGCAAGGAAATCTTTAAGAAGGGAATTTTAGCCTGAGAAAGGATGGGAAAAATGTAACATGTACATACTTAAATTTACTATAGAGTACACTGTGAAATAATCAAGGGTGGGATCCAAACTATTTGGAATATTTAAGGAGAGATAATATCAGCTGGTGATGTGAATGGAATGGTGGTATAGGATCAGGTAAGACTTTACAGATAAGACACTTGAACTAAACCTTGAAAAAAAAAAAAGGCTTTTTCTTTTGACTGGTGGAAATAAGGGAATGCTTCCAATCCCAAGGATGCCCTAGGTTCCTTGAAATAAACCTGTGACCCATCTAGGTATTCACAGAAGTTATACATAGTAGGAGGTTCATAGCCTTGGTTGAATTGAATTTGATGGAAAAAAAAAAAGGAAAATTCAAAAACACAGAAGCAAACGAATTTAAAGACAGATACCTGAATAATATATACTTAAAAGTTGTTTAGGTTTACCTGTTTTCTGGGGATTCCAGGTCTTTTCCTATTATTTACCTCAGGAAACCTTTCTTTTTTGCTTAAAGCATCTTTACTAGACTAATCAGCTGTTAAAAGTGATTCCATATGTAAAATCTTGACATTAAATCCTCATTCTTGTGACCTTTTACTACTCACAGGGTTGGAATCTCTCATTTCTTTTGCTAAAAGAGAAAAGAGCAAATGATAAGACAAAAGGGTCAGTGGTCACTTTCATGAGGCCACATGTCAACCTCACTGGGGAGAAGACTCAAAGCTTCTCTTGTTACAATACTATCTATTAACAGATGCTATCAGTGCAGGAGTTAATCAAAAAGTAAGAAGTCTAAATGAATGGCAAAAAATTTACATGTAGGCCTGGACCTGGACAAGTTAAAGTAAAAGCTTATTTATTAGACAGAGCCCAGCATATCAAGGAAGAAGTCCAAGATTCTTGGAGGGTTGTGGTAGTGATAGCAATAATATATAAGAATGGTATGGTTGTACTAGTAGTGGTGGTGGTAGCAATAGTATACACACACACACACACACACACACACACACACACACACACACACACAAACACACACATATATATATGGTGTTCAAAGTGCAGGCAGCATAGTCTGGAGGTAGCCAGAATGGGATGAATTCAAGGTACCTAACTCAAATGAACTATATCCTTAGATACTGTTAGAATGGGCAGAAAGGATTATTGAACCACTGTCAGTTCTTAAAGAAAGTGAAGAGTGGAAGCAATACCACACAAATTCCATTCTTGTAGAAAAGATGGAGATATGTGAACAGATGACTATATGATAACCCAAATTCAAAAGAGGCAAGTGTTCCAAAACTCTGTCATCCTTTGATTATTTTATGACACTTTAGAAAGAAAGTTCCTGGGGACTGTACCAGGAGCACTCTTGGCCCTTTGCTAATTAACACTTTTATCAATGACTTGAATACAGGAAAAGATGGCATCTTGATTAAGTAGGCAAATGACACAAATCTGGGAGGGATAGTTAACATTTTGAATGATAAGAGTCCAGAGACAAAAAAATTTCAGAATCTTGAGGGGAAACATATATAAGCCTGGCTCTGTGATAAGAGGACACTCACTACATTTATATAAACTATAGTAATATGTGATCTCTAACACATCTGTTAATTGTGTGCAGAGGGGAGAGCTCTGATAAGAAGGGAAATTAAAATATAGGTATAATCCATTCTGTTTCCATATCTCTTTCTCCAACTCTTCCTAGCTCACATCTATTGGGTATTGCCTGGAGAGAAGTGAGCCACCTGATGCATAATGTCCTGATCTAAGTATGTCCATGTGCCTGGGTATAATAAAGAACTGTAGAAAGCACCAGGCTAATTCAGGAGCAAGGGCTTTATTTGCAGTAGAACTTGAGCTGGACTGGGATTGGGCTGCAAATAGACTCAAAATAAATTTTCTGGGGCACTATTTTCCTATATTTCTTTTGATAGTTTTTTTTTTTCCTCTTCTACATGGCAGCTCTTCAAATAGTTTAATATAGATCATGGATTTTTTAAAGTCTTCTGTCAACTAGATAAATATTCCCAGTTCCCTATATGGCATGAACTCAAGGTCTTTCACCAGGATCTCCTCCTCTGGGTGCCTTCTACTTTATATTAACATTCAAAATGGAACACAATGCTCCAGATGGGTTCTGACCAAAGAAGAATATATAAGGACTATGAGCTTCTCATTATTGGAAGCTAAACTTTTAACAAAGCCCAAGATCACATTACTTAGATGCTACACTATAATACAAATTCAAACTAAGCTTTCTGTATTTTAAAATCCCCAGATCTTTCAAATAAACTGCTATATAACTATTCCTCTCCATCCTATAATTTTCATATCAGGGTTATTGGTTTATATACATATATGTAAACATATTATTCATATATGTTTATATGTATATATATGTGTGTGTGTATATAAGGCTTTACATTTATTCATATTGAATTTCTTCTTCTTAGATTCATCCTAATAATCTAGCAGGGCAGCTAGGTGACTCAGCGGATAGAGTATTTATCCTGCAGTCAGGAAGATCTAAGCTCAAATTTGGCCTAAGATACTTACTATTCTTTAATCTTCTTTGCCTCAAGTTCTCTCATCTGTAAAATGAGCTAAAGAAGGAAATGGCAAATCATTCTAGTATCTTTGCCAAGAAAACTCCAAATGGGATCTTGAAGAATCACAATGTCTATTAAAATTTCTTAAAATCATGAATCTCATCCATTGTGTTAATTACTGCTCCAAGCTTTGTGTCACTTTCACCTTTGATGTAAATGTCATCTATGGCTTTATCAAAGGCATTAATAAAAAAGTTAAACAACTTACGGCAAAGTGCAAATTCATGGAACATTGCATTTATTTTTTTTCCTATGCAGTTGACATAGAAACAAAATGATTACTTTGTAAGATAGGCCATTTAACCAGTTTTGAATCTATCCAAATGTACTATTGTTTAGACCACATTTTGCTTGTCTTTTCCAAAAGAATAGGATGACATATTTTGTAAAATACTTTGTTAACATCGAGATAAACTATAACCAAAGTGTCCCCAAACCAATTTGATAATTGTGACCAAAAGGGAGGTAAAGTTAGTTTGTCATGGTCTTTACATGGCTATCCTTATTAATTTCCTTTTCTGGATATTCCCTAATAAATTGTTTAATAATCCCATTTAACATTTTTCATAGAATTGAAGTTAAGCTCTCCCGCTTGTAGTTTGCAGATTCTATTCTCTTTCCCTTTTAAAAAATTAGGGTATTTTTCCTTCTCCAGTCCTGAGAGATGCCTCTCTCATTCTCTACAATTGTTCAGAAATCACTGAGCAAACCTATTTACCAGTTCTTTTAGTTACTAAGGGTGTATTTCATCAGGTTCATCCAAGTACCTTAAGCGTCTCATAAATATCTAAGTATACTCTTATCATCTAACTCTCTATTATCCAACAGAAGAGAAAGAACATTGGTTTTGGAATCAGAGGTATAAATCCTCATTCTGGTGTTTACTACTTGTGTGGGCAAGTCACTAAACCCCCTCAGCCAGTTTCCACATCTATAAAATGAGGGATAATCTTTGAAGTCTCTTTTAGCTTTATATCTTTGATCCTATGAAGTTTTTTTTCTGCCCTTTCTAGTCCAAGGAACATTTCCCTTGGCATAGAAAACAAACAGAAGAAGAATGAGTTGGGTTTTTTGTTTTTGTTTTTGTTTTTTTTCCTGGAAGCAATCTGTGAATTCTTTCAACTGGAATTTCATTTTCAAGGTTCAGAAGTTCTGGGCAGTTATCTTCTATTATTTCCTTCATGATGGTGTTAAATTTTTTTTGTCCTAGCATATAATTCTGGGAGACCAATGATCCTTAGATTGTCTCTATACATATCCATATGTTTTGCTGTGAGCATATTATTCTTTTAATGTGTGGTTTGTTTGTTTGTTTGTTTGTTTTTTGCTTATCTTCTTCTTGGTTGTTTTTTATTCCTGTGTATTTGCATTTCTAATCTATTGTTCTATCTTTGTTTCTTTGGTGAACTTCATGCTTGCTATAAAATATTTGTTTTTCTATCTCATTTAAATTTTTGCTATGAAAGACATTCTTGCTCTCATAATTCTCATATCTCCTTTCTTACCAAATGTTGGATCATTTCCCTTCATTTTGTAGTTCTTATTCATAGATATTTAAAGTCGTTTACTAGATCTAGAGGTCAAATTTTCTCTTATTACTGTTTTCCATGTTGATTTATCTGTTAATGTTTTTCTGGAATCCCTGGTACTTTCAGTCTTTTCCCTACTCCCTTAATTTCCTCATAGCTCACTTCTGGCTCCCTTACATCTGATTGTAGCTTCTTTGTGGGCTGATTCTCAAAGTATTTCATACTCATCTCACACAATTCACAGATAAACAGCCTAAGTCTCTACCCCACCTGACTTTTAGGTGGTCTGAAATAGCCCAATTAAATGCTGTGTTCTTTCCTCAGGCATGGTGAGATGCTGCAGAATTCCCTGCATACATTGTGACCTATCCCACTTCATCTATCCTTTATTTCTTGACCCAGAACCAGCACCTTAGAATCTCCTAAGTCTGATGAATTCAGAACTTTGCAGCTTTGGTGCTTCCAGGTTGCAATCTCTAATAGGTTTTTAGTCCTGAAGGACTATGGCCAAAGTTGGTTATCAAGGACCCTCAAAAATTTCCACAAACTTGAATCAAGATCTTTAAGTCCTTGGAAAGAAGAAAGAATCAGAGTATCAGAAGTGAGTTCAGGATCAATGCATGTTAATTCCTGTTTGGGTTATTTTTTTCTCTTTTCAACTCTGTTTTGGATTCTTGTCCTAGACGGCAGAAATAGTGGAGCTGTTTTATCTTTCATACATAATTTCTATTTTGAAGAAGTTTGAGAGATTTGTGAAGACTAGAAAAAATATCTTATTCACCATGTTGTTGCTTACATGACCAGGAACAGAACAGGAACTAAGCAATGTGCTTTCCTTTCAATCATCACTTAACATTGTAAAAGGGGATGCCCCACTGAAAGATGAAGGGCTGCTGGGCTAAATGACAGGAATAGAAACTTAAAGCAGAAGGCCCTCAAATACAAAATAAACAGAAAGGACAGAAGGCTTAAATAGCTTAATTTCCTATGAAGAAGACAATGAAGAAAAAAAAAATCCTCACTTCCAAGGCATAACTGTATCATATCTTTGGCCTTAGCCAGCTCTTCTATATGAGGTTCCCAAAGGGAATAAGGGAGGTGAAAATGATTAAATTGAAACTAATCACTCTAGGGGGCATGTAGAGTGGATTATTGAAGATAAGGATTTATAAACCAGGGATTATAAAATAGGAGAGGCAAGACTTCTTTCTTTCTTTTCCTGCTTGGAGGTATTGATTTGATAGATAAGATAACTCTGAAAATAAAAGATCAGAAACGTTTGTACATTTTAAGCTGTTCTAAGAGTTATATCCCAGCTTAAAAGAAACATAGAATAGCATTCCACCCGAAAAGAATTCCATGGAACTATTCATCCAAGCCAGTGACTGAAAGTAGAAAAGATTGTAGCTGCTCATTAGAAAATGAGCTCAGAGCAAATTGACCCACAATGATCTGAAAAAAGCCCAATGGTTAACTGATCTGCCAATCTTGGGGACTTGGTCTGGTCCAGCTGCTGTATATCCTGCCCAGTACTGTTTGGTAGCAAGATATTAAACCCTAGGGTAAGGATGTGCAGCTGTATACTTTGCAAATATACTCAGATGGACTTTTCTGTTCTGCATATTTGCTTTCAATGAGAAACAATAATGAAAATACAAAATGTGTCCCTATTGTCTCCACTTTTTTGCCACCAATTTCAGAATCTTTGGCAATGCACCCTATGGTTTTCCTGTTATCATTTTTATCCACATGAATCATCCATTTTGACACCCAAAGTGTCATCCATTTTGACAAGTTTTGAAAAATTCTTTGGTAACATCTTGAAAATAAGACCATTGTATAATAATACTTTTTTGCTCTGATAGTAACTGAGTTTACCTTAACATTTCTTGGAGGACAAGTACTTGTTTTCTCCTCAAAATATCCAGCTTCTCTTACTCATAAAACCTCAATTTCCCATTTCATTTCTATTCATAATTGTTATGTGTTCAAATAATTTCCCAACATGCCCTCCTTTTTAAAATCTCCCTTGAAAAATTTGAGAATAACCCAACAGAGACAACCATTGTTTTGAGGAATATATTCACCATTCTACACCTGTAGTCTTCTTTTGTACTACAAAAAGGAGAGAAGTATATTTCAACTCCATCTTTCTCTGAGTCCAAACTGGTCACTGTGTCTCACAATATTTTAATGTTGTTTCCATTTATGTTATTATAATTGTTGTGTTTATTATTCTTTTGGTCCTACTCTCTTCACTATCAGTGAGTTTACATAAATTTTCTCATGTTTCTAACTTTTCTATGTCAAAATTAGCTTGTTATTTTAACTGCAAATGGTCAGTGATCCTTCTTCCCTTTGTCTTTGTTATGGATGGCAATTCTCCAAGTTTGGAAAAGAGGTCAGTATTCTCCTCTATCTCTTAGATCCATTTCACATTGAATTCCATATCAGTATTTTCACATTGAAGTTTCTTATCTGCTGGAATTGGCTTTGGGATTCTATACTATCTTTGATAACCTGGGACAAATGAGACTTTCCATCTTTTCTTCTAGAAAGGAATTATGAACACAGGTAACAACCACTTGTCTCCGGCAGAAATATAAGCATCTCACACTCAATGCAAATCATTGCAAATTTCACCTTGTTCTTTCTTCTCACTGGAAATGAGTTCTTCTATCCTTGCATTTCAAATAGCTTGTGGATGATTACAACTTACAACATTGGATCCTCATTTAGACCTTAATCACTTCTTTGGCAGCTCCTAACAATCCAGCCGTAACTAATTTCCTTTGCCTCCCCTGCATCCCACCTTAGCTTACTGATTGGTTTTACTTATTTTGCCTTAATAATTACCTTCTTTTTGAGGCTTCCTCAGGTGCTTTCCTTCAGTCTTCCCCCTTCCTTCATATTGAGTCCTTTTTTTTAAACCTCCTTCAACTTCTCCCAAATTTCTCCACATCAAATTCAAAGTCTTACCTTTTTCACAATTCCAAAGCCCTCCAAAACACCTCTCCTACATGAAATGTCTCCATCCTTTTTCCAAACTAATTTCTTCTTAATTTTTTTCCATCATGAGGCAGAAATTTATAAAAATCAGAATCATTTCTTATTGACTTTTCAGACAGATAAGTGCCATAGTGAGAACAGAGCTGGGCCAGAAGTCAGGAAACTCTGAGTTCAAATATGGCCTCAGACTAGCTATGAGACCCTGGACAAATCACTTAATCTCCTTCTGTGTCAGTTTCTTTGTTTTTAAAATGGGGATATAAAAGCATTTCTTTCCCAAGGCTGTGGTTAAGATCAAATGAGGTAATATTTACAAAGTGCTTATTATTAGCACAATGCCTGGCACAAAGTAGATTTTTGTTAAATGATTGTTCCCTTCCCTTTCAGTTTAGGTACCACTCTTACCTTTCAATTTTTTCTCATATTATTCCCTTCCCACACAGTCAATGTTGAATCTAAATCACTCTACTCTCTGCCATTCTGACATGCCTCATATGTTCTCACTTCCTTGATATATTTTTAACAACTGTTTCCTGTTTATGGAATTTTCTCCTTCCCTCTCTTATCTTTTCAATTCTTACTAATTCTTTAAATTTAGTTCAAAACAACTTTAAACATCAGACCTCATATTGTTCTTTTTTTTGTACTTCTCTAACATGTAATCGCTAATTAAGGTTATCCCCATATGTGTCTTATTCTCATATTGTTGCTATTTTTAGTTGTGTTTTAATCTCTATGATTCTATTTGGAGTTTTCTTGACAAAGATATTGTAGTGGTTTGCCACTTCCTTTTCTAGCTTACTTTCCAAATGAAGAAACTGAGGAAGCAGAGTTACTCAGGATCATAAAGCCAATGAGTATCTGAGACCAGATTTGAACTCAGATCCTCCTGAATCCGATCTGGAGCTCTATCCATTAAGTGACCTAACTGTCCCTATTTCATTATTTATTTATTTTTCAAAAGACCTGGACTATATTTTATCTAAAATATTATGTCATATATTTGTATCTTTCCTAGCACCTCATATAGTAATTTCTGTACTGTGCATGTTTAACTTGTTGACTTGAATTATTTTACCTTAGCAATGGGCAACAGCTTATAATTACCTCAGTTTCCCAAATTTGGGATAAACATACTAGACATTGAGGTCCTTTCTTGAATTGAACTGTCAAGCATTCAAACTCTACTGCAAAGAGCACAACTATGTTGGGCTGGACATCCTGTTTGAATACCAAATGTATGCTGGCCAAAAAGATATTTTATAGAGCTCATACAGGATAAGTACTCAGAAAAAATGATACAAGAACATTCTTAAGGAATCTCTTAAAGAACTTTAGAATGAATTGCATAACATGCAAGACATTGGCACAGGACTGCCCAGCATGGTGTGTCTTCACTAGAGAATGTGCTATGCTCCATAAACAAAGCAGAATTGAGTTATCTCAGAAGAAATGCGAGATGTGCAAGGTTAGAAAATCTATCCCAAATGTTCATATGGACTATTTTGTGTCCCATTTGTGGCAGAGCATTTCAAGTTTGGTCTGATCAGCAACTTTCAGACACATTGTAATGTTTTAAAATTTTTTATTTATTTGTTTGTTTTATTTACAAAGCATATGCATGGGTAATTTTTCCAACATTGATCCTTGCAAAACTTTTTGTTCCAAATTTTCCCCTCCTTTCCCCCCCCCTCCCTTAGATGGCAGGTAGTCCCATACATGTTAAATATGTTGAAATGCATGTTAAATCCAATATATGTATATATACACACACACATATATATCACTTATACAAATATAGTTATCTTGCACAAGGAAAATCATATCAAGAAGGAAGGAAAAGAAAAACTGAGAAAGAAAACAAAATGCAAGCAAACAACATAAAGAGAGAGTGTGCTATGTTGTGGCTCACATTCACTTGCCACATTCCTCTCTCTATGTATATGTGGCTCTCTTCATCACTGAACAACTGGAACTGGTTTGAATCCTCTCATTGTTGAAGACAGCCACATCCATCAGAATTGATCGTCATATAGGCTTGTTGTTGCCATGTATACTGATCTCCCAGTGCTGCTCATTTCATTTAGCATCAGTGTATGTAAGTCTCTCCAGGCCTTTCTGGAATCATCCTGCTGGTCATTTCTTACACAACAATAATATTCCGTAACAGTCATATACCATAATTTATTCAGCCATTTTCCAACTGATGGGCATCCACTCAGTTTCCAGTTTCTTACCATTACAAAAAGAGCTTCCACAAACATTTTTGCATATGTAGGTCTCTTTCTCTCCTTTAAGATCTCTTTGGGATATAATCCTAGTAGAAACTTTTTGAGCACAGTTCCAAACTGCTCTCCAGGATGGTTGGATCCATTCACATTTCCACCTATGATGTCTCAGTGCTCCACTTGTCCCACATCTCCTCCCACATTCATCAATATCTTTTCCTGTCATCTTAGCCAATCTGACAGGTGTATAATGATATCTCAAAGTTGTCTTAATTGGTATTTCCCTGATTAACAGTGATTTGGAGCACATTTTCATACAAACACATTGTAATTTAATAACAACCGACAATCCAGTTCTTGAAATAACAATGTTATTAGACATTTAATTACTTTGTATGCATTTTATTGTTTTTTTTAATATTACCCACATTTCAGAATATATCCTTGATTTTTTCCCTATCCACAGAATCATTCCTTATAACAAAAATTTTAAAAGCCAACAACTTTAAATCCATAATCCTAACATTTTTTTATCACTCCATGGAAAAAAGGAAAGATATAATCTCTGTCCCCTCTGGACTCTTATTACAGCATTTCTCATGACCTCTTTCATACATATAGCACTTATATTCAGTCTATTATAAATTTTAGACATTTAAGTTTTTAAGGTAATGTTTATGAAGTTTTCAACTGTTCCTATTCACACTTTATTCTAATTGCAGTGAACAAGAAAAAGCATACAATAATGGACTTGGAATAAGGGGATTCAGATAAGAATCCTGGTTGGTTTACTTAGACACAATACTTATGTGAGCTTGGGCAATGGCTTGATTTTAACCCCTCATCTTCATTTCCTTATCTTAAAAAAAAAAAAAAGAATTGAACAAGATAATCTTTTAGGTCTCTTCCAGGTCTAAATCCTATGATTATAATTACTACAAAACATCCCTAGTGAATTCATATGCTAAAGAGATGTATAATACTCATTCACCATAATAAAAACAGTGTATGAAAAGTAGTATATCATTCACACTATGATAAATTATCTCTATCAATCTATAATAAGCTCATCAAATGAATCTGTCAGTATGTATACTTTGAGCAAATGCTACAGATGTTCTTTAAACTGAATCAGAATCAGAGGGGGATAGAATTCAATTCAACAGACTTTTATTATGTACCAACTATGTGCAAGGAAACTGTGTTTAGCACTATAGATACAAAGAAATTGCATTACTAAGCAAGGGACTATATATGCTAATTAGCTACAAAGAAGACCCTGAATTGTTCATGAGGGATACTAAGAAATAAAAGAGAGAAAGAGAGAGAGAGAGAGAGAGAGAGAGAGAGAGAGAGAGAGAGAGAGAGAGAGAGAAGAGAGAGAAGAGAGGAAAGAGAGAGAGAAGAGAGAGAGATAGAGAGAGAGAGAGAGAGAGAGAATGAGAAGAGAAACAAACTAAAATTTAAAAAAATTACAAACAAAAACAAAACAATTTTCTCTCTTCCCCTCCTCCAGAAGGGGGAGGGCATAATGGATAGAATGCTAGACTTGATCTCAGGAAGACCTAGCTTCTAATTCTACACCATATATTTCTAGCTATATGATCTTGTGTAAGTGATCTAACATTTTTTAAAGTCCTGGGTTTCTCATCTATAAAATGGAATAGTAACAGCACTCACCAAACAAGGTTGTTGTAAGTATCAAATAAGATATCAAATGTCAAAGACTTTGAGGACATTAAAGTATACATAAAGATTGATTGTTATTGTTATTGTTATTATTCTAGATTGTTTTTGGAAATTTTCTTATTGTCTTATTTACTTCTTTCCTGCCACAAAAAGTCCAGTATCCTCTATGGTCTGGAAAAACCGAATAGGTTGTTCCTGGAGGGATCAAAACTACAAAAGCCCTCAAAGGCATTGAAAAGAAGCATGATTAGTTATAACCTGAGTTTGAGAAAAGGCCTAACATACTTTATTTTTCTCTTTCTTTTTTATTAAAGTTTTTTAATTTTCAAAAATTATGCATGGATAATTTTTCATCATTAGCCCTTGCAAAACCTTGTATTCCAATTTCTTCCTTCCTTCTCCATACCCTCTCTCCTAGATACCAAGTAATTCAATATATAACATACTTTATTAAAGACATATGTAACCCAAAAAAGATATGGTCTATTATATATCAAGAGTGAGATCTAATAGATGACCAATGGCTATGTGATTCATTAGAAAGAACCCTTTTTGGTAGATCCTCTTGTGGAGGACTTATGGGGGTGAGGAACTAATAAGAATGGTATAGGATAACAAGACATAGAGGGGATTTAATCTACACTGGATGGAACACCTACATCAAAATGCAAATAGAATTATAAACTCATACTGATCAGGGATTGTTTTGCTCTTATTTTTATTTTTTTCAGGAGTCAAAGCCATGACAACATCTAACTCAGTGCCTTGGACATAATAGGTTCTTCATTGGTTGAATTGAATTGGACTTCCCTAACCAAACTATAAAGTCCTTTAGGAAAAGGAAACATTTTAGAGAGAGCTCTTTAAAAAAATCTTAGCTCCTTATATGAACCATGTACCAATATGTTAGATGGCACATGTATAAAGTCTAGTACTTGAAATCAGGACTTGAAGTCAGGAAGACCTGAGTTTGAATTCTAACTCAGAAAGTGACCCTAAGCAAATTACTTCTATGTCTGTAATAATAGATTAATATATATCTCACAAAGTTGTTATGAGATTTATATGAGAAAACATTATGGACAGTGCTTTATAAACTTTGAGGTTCTACATAAATGGTGGATATTATTATATCCTTATTAAAATATTATAAATGGAATTTATAGCATTACTCCTATTATTTGGAATCATGTTGCTTGGTAATTGATATTCTTGTGTTGTTTCATATATGTAGCCTGTCACCCTAATTAACTCAGCAGCAGAGGCTATATCCCCTAAGTAGTCTAGCCTAGAGCTAGGTTGACAATGTAGTCAGTACCCCACCTCCCACTGATCTAGCCCAATAGTTGGTTTTTCCAATCTTGACCCCAGTCAATTCAACTCTTCAAGGATCTCCACTCCTGAATTTCTTTCCCCCTTGTCTTATTACCAACATTTCTTGGCAAACCCATTCCTGGAATACTATCATCATATATATACCTCCTCTGATCCTCCTTATGTGTTATTGAACAGAATTGGAAGAAGCCACAGAACTGAAACATTAGAAACTCATGAAATCCAACTTCAGTTAGGCAGCCATTACAGGACAGTAATTCTTTTATTCTTTCCTATCTAAATGTTCATAAAAAATTTCCAAACTTCCCTTTTCAAACTTCCTACCTCTACTCCCTATCCCTTCTCTCAGTTCAGGAGATCATTAGAAGTGAACTGTCTCTTTCCCCCTTCTCTTCATCTCAAAAGCTCTTGATATCATCTCTACTCTTTCCTCCTTTGCTTCCATTTCTGACAAAGGCCACCCCCTCTCCATGTACATTTGATCTCATCCTTTTTAGTCTTTTCCAACAAATTACAACTTCAATCATCTCCTCTCCCCACCAATTTTAACTTCTTATATTTATCAATTCCTCTACTGCCTTCAATCATGTCCAAGTCTCTCTCATCCTTAAAAATCCTTCAAGCTACCCCTCCTGTTTCTCTCCTCACTTCCTCAGCTAAACTCCTAGAAAAAACAATATTGACTTCCTTTACTCTTTTCTTACTTGCTTCTAGAACAACCCTTTGCAATCTGGCTTCTAACCTCATCATTCAACTAAAACACCTCTTTTCAACTTACTGATGATTCTTTAATTGCTAGATCTGGAAAATGAGTAGATGCCCATCACTTGGGAAATGGATGAATAAATTATGGTACATGAAAGTAATGGAATATTATTGTTCTATAAAAATGATGAACAGACTTTTTTTTCAGTATTCATCCTTCTCAATTTATCTGCTGCATTTAGCACTGTTGGTTACCCACTCTTCCTGAGTATTCTCTCTTCCTTGACTTTTCATAATGTTTATCTCTCCTCATTCTTCCACCTACCTAACCATTCCTTATCCATCAGCTTTATTGGTTCATCAACCAGATTATACTCATTAGCTCTGAGCATTTTCCAAGTCACTTTTCAAGGCCCCATATTCTTCTTCCTTAATCTCTGATTTCTCTCTCTTTTCTCCCCATTCTCTCTATTTTTTCTCATTTCCCTTTTCTTCTTCCTTTCCTTCCTCTCTCTTTATCCCTCCTTTTCTCCTTATTTTCATTTCCTCTTTCTCCCTCCCCCATCTCTATGCCAATGACTCACAGATCTAAATATTCAGCCCCAGTTTCTGCTCCAAGCTTTAATAATACATTGCCGACTGATTATTGGACATTTAGGACTGGATGTCCTGGAAACATTTCAAATTGAAAACGGACAAAAAAAGAACTCGTTATCTTCCTCTCCCTCTTGTGAACTTCCCTATTTCTGTCAGAAAAATTGTCATTCTTTCAGACTCTTATATTTATAACCTTGACATTACTCCCCCCTCAACTTCTCACTCTCACTCACTCCAAATAGCCAATTACTTGCCAAATCTTGACATTTCTACACTTCTCACCCTCAATACCTTTTTTCTGCCTCTACTCACACAACTACTGTGAAATATTCTCACCTGTATTATTTAAGTGGCCTTTTAAATGATTTCTCTGCCTTAGTCTCATTCCCTTCCAGTCCATTCTCCCTCCATGCTGTTGCCAAAATGATTTTTCTTAAGCATAGCTCTAACCCTTCTTGGATGAAATGCAAACACCTCTGTTTAGCTTTGCCTCCTACCTAGCTTTCCAGCCTCTTTGTACATTACTATCTGTTATATACTGTTATAAACCTTCTCTTTGTTCCTTACACAAGATATTCCATCTCTTATCTTTGATGCCTGAAGTACCTCATTTACTCCTCATAGAGTACAACAAAAGACACAGCAAATATCCAGCTTTCTACATGAGGCCTTTCCTAAGTCCTTCAACTGCTACTCTTCAACTACCTTGTATTTATTTATTTTTTATTTTAAAAAATTATTTTCCCTAGTTAACATGTAGGAACTTTAAAAAAAATTATACATGTACATTCATTTTTAAAAATCTATTTCCTTGTGACTCATATTAACAAAATCAGAACAAAAGAGGAAAACCACAAGAGGGGGAAAAACACACTCACAAAAAAAAAGGGGAGGAAAGTAACCATAGCATGTGTTGATTTATATTTAGGCTCCATAGTTTTTTTTTTTTTCTCTCTCTGTATTTGAATGGCATTTTCAAATTTTACCCAAAGTTTATTGTCATTGCCTTGGATCATGAACTTCTGAGAAGAAGCAAGTCCATCATAGTTGATCATTGCACAATCTTGCTATTTCTTTGTACAAAGTTTGTTTTGCTTGTAAATCTTTCTAGTCCTTTCTAAAATCAGTCTGTTCATCATTTTTATAGAACAATAATATTCCATTACTTTCATGTACCATAATTTATTCAGCCATTCCCCAATTGATGGGCATCTACTCATTTTCCAATTCTTTGTACCCCCAAAAGAGCTGTTATAAGCATTTTTGCATATGGGGGTCCTTTCCCCTCTTTTCTGATTTCTTTGGGAAACAGACCCAGTAGTAGCACTGGTGAATGAAAGAACATGCATAGTTTTTTAGTCTTTTGGATATAATTCCAAATTGCTCTCCAGAATGGTTGGGTAATTTCACAACTCCACCAACAATGCATTAATGTTTCAGTTTTCCTATATCCCCTCCAACATTTTTCATTATCTTTTCCTGTCATCTTAGCCAATCTAAGAAGTACAAGGTAGTACCTCAGTAATTCCCTTGTATTTAACTATTTTGTATATAATGTGTGTGTGTATATATACATATATATACACACACACATTATATACAAAATAGTTATCTATATAGTTATATATAATATATAGTTATATATATAATATAATAGTTATATATATATACATATAGATAGTACATATAGTATATGTATTATATTTATATTTATTCATCATTCACAAATGTAAATAAGTATAAGTACCTTGTTTATTGTTAGAATATGAATTCCTTTTGAATTTAGTCAGTTAATTGTATAAAGCAGGACACTTCAAACTTTTTCTACTCTCTGTCCCTTTTTGCTCATGAAAATTTTACTCAACCCAGGGTATATAGGAATACAAATAGGGAAATAGGTGTACAAACCAATTAATCATAAAGAAATTTATTTTAAAACAATTCTTTGGTATACATATGATTTTTCTTTTCTCTTCTTTTTTTTCTTTTCTTTTTTTTTTCTGAAGCAATTGAAGTAAAGTGACTTGCCCAGGGTCAGACAGCCAGTTAATGTTAGGTGTTTGAACTCAGATTCTCCTGACTTCAAGGCTGGTGTTCTATCCACTGCACCACCTGGCTGCCCCTTTGTTGATGGTTTTAAATCATTTTAAGGAAAAGTCCATTTATTCCTATACACTCTAGTGTTTTTGATAGGAATGGGTGTTGGGTTTTATCAAATGCTTTTTCTGCATCTATTGAGATAATCATATGATTTTGTTAAGTTTGGCTGTTGACTATATGCCTATATTGTGTTTAATATATACTTTAACATATTTAACATGTATGGGACTACTTGCCAACTAGAGGAGGGGATGGAGGGAGAGGAGAAAAGTTGGAACAGTAGATTTTGCAAGGGTCAATGTTGAAAAATTACCCATGCATATGTTTTGTCAATAAAAAGCTATAATTAAAAAAAAAACAACTTTGGTTATTGATATAGTAAATTATACTAATAGTAATAATAATAATAATAATTATACTAATAATACCTAATATTGAACCAGCACAAATTTGCATACTGGTGAGATGAATGTACTTGTTTATTTTTACAATAAATAATTAAATTTTGACAGAATATTTGATACTTTTTATTGTTGCCGTATTTTTCATGATCCTCACCTCAGTTACCCACAGTTTAAGAAACTTTGGTATACAATGTTACACTCCGGGATTGATCCAAACTGGCCTATCCTCTATTCATTATACAACATTCCTCTTCTCAAATATAATATGCAATGAATACATTGTATCCCCAGAACCTATTTTACAGGAGGCATTAAATACTTCATTGTTTGATTTGAAAGAGAAAGATCAGGACAAAGAGAGGGGACTGTCCTCTTGACACATGTGTGGTTTGTGGTAGGATTTAAGCTCAGATTTTCTGACTTTTAATATGCACCTTTGATTTCGCCTTCTCTGCCTGCCTTTGTTATTGGAAAATGAGTTAATCTGTCTGAATCTCAGTGTCACCTTCTATTAAATGGGGATGGACGATGAACAGAAGGTTAGACTAGATGGTTGCTAAAGTCCCCAAAAAACTAAAAGCAACAGCAGGAAAGCTGGTTCACATGCATGGGCCTGTCATTTACCTCATAAAGTTAATGTGAAGAAAGGGCTTTATAAAAAAGCTAAAATGAAGTAAAAATGGGGCAGCTAGGTGGCGCAGTGGATAGAGCATCAGCCCTGAATTCGGGAGGACCTGAGTTCAAAACTGGTCTCAGACATTTAACACTTCCTAGCTGTGTGACCCTGGGCAAGTCTCTTAACTCCAGCCTCAGGAAAAGAAAAAAAAAAAAAAAAGAATAAATAAAATGAAGTAAAAATTAGTTATTATTATTAAAGAGTTCATTCACTTAACAAGTAACCACTATCAAATGTAAGACTGACAGCCAATTTCTTCCCTGCAGGTTATTACAATCTAGCAAGGGAGACAAGACTTAAAATGAAAAGGAAATATCCCTAAAAAGGAAAAAAAAAAAAAAAAAAAAAAAAAGATGTGTCATACACGGAAAAACATTGATTATAGGTTCTATTCAGGTTACAGGAGGTGTCATAAAACAATAAATGATAATTACAAGACGAGTGCCAGAGACAATAAGGGAGAATGGAGTGTCGGTGTAAAAGGTAGTAAGAGATTCATGGAAGAGACTTGAGTGGATCTTGAAAGATAAGTACAGGGTCCAGGAAAAACGGAGACTGTCAGCTAGAGTTGTCAGGGAGAAATATTGGACACTGGACTTCAATGCTTGGTCTGAGGCTGGAGAGGAGAAAAATCCAGGGTCTAGCACTGAACAGTCCCCGGGTGAGGCTGAGAAGCCGCGGGTCCGCCTCCCTACTGTGCGGGTGGTGGGAGTAGGATTAGGACTCTTGCCAACACAAGACAGGTATTTCCAGTCCAGTAAGAAAGAGGGGGCGGGAGGAGGGCGGAGGCGGGAGGGGATCGGATGTGCAGAAGAGTAGGGTGGATCTCCTGTGAGAGGGCGGGGAGGTCTGCACCCCGCATGCGGTTCCTGCCCCTAGGGTTCAAATTTCAGTCGCGACTCCGGCCCGGTCCCGCCACTCTTCTCCCAGGAAGCAAAGGGCAGCTGCTTAAGGCTAAAGGACTAAGTGAGAAGGAGACAAGTTGAGGAGCTGCTTCCTCCTGTCACCACCAAGGACAAGAACATTGTCTGAGCCGACCCCCCCCCCCCCCCCGCCCGGGCTGTCAAAATCGCCACCAGGGGGCGCCCAGGGTCCACGGGCCACGCTGCAAACCCCTGGAGAAACTACAACTCCCAGACACTGGCTGGGACCCCGGCGGCCCAACCCCTCCTCTCGCTGACTCCCATTGGCAGCAGGCTGAGGGGGGATTGGCGGTCTCCAGGGTAACTGGAGGAGCTGTGGAGGAGCTCCGAGCCCCTGAGGCTGGGAGGCGGGACCGCCCCCTATTGTGTGACCGGGAGAGCGGGCGAGCGGAGCGCAGCAGGTGAGGGAGGAGGATCTCTGGGGGAGCAGAACTAGTGGGGAGTGGGTTGGGGGGTTATTCTGGGGAGATCCAGAGAAGTGGGGAACTCGGGTCATGGGGCGGAGGGGGTGCTGGAGAGAGCAGAAGAGAGAAGTTTTGGGGGAGAAAACAAAAGACCAGAGTTTTGGGGGGGAGGGAGGGGTGCTGAACATAGGAGAATGAGAGAGTTCTTGGGGAGATAACAGGAAAAGAGGAGTTCTAGGGATCAGGCCCAGAGAAGAGGGAAAGTCTGGGGGACAAGAACTAGAGAAGAGTGGGGGGAGGATTTCAGGGGCTGGAAACAAGACAGAAGTTCTATGGGGAGAATAGAAAAAGGGGAAAATTCTGAGATCGGGGAAAGCCGGCAGTACTTGGGGTGTACCACCAAGACAAGGGAGCTCTAGGAAGAGAGAGCAGAAGAGCTCGCAGCAAGAGGAGGGGAGAGGATTCGGGGGGCAAACAGAAGAAGAGTTCAGGTAGTAGATACAGAAAAAGGAAGTTGGGGAAATGAGGAAAGAAGTAAATTCTGGGGGGAGAGAACAGAAGAAGCAATTCTAAAAAGGAGGAATTCAGGAGGAGATAATAGAAAAGGAAAAGATCTGGAAGTGGAGAGAGGACAGAAAAAGAAAATTCTAGGGAAGAGAAGAGGGAGTTCTAGGAGGAAAGAATTATTCCGAGGGAGAAACCGAAGGGGGGGTACTCTAGAAGAGAACAGTAGTAGTTTGGGGGAGAGATCAGAAAAGAGGGAATTCTCTAGGACAGAGCAGTAGTCGTTCTGGGGAAAGAGAAGAAGGGAGTTCTAGGAGCAGAGAAAAGGAGATGGAGGGGAGTTCTGGTAGATGAAAAGATAAGAGGAGTTGTGGGAGACAAAAGCAGGAGAGGAGTGGAATCTAGGGAGAGAGAACAGAAAAGGGGAGTTTCTTGGAGGAGAGACTACTAAAAGTGGAACTCTGGGAGAAAACAGAAGAGGAAGAGAATTCTAGAGGAAGAGAAAAGATGAAGTTCTGATGGGACCAGAAAACAGAAGAGAAATAGTTTTGGGGCAGAAAACAAGAAAAGAATTCTATGGGAGAGAACGGAAAAAGAGGAGAGTTGTAGGAGTAGGGAACAGAAGAAAGGGAGAGAAAGAAGTTCTGGTGGGGTGGGGAGAGGCTAGAGTTCAATTTGGATATGTTGGAAAAGAGAGGAAAAAATTGGGGGGATTTCAGTTCCTTAAGGTTTGAAGAGAGGGAAGGATGAGATTCCACGCACCTCACTACATTTGCTCTGGGGCTAATGATGTCTGATATCTGGGCAGTTCCCATATCGAATACCAAAAAAATTACTCTGAAATGAAGTGAATTATAGTGGTTCCCAGCAATACTAGAAACCTTGAGCTGGGGCAAGCTTTGTCCGGTGAAATAAAAAGAGCATAGAGAAGAGAGATCCTGGAAGGTTTTAAGAGGATATTTGAGGGAGTGAAGGAGATAAAATGGGAAGTTGGGGAAGGGAATCTGGCAAAAGGAGGGTTAGGCAGTCTTGGAGTCAAGAAAAGAGGAAAAAAGGATCTAACTTGCTCAGTACTCACCTAGACCTGGAGAGAGCCTCAATTTGCTCCCCTCTCAGCTTGTGGGAGGGTGGGGGAAGTTGTTCCTACTTATTCCCTAGGGAATGTGATTCATCTTTGAAACATGAATCTTTTGGGGAGGCTTCTGAGAAAAGCAGAGAATTCCCAGCTTGAGGTGCATCATGAAACAGAATGTCAAAAAGTAACTCTTAATGAATAGCAGGAAAGCCTCAGGGCTCAATACAGTCTAATGTGATTTTTAAACTGAGATTTCCTTGCAATAGATGGCAGTCTTTAAATTTTAAAAAAATATATTATACACATATATTTTTTCTTCCTTCCCATTTCCCTTCTCCTGAATTGGAGTGGGTGAGGGTCGGTAGATTTGTAATAAATATGTATAGTAAGAAAAACAAATTCCATATTAACCATGTATGAAAAAGTGTATCATTCTGCATTGTGCCAGGAGATAATTGGTGTATTCCATGATTTGCTCTATACTATGATTGGTCATTTTGTTGATCAGAGCTCCTAAGTCTGTCAAAGTTGTTTGTCTTTTTTGTATAAATTGGCCTCCTGATTGTGTTCAATTCATCTAAGTCTTCCTAGACTTCCCTGAAATCATCTCTTTCATCATTTCTTATGGCATGCTCGTATCCCATTATATTTGTACATCATAAATTTGTTCAGCCATTCCCCAATGTACACTCCTTTAGTTTCCAGTTTTGTGTATATATAGGTGAATAGATGGATGAAGGGAGGTGTGGGAGAAGAGAGAGATAGAGACAGATTGAGACAGAAACAGAGACAGAGAAACAGGCAGAGGCAGAGGCACAGAGAGAAAATTGTAGTAGTAGAAAGAAAATTAGAACTGGAAGATTGAATGTCCTATGACACTGTGTCATGTGTCAAAGCACCAGCAAAAGTAACTTAACTCATCTGCTTCAGTTTCTTCTTTATTGGCATTGATTCTTCTCTGTTCCCACTCAAATAACAGTTGTCAAATTCTCATTGATTCTATCTTCTATAATATTGCTCATATCTGTTTCTTTCTTTTTTTTTTTTTTTAACAGATTCTTACCATCTCACATATGGACTATCTTAAAAGCCTTTTAACTGGTCATAGTTTTCAGTCCCTCCTCTCTCCTTTCTGTCCTTCATACAAGTGCTAAAATAATCTTCCTAAAACATAGACTTGACTCTTATTCTCTGCTCAAAACCTTTTGAGTTTATGCTTATTTTTTTCTTGGTTAAAAGCCTGACAAAATTCTCCACAATCTGATTTATTTTCTAGCCTTATCTCACATTCATTCTCTCCTTCCTTCCTACTTTTTGTGTTTCTTATTGGACTTTCTATTTCTCACTTCTTGTGAGAATTATAATCCATTCCTGCAATAGTCCTTTCATTTCTGCTTTTCGAATCCTTTGCTTTTTTTTTTTAAGTCTTTTAGGATCTACCCAAAAGTAGGTCCTTCCTCCTCAATTTTCCCAGATCATTTTATTTGTATTTATCCTTTACTCCCTTTCCCTTATAAGATGTTATGGTATATATTATATACTTATTTTCCTGTCTGTTGCATCTTCACCTCCAATAGAATGTATGCTTCTTGAAGGCAAGAAGACTTTTTAATCATTTTTTTTAATTTAATATCCCTAATGCCTAGCCCACACTAGGCATTTACTATAGATTTGTTGAAGTAACCACATAAACTTTCACAGTGCTGTTATGAAGGTTAAATAAATTTATGAATAAAGATTATTGGAAAACTTGATGGGGGGGTGGATCATTCAGTATGGTCTTAGGAATTCAGAATTTTTTGTTTGACACTAGTCTTTTTTTCTGTTCCTTAGGGCCTCCACTTTGTACTGCCTTGTATACTGCCTATCATTGCCCTTATATATTCTTCTTTCAAGCCTGGTAGATTCTCCCTTGATATATTCTGACTGACTAGCTTTTCTTTATCCCTTTGAATTTTTTTCCTCTTTCAGATACTGGTTCCCCAGAGGGTATCCTCATCTGGATTCACCTGGGCTGAGGCCCCGAGTTTCCCAAAGATCAAATCTGGCTGGAGTCACATCTCTCTGGTGGCTACACGGAGGAACTGAGGAGTTTGCTGCAAAGCAGAGAAGAGCACCCTTCAGCCAGGGCCCATCCCTCGGCCCCTCCATCAGGGCTCCTAGGGGACAGGAGGGGCCGGGTGGGACAGCTGTGCTATGATTTGGTGCCTCTGCCTGGCCACCCTCAGCCTGATCACCAGTCAGGGGGCTGACGGTGAGGTCCTTCTGGGGCTCATGAAGTCCAGAACTACACACACACACACACACACACACACACACACACACACACACAGCAAAAACTCAGTTTGGGAAGAAAGACAATTCCTAGGCCCAGAGTGGGTCCTGAAGGGCTGTGGGGCCTTGGGAGATATATATACCTGGGTCAGGAGATGGCCAGAATAAATGTTTCTTGAATTAAATTAAAGCCTTAACCCTAAGTCACTTGTATAACCTTAACACAAATCCTCCTTGCTGTGCTCCCATTGCCTCTCTCCCCTCACTCCCTACAGGCCGTGTGAAACCTGAGGCAGTGACAGTGGTGGGCCGAACTGGGGAGAGTGCCTTGCTAAGCTGTGACCTCCTGCCCCCCACGGGGAGGCCCCCCCTGCATGTCATCGAGTGGTTGCGCTTTGGCTTCCTGCTTCCCATTTTCATCCAGTTTGGGCTGTACTCCCCCCGTGTCGATCCTCACTACGTGGGTAAGAACCATTCCTTAGCAGGGGCAGCTGTGACATATGGATGAGGCCTGGGACTTCCTCAATTCTTCTTCATACTCCCTAATCCTCATCCCTTTGCCCTGACCCTCAGTTCCAGTATCTAACCTTTGAACTCTTACTCTCTTGCCTAATTTTATCAAATCGATAATAGCTCTAACTTTGGTGATTCTGTTTACTTTCTGACCCTTTCCTCCACACTTTTACCTCCAAACACAGCCTTCATACTTTGAACTAATCCCATCTTGAAATCTTATCAAACTGTATTCCATCCTCTCAATTTATGGCAAACCCAATTATCCTGCTTTCCTGACCCCATCCTCTGATTCCTCAATCCTTAGCAAATATACAGAACTAACCAAGGACTCCAACTTGTGTCTTCCTGTGGGGAGTTTCCCAAGGTTAGGATGCAGAAGGAAAGATGATTTTAGAGCTGGAATGGGCCATAAGAGGTCATGCCGTTCAAGCCTCTCATTTCAGATGTCAGGGCTTCAGGAGGCCTTAGTCCATTCTATCACAATATTAGTGTGCAGCTTGATGATGCTACACCTAGGATGGTGAGAAAGGTCTCCAGAATCTGAGATACCCAATGTTTAAACAAGGGATGAGACTCAGGTAAAGGATGTATTTCTTTCCTTTGTATGCCCATGGAGCCTGGGGTATTAAACACCAAAACTGTCTTTGTCCTTTTTCTAGGCCCTTTAATCTACCCCTCTGTCCCTGGATGGTTCTACTTCTTTTTGATCCCCTTATTAGAGACATATTCTGGCTAGCTGGTGCTTGGATCCAAGGGTTCTCTGAATTTAGGGTGGGGGAAGGAATACTACAAAGGAAGAAAAGGCTATGTTCTTTTTCCTGACTTAACACCTAGGAACTCTTCATCAACAGATAGGGAAGAGATAGATACTTGTTGTCTACTAATCCTTCAAGTATGCATCATTGAAGATATCCTTTTCCACTCACTCCCAGGGCCAGAACCCTGGGATGGTAGTGATGAAAGCTGCAGCAGGATTACATAGAGATGGTGTGGGCTAAGATGGGTATCATGCATGGTAGAGTGGGAATCAAGAAAAGGTTGTTCCAGCAACCAGTGGACAAGATAGGATGGATAGGAACAGATTTTAGATTGTCGTGCTGGTAGACAAGATGGGAGAATCCTAAAACTCTGAATAAGATCCCTCTACCTCTTCATTACCTTCTATGCTGAACTTCCCAAGGAGAAGCCCAGAAGGGGCCACTGAGGGGAGAGAAGTGGGATCCTGAGACCCAACCCCTTTCTCTAATTTGAATCCTAGAGGGAGCAGTGGGATTGGTTGAGGCTTGTGGAGGAGGAGGCAGTGTGGAGGAGGAGACTGGCAGGTATCTTGGGGAGATACCAAATCACTCACTGATTTGCTTCTGATTTTTTTTCAAACTAGGACAGTTGTTGGCTACTGGCCCAGTTGGGGGAAGGGGTATGGTTAACTTCATAGGACCTCTCTCTCTGTGTATGCAAATGATGCTCCAATTAGGGACACTAGAATAAAAACAGCTCCAGTGCCTCATGTTAGAATCTGTGAGAGGAGATACAAGCACTGAGAGTGAGTGGGGCCTCCCTGGTTGTTTAAGAAGGACCTGCCTGGGCAACCTCTCTTATTAGAAAGGTGGGGCTGCCTGCCTGCCTGAGGATATAGTGGGGGGCAGGGAGTATAGGATAAGGGAGAAGAAAGTTTCCCCAACGATTCCCTAAGGAAACTCTGAAACTCTTAAACTTTCTACTCTCTCAGCCCCCACCCTACACCATCCCCCCCTTTTAGATGTCAGTCTCTGCCAAACAGATAATTTTCTTCTTGTGGGAAGTGGAGGGGTAAACAGAGATATACTGCCAAGCAAACACCCACTGTCTCCCCTCTTTTTTTTCTTCTCTATTGCTCTGGTTTCTTACTCAACCTACTACCTGGCAATGTGCCTTTATTAGCCTCATTTTCTGTTACTCCTTATTGTACTTGGCAGCTCCTGTGGTGATGTTTCTGGGGAAAGGGCATGGGGAATAAGAGGAGTACCTTTCCCTAATTTGGGGCTTCCTCTTACTAGAAGCAAGGAGTTGCTGGATATAATGCTGTGTTAGAAAGTCAGATAAGAGATACCTGTTGCCCATTAAGTGCAACTACATTTGCACTACAGTTGAAGGCATTCCTGCCTACCAAACCCACGCACCCCCTTACCTACTCCCTGCCCACCCCTCAACCCCCTGATTCTCCATTCCCATCCCCTTTCTCCCACCCATCCCCACTCCATGCCTCCCTCCCTCCCCCCATTCCCTACCCCCAGGGCCTCTCCTGCCTTTGTGTGGGGACTCCCAACCACAGAGTTGCCAAGCAACAGGACGTGGAAGTTGTTTAGGACAATGATGTTTTGTCATAAACCCTCTGGCTAGTATAGGGCAGATAGGCACAAATTCGTGGTGGTGTCCGTAGGGGGTGGGACAAGATGGACTTGAGATTTAGAGCCTGTCTTTGGGGAAAATCCATTTTGGACTTGGGGGGGGGGTGAGTGGGAGGAGAATTAGTGCTATACTGAAGAAGAATGATGGAGAGTCTGGTGTCAAAAGGGGAAGAGTCAGAATGAGCAGAAGAGATTTGGAGAAAACTGATATTGTACAACCAGGCCTAGATACCCTGTTTCTATAAAGTCAACTCCAGAGTATTGGAGTAGAATTAATTAGTAAAACTCTGCCTTATCTCCCATCCTAAAGCAAGGAACTCCAGGCTTGGACTTTTTAATTGGAAGATACATTAATTAATTCAATTAATTGAATGCTTAGCAGTAATGAATGTTTTGGGGGGGATAGATAGGGGAGACAAGAAAGGTAGAAAATAGATGGCATATTCTTGAAGACTTCATAGAATTCCATGCAAAAAACAATCTGAGCTTACTCTATACTTCAATACTTCGAAAGATTCCTGATTTCACTGGTTTAGATCTGGTAGATTCTTCCTTGACATATTCTGACTGACTAACTTTTGTCATTTGTGCAGGGTGCAGGCATTGGTCCAGCCCATTCATTCTCTGTCCCCTCTGTCCTCCTTTCGGAAGCATGTAGGACAACACATAATCCAGCATTAGATGATGTGATTTTTCTAAGTAGGAGAAGATGGAAAGAAAGGAAAAAGGAACTTATCCTCATCCTTACCATAAATGAGGTTTCCTGGAATAAAGCCCAGAACCAGTTTCTTTTCTTTAGTTCTAAAATAATTTATTAATCCCATCCTTCAAGTGGCAGGTGCTGGGCAAATCACTTGGACAATATACAAGACAAGAAGAAAATAGTCTTTTAGGAGCTGGCATTTTATTTGGTAGGAAATAATGTGACCAAATAAGTAAATATAAGTTTTAAAAAATTTTGTACCAAACTTATGATTTCATTGGTTTAGGGAACTCCCACTGAGAAAACTCCCTCTACTAACACAGAAAAATAAGTTCCTGCTTTGAAATGTAAAATCTTAGAGAGTTAAATTGGTCTTTTGAGTTGTTAAAGTATTTGCCCAGGGCCACACAGTCAGTATGAATTAAAGACAGAAATTACACTCATATTTTCCTGGTTCTAAGGCTAGCTCCCTCTCCACTACTTCAGGCTATCTCTCTCTAAATATAAAATATATACAGAGTAATAACAAAGTATTGGGATAGGAGAGGAAGCAAAACAACAACAAAAAATGGTGAATCGGGGAGGGTCTCAGGTAAGGAAGTTTATCAAAACAGGGTAGTACAGAGATTCACAACATTCCCAGCAAACCAGATTAAGATAAAATTGGGAATTTTTTAGCAAAATAAATAAAAATTTGACACAATATGGATAATGCTAATATATGGTTTTCCAAATCAGTATGCAGTCCATAGGGATCCTTATACATGGTTTAGTCACTCCAGTTTCTCGGTGGAATGGGCAGAGAACTGGCCTAAACACCTAGAAGATCAAAGTCCTGCCTCGGATCACTTCTGGCTGTGTCATCCTGAGGGACTTGCTAAACTTCTCAGTGCTCTAGGCAACTCTTAACACCTGCTTATCTGCAGTGGTAGAGGGAGTTTCCTCACCGGAAATTCACTGATGATATCACAGACCCAGTCCCTACCCTACTAATATTTGCCGTTCAGTTTTCCAGTTGTGTCCTCTTCTTTTGTGATCCTATTTGATGTTTTCTTGGCAAAGACACTGGAGTGTTTTGCCATTTCCTACTCCAGCTCATTTTACAGATGAGGAAACTGAAGCAAACAGGGTGAAGTGACTGGATCGCACAACTTTCAGTATCTGAGGCTGCTTTTGAACTCATAAAGATGAATCTTCCCAACTCCAGGCCTGGCACTGTATCCATCACACCAATTATTATCACCAGACTCAAAACACTCAAAACTACAATGCTGTTGAAATATCCCAGGCTAAGGAAGTGGCTATGCATTCTTTCTGTCCTGGGTAATTTAAGACTTCAAATGCTTCCCTTTATTCTATCCCACCCAGAATGCCCTACCTTTTTCCCCTGTACTTCTTCACATGTTTCTTCTTAACAAAACCTAGAAATTACCTTTTCCAGGAAGCCTTTTCTGGTTTCCTTCTTAACCCCTACATTTACCTACACAATTTGCACTAGATTCTCCTGTATTTCTTCCTCTATTTCTGTGGTCTTATCTCTCCCATCATTCTCTAAAGTCAAGGATTGTCCCCAACTCTCATAACTTAGCACAGGAGCTCTGCCTGCCTGGAGGTGCCACCCCAAACCAGGAAAAACAGCCTTGCCAACCACCTTATCATCTGTATCAAAGAACAGAGGACACTGGAGACCTCTGCCCCCTGGAGCAAGCTGTAGCAGCTGGTGGTATCTGTTCTGCTGTGTCAGGACAGTCAGATGTTCCACCTCACTAAGTTTTCAGGTTAACTGAGAGTTACCATAGGAGAGATCCCATGGGAGTTTAAAAAAAAAAAGTCTATTAAAACATGCCCTACATCGAGACATTAGAAAACACAATATGATCTTTGATGAATCAGAAAGCATATCAGTGTCCTTGGATCACCAACATGACATGTTTCCATTCTTAAAACCTATTGAAGTGGCCTAGTTGAGTTTTTTGGCCCTTTTGATTTTGTATCAACTGAAGTTTAATGCATGTCTTTGGTTCTGCTTAGGTGTCAGTAGGCCTGTGTCCAGGGTACTCAGTAACCAGAGATGTAAGGATATGGTTAAATATTTACTTGCCTGGTCAAAGCTTATCACCTGGGAGGAGAATTAGATAGAAAACCCTTTAAACAGGTCCACCTATTCTATAATGACACACCTCTGCAACTGAGGGCCCATCTGAGATTGATTTATGCAAAGGGACATAGCCCACCTGAATAAATACTTATTAATTTGTGCCTTAATCTCAAATATCTTTAAGATGGGTAGTTTCTCCTTACAGTGGAACTCTCCTAGATTTGAGGCAACAAGGGTTGTGACCAAAGTATGATTTTGTTCATTGGGAATTAAAGAGACAGAGAATTTGGGGTATTATGGGAAGTAAAAAGTTGGAGTTGAGTTTTATATATGTGTGTGTATCAGGAGTGTACTTTTGGGTTGCAAGTCTACCTTAAGCCATGTGCATATCTGTAACAGTCTAGGCATCCCCTGTACCTATTAAGCATTTATTAAATACCAGCTTATATATTTCCTAGCTGTGGATCACTTAATTTGTGCCTAGGGGGCTGCTTGGTAGCTCAGTGGATAAAGGGCTAAGCTTGGAGTCAGGAAGACTAAAGTTCAAATCTGGCCTCAGATGCTAACTGTGTGACTTTGGTAAGTCACATAATTTCTGTTAGCCTTAATCCACTGGAAAAGGAAATGGTAAACCACTTAATATTTTTCCCAATAAAACCCCATGGACAGTAAGTATGGTTCATAGAATCACAAAGAGTCAAGCATGACTAAGTGACTGAACAGCAACAACATGGTTTTTTAACAGTACAGCATTGTACTATATTCCAAGTAGCCCAAGCCCTGTGCTGGGTAAGAGTATTCAAAGACAAAATGGAAATTTGGGTCCCTACCTTCAGGGAGCTTATATTTTATTACTGTGTCTTATACTTTAAGTCAGGAGACTATTGTTTTTTCCCATTGTTTTCCTATTGCCTGAATAGCATCTAAAGTAGGTATTTAAATATTATTGAATTGAAACAAAGAAACAAAGATGGGACCAGTGTCAGCCAGGATCTAACCATGTCTGAGAATGGGTGAATGAATGTCTGGGGAAGGGTACAGAGCATTTGGAGAGTTTTTCAGAGGGAAAGGAGGGAAAATGGGTCCAGGACTCCCCACTACAATTCCTATAAATCCCAATGTCTTGACTCTGGGTATGGTTGTAGGGGTTGTGTGTGCATATGGGCAAAGGTTAATACTTGAGCTATATGTGGGTGTGTATGTTTGAATCTCTATGAATGGGGCATGAAGATGAAAGGATCCATTGAAGAAATTGGTCACATTTAGTCTGTGGAAGAGAAGACAGACTTGTGGGGTCAGCGCTCAGAATAGGAGGCAGGAGAATGATTGCTATCTCCACGTATTTCAAGGCTGTCATGGAGAAATCAGTAGATATTCTGACTAAGCCTTATAGGAAAAAGCCAGCAATAGTGGCTGAAAATTGCAAAGGCAGGTTTAGATGTCATAACAACCACAAACGCTACCCTTTAACAGAAGTGTCCAGAAGTGGATGTGTGTGTGTGTGTGTGTGTGTGTGTGTGTGTGTGTACACTAAGGGATTCCCCTTTCTTGGAAGTCTTTAAGCAAATGTCAGATGATCGCTTATGGGTTATATTAGTGTTAGCTTATAGAAGAGACTACATGACTGATAAGGTCCCTTCCAACTTTGCCATTCTATGATTCAGATACTTCAAATCAGTCCAGGGTATGATCATCTAGAGGGAGAGGAGCTCTCTGAAGTAACAAGGCATCTGATTTTGCTGCCAGCCTGTTTGCCTGGTTGACCTGGGTTCTAGCCACCCTAAGGCGCTTAGGCCTCTGATAATAGCTCTGGGGGATTAGGGGCTTTGGCTGGAGATACTTGGCCCCTAGCCAGGACAAGCAGCTCTCTTAGAGTTACAGGGGCCCTGGTTCCTGTGGTGGGTGGCTGTGGGGAAGGAGGAATGACATACAGTTTCAGCCTCACCTCACACTCCCAAAGAAGGATTTTAGTGATGGGATGTCTTTTGGAAAAAAGGGGTGAGGAGGATAATTCCTGCAAATAGTGAAACTGAGAGCTAGAGTCTCTTTTCATCTGCCTTCTTAAACTTGGGCTGGCTATATTGGAATAGGAAGAAATGTTTCCTTTTGTTTGGGATGGATCCTAGCTGTAGAAGCAGGAGCAAGTGGGATTTGGGAGAGGAGAAAAGAGAAAGGGGGAGGAAAGATGCTGGAAATAATGATACTGGACAAAGGGACCAGTTTTTTCAGATCCTTTCCCCAGCTGTGGTAGTATGCTCTGCCAGAATTCCCAGCTCCCAAGAGGCAAGGGGTTGCCCTGGCTGTCCATAAGGAGTTTTCAGATGATACAATGTTTATGCCAGTGTTTGTTGTTCTTCTAGGGCGTGTGCGGCTACAGGAAGGGGCATCCTTACTAATTGAAAGGCTTCAGACAGAGGACCAGGGTTGGTATGAATGCCGTGTGCTCTTCTTGGATCAGCCCAACCCGGAAGATGACTTTGCCAATGGCTCCTGGGTTCACCTCACAGTTAATTGTACGGGACTGGGGAACAAAGTGGTGGTTAAGGGGAGGAGGGAAGTCTAGGGTTGAAGGAAATGTGGTGGCAGGGAAGGTGGAAGGTGGGAACTGCTCAAAGGGAATAATGGAAAGACGTTCATCTTTCTATTTAAAGTACAATTCCATTCTGTCCTTTCCATGTCCTACTTTCTCTCCTTTCTTCCCTTCCCCTCCATCTTTTCTCTAGTACTCTTTACTCTGCCTTCCTCCTGTGATTCCCTTGGTTATTATTCATCCATGGATGATCTTAACCCTCTTGCAAAGTGAGTTGGTACACATTGTCTCCTTGAATCCTCAAAACAGGGCAGGCAGAGCATTTTTCTCTTCCTTTCACAGATGAGATAAGGACAGATTATATGACTTGCCCAGGCTCACCCGGCTATTTTTGAGGAAGGACTAAAGTTCTGATCTGTGCTCTTTCAGTTATTCCATTCTGCCTTCCCCTTTCTCTCCCCAGAAGGGCCCAACTCACCCCTTGGCCATTTCAGTCAGGTCTGATATGGATGGGGGAGGGTGTGGGTACATGCGCCCGACAGTCCCACTAATCCTGGCCTGGCTCTCCAGGACAGCTCCACCCATCAATCATGGCCCTGAGCCATAGGCTGCCTAGGCTGCTAGGGAGGAACTGCTTGTGGTTTGGGTCTCTATAATGGGAGTCTTAATGGTATGATGGAGAGAGGACAGAACACCTGGGACCAAATCTTGCCTGGGATGCCTTCTAGGCCTGTGACTCTGGGCAACTAACTTCATCTTTCTTGACCTGTGTTTTCTCATTTGTAAAATGAGAACCTTGAACTGAATGGCCCGTAAGGTCCCTCCCTGTTTTAAATCTTTGCTATGGCTCTTCCTGTGGATCCAATTTAATTAACCTTAGGGACAAGTCTACTTTGTACTAGAGATCAGACTTTTTTTTCAGTGTCTGTGTGTGTGTGTCCTTCCACTGATTGGGGCAGAATTGACCCTGGGACCCTGATACTTCCTGGGCGGGTGACAGGGCCAGGATTCCCACTGGGCATGGTTGGCAATGATTCTGCTGACCCATCCAAAATAGAAGCCCTAATCTTCCTCCCATTGAGTAAATGATTGGGCAGGGCTTTATGCGCTCTCACAGCCTCTTTGTCAACAGCCCCTCCCAGATTCCTGGAGACTCCCCCACCAGTATTAGAGGTTCGGGAGTGGGTGCCGGTGACCCTGCACTGTGCGGCCAGTGGCAGCCCCCAGCCTCATGTGGCCTGGAAGCGAGATGGGCGGGACCTGGGCCAAGGCCAGGGCCAGGTGCAGGTATGAAGCAGGGAGGATGTCAAGGGAAGGAACATGGGGAAGGGGTATCGGAACTGGGTGGAGCAGTGGGCAGGGAGGATGAAGAGTGTGTGACTGGCGGGAGGCAGTCAGATCTATTCCTGGTACTAAGTGCCACGGCCACAGGGTCTCCCTGTTCTTGGGATTCTGCTGCCCTCTGCCGGCCATCTCTGGGAGCACAGAATTGTGCATGTGGGACTAAAAGGGAGATCAAAGGTCTGTTCCTCCTTTTCTTCCTCCAGGTGCAAAATGGGACCCTTCGGATTGGGAGAGTGGAGCAGTCCAGTGCTGGAATCTACACGTGCCATGCCTCCAGCACTGAGGGCAGTGCCACGCATGCTACCCACCTGCTGGTGCATGGTGAGCAGTAGGGTTGAGGTGCCAAGGGACAGAAGAGAAAGAGATGACGAAGTGGTAGGAGCTTGGAAAGGGAGGAATAAGGGCTGGAAACCCATTTACTCCTCTAGGAAGGATGCAAAGGCTGGGGAGAGAAGGGGCTGAAAATTCGCCAACTCTTCTGTCCCCTGATCCCATCTTCCTAGAATATTAAATGCCCTTGTGTCATTCCCTCCCTATATAGTGGCTCCTTTCCTGCTGCCAGGGTCTCCCTTTCACAGCGTTCATCCAGCCCTGCCATCTTCTTGGGACACTGCCTTGTATCTCCAGCCTGTATCTTCTCCCTTTCACAGACAGAATAAAGCATCTCTCCTCCCCTTGATTCCCTCTCTCCTCAGAGCTGCTTTTGACTCACTACTTAAAACTGCTCTCACAAAGATGACCTTTAAACTACTCCATCCAATGGCCTTTTCCCTCAGTTTTCATTCATTCTCCTTGACTTCTTGCTATGTTTTTGTATTACTCAATACCCTTTGTATCCTTTTAATACTGTTGGCCATCCTCTCTTCCCTCCCATGAGGTTGTGCTTCCCTGATACTCCTCTGTGATTGCACCTTTGTACGTGTCTCTCCTTTTGTAATCTCACAGATTTTCATTGGTTCTTAACCTGGGGTTCATGATCATATTTTAAAGGGATTCTGATAGCAATATTTCAGTATAATTGGTTTTCTTTGTACCAGTTTGTACAGTTAACAACACTATTCTGAAAAGGAGTTACTTCCAAAGGACTCCATGACTCACAAATGCTTAAGAACCCCAGGTTACATTATTATCTCCATGCAGATGCAAATCTACCCTACGTTTATATATCTACATACATCTGTATTCCTAGCCCCAACTTCTCTCTTTTCTGGATTCCCTCAGTTGTTAATGTTTTCCCCATCTTCAAATTAACTTTTATTTACTTAGCTCTCTATATGTTATATTTTCCCTTATAGAGATCGGGAACATTTTCCTTATGGTCTTTGTATTTCTTATATCTAGCATAGTGTTTTGCAAAGAGTGGGCAAATTTCTTTCAATATAAATTGAATGTAATGTAAAGAACAGAGAAATAAAAAGACAGAACTGCTGTCTTAAAGCCCAAGGTTTAAGGTGAAGAAGGGCCCCTTGGTCTGAGCTATTATCCTACAAACAGCATCTCCTATTACCTTCCTTTACCCTAAAAACTGCATGTTGGGTCTCAGGGCATCAATCTATCTACAAATAATTATTAAACTTCAGCTGTGTTCCCACTTATGTTCTGTTTTATGTAGAAGAAAAAAGAAGCAACAGGCCAGGATCACAGAGTTAAGAGCTGGATAGGACCCAGGAGATGATCTGATCTCACCTTTTCATTTCATAGAGGAAAGTTACTCAGCTAGTAACAAAGGCGGCTTCTCTGCCTCCAGATCCAAGGCATATCCAAGTATGCTGTCCTTAAGTAATTTGAAGTCCGTGGAGAGTACTAGTACACATAGTTTCAGAACCAAGTATCAATGGGAGGAAAGCATTGGCCATCAGTACATTAGGACTTCTTAGGAGGAAGGATGACAACATGGAAGTGGTGGGACATTACTGGGAATTGGAGGATGAATTGGATTTAGATAGGTGGAGAAGAAGAGGAGAGAAGGAATTCCTAGTAGGCAGAATAGTATGAGGGAAGTCAGGAATGAATGAATGAGCATTTTGTGTTTAGGGAGATAATGGGAAGTCCAGATTGAGGTGGAGTACAGTTGTATGTTACAGAAAGGAATAAGCTTGGCTTCATAGGCCAGATGACTACTTTTCAGCATTGTTTTGCAAATGAGAATTTATTAAACACTAAATATGTTCCAGACACGGTGCTAAGCACTTTACAAATACCTCATTTGATTCTTGAAACAAAGGCTGCAATAGGTTTGGGAAGGTACTATTATTCCCATTTTGCAATTAAAAAAAAAAATTGATCCTGAGTGGTTATATGACTTCTCATGATCATGTAGCTAGCTAGTAGCTATAAAACAAGAGGATTGGACCAGATATACATTGCCTTTAAGGTTTCTTCTAGATCGAAGCCTAAGAATCTAGCACCTAGTACAATGCCTAGAACATAGGTATTTACTGAATATTTGTTGAATTGAATTTTATAGTCTCTAAAGTTTCTTCCACTTTTAGTTTCTATGATCTTAAGGCCTTCCTTATGATACATTCTTCCACAGGAGTGACCTGGTGAAAGAGAGTTTGAAGTTTGAGGATGAGGGAAAGGCTGTAGCCTGACCACCTAGAAGGCTTCTGAGATAATCTTGGAGTAAGATGTTGAGAACAAGGGAAGTAGGAATAGAATGTAGGAAGAGGATCTGAAAGACATTTTGAAGGAAGAAAAAAGAAGATTTAGAATGGCCATCTGGGGGAAGAGCTAAGAGTCAAAGGTGATCCCAAACTTTGGATAGAAGAAACCCTAGATTATAGGCCTGAGTTCTTATATGGTTTGATGGTAGCTTTTCATTGATCAACCTGAGGATGCTGGGTTCTGTGCTTATGTGTTGGTGGAGCAATGCCATCCATCCTTCTTTCTGGCTTCTCCCTGATAAAAATGGAAAAGTTAGGAAGGGGAGCTGGTTTTGCAGAGAAAATTGTGATTGTGTGTAATATTCCGAGTGGAAATACTCTCTTTCTAGTACTCTACTATCTCCATAACAAACAATTATCTGAGATGATCAAGGCAATGGAGATAGAGGGAGAAGGGAGCAAGCCAAGAATTTTCTCTGCTGTGAATCAGAAATAAGGATGGTAGAGTCCCCTTTGATGTGCTTCTCTCCACAGGACCTCCAGTCATCGTGGTGCCCCCTGAAAATAGCACAGTTAATGCCTCCCAGGATGCCTCCTTGGCCTGCCAGGCTCAAGCACACCCTGCCAACCTCACCTACACCTGGTTCCATGGGAGCACCAATGTCTTCCACATCAGGTGGGACCCAGGGAAGACTAAGGAAACTTCGTCCATAGTTCTGTCTGTCCAGAAGGGAAGCAGATCACAGGGAGGTTTAGGGTGGGGAAAGGAGATGAATGGAGAGGAGCTGCCCTTTCTGGGTAGAGCAAGGCCCTTGGTCACCCCTCTAAGAAAATTTTCCCAAACAAGCAAGGGGGGGAAAGAGAAGAGAAATGCTATCAGGCCTCTCTGAAAAACAATTTTCTTTTTCTTTTTTCTAATGGGTCCACACCTCAGAGCTGGTAGTAAAGTAGTCCCTCTCTTTTTGTTGCTGCCAGTCCCCAGATTTACCATCCTCTTCTTACCTCTCATTTTCCTGTACTAGATATAGGTGTCCCTTTTATCTCTCTTGTTCACCAGAGGTAAAGAATGGGGAATTTTTTCCCTTGCCATCAGTCCTTGCCAACTTCCAAGGTATAGGAAGAAACTCACATGAGAAAGAGACTCATGGAGAGTGGTCTGGGGTCCAACTACAAGTGTTTATTTCCCTAGAATTCCTTTATACATTCTCCATGCGTATTGCATTACAGTCGCCTGCAGCCCCGAGTTCGAATCCTGGTGGATGGAAGTCTCTGGCTGCAGGCTACCCAGCCTGATGATGCTGGACGCTACACCTGTGTGCCAAGTAATGGCCTTCGCCACCCACCCTCAGCATCTGCCTACCTCACCGTGCTGTGTAAGACCCTCTCCTGGCTCAGAGAATCCTGTGATTCTAACCTGTCTGTCTGAAGCTTTTTTCTCACCACCACCAGCCTGTTATCTTCTGCCTCACATCTCCAGACTCCTCTCCTTCCCCTTTCTCTCCTATGACCCTTGTCGTAGGTGACATAGGATACTCTGGCCCACATGTCTTTTTCATTGCTTTACTGCTTGCTTCCCTTCAGATCCTGCCCAGGTGACAGCAATGCCCCCAGAGACACCCTTGCCTGTGGGCATGCAGGGAGTGATACGGTGTCCCACCCGTGCCAACCCTCCTCTACTGTTTGTCAACTGGACCAAAGATGGCCAAGCCTTGCAGCTGGACAAGGTACTAGCTTGGTGGGGAGGGGAGAAAGGTCACAGTGGAAGCTGGGTGGGATCAGGAGGAGGTTTGGAGTGGGGTGGAGGTCTCCCGACTTTTGTTTCCTTATCTCTAAAAATGGCAGGGGAACATAGACTTGATGACTTGTAACATCTCCTTTGATCTCTGACATTTTGTGATTCCTTTGGTCCCATGCTCAGTTCCCAGGCTGGTCCCAGGCTTCAGATGGTTCATTGGTCATTGCCCTGGGGAATGAGGATGCCCTAGGAGAATACACTTGTACTCCTTACAACAGCCATGGCACCACTGGGCCTTCCCCCCCAACCCGAGTGCTGCTCAAGGTAAGGAAAGGTCCCTGGTCTCTTCTCTCTAGCTCCCAACCTCTTCCTTCTTATCCTGAAGCAGCCATGGCAGAAACTCCAGATCAGAGTTAGAGTTAACTTCCAGGGTTAGCTTCAACACAACCAGGTGAGATAAAGGGGGAGAAAGGATGGAACAGGGTCTGCTGTACTAGACACTTAAGGAAGTGCAACTTAAAAGAGATCACCCTTGCCTTCATGGAGTTTATGATCTGGTAGAATAAAGTCTTTAGCAATAAATACACAATGATGTCTACATTAGAGAGCATCAAAATAAAAGATTCTACGAGACTTAAGGCAGAAGGTTAGTGCTGGCACGTTCTAGGGTCTTTCATGGAGATTGCTTTAATTTACTTTAACAGCCTTTATTTGAAGAGGCACATACTGAATGTTTCTAGATACCCTTGTATATGTGCATATCTTATATAAAAATGAAAATTAAACATCCCCTGCCCAAAAGAAAGATATAATCTATTGGTTTTAAATAATGGATAGAAATTAAACAGTTGAAGGGGAAATAAGGAGGACATTCTGAAACTGGGAACATGATAAGCAAAAACATGAACTTAGGAAAATACAAAATATAGGGAAAAATAATAATTCAACTTGGTCAGAGTATATGGAGGGGGAGAGGTACTGTAGCACCTACTCTGTGCCAGGCACTGTGCTAAGCTCTTTAAAAATATTTCTTCACTTGATGTATTCACACTTTACAGTTGAGGAAACTGAGGCAAAGCTAAAGAGTTGGGTGATTTAGAATTAGTAAGTGTGTGAAGCTAGATTAAAATTCAGGTTTTATGACCCAGCACTATTTGCTTCACCACCAGCTGCCCCAGATTAGAGTAGCACTAGATTGTGGAGAGACTTGAATGCCAGACTCAGGTTAATGAACTTTCTTTGTTTCTAGGGAGTCACTAAAGAATTTTGAGTAGCAGAGTCAAGATATGACTTGATTTATAGACAAAGTAAATTAGTCTGGCAGGAGTAGGAAGGATGATGCAACCCATTCTCTTTGCCCATCTGGATTCTAGAGTAGGAAGCTGGCTCTAAGGTCCCCAGAACAAGAATTGGACATCTGTTCTCTCCTGATCCTCCTAACCTGATGCAAGCATTTCGCTCTCTTCTATAGCAGTCCAGCCCTCTTAGTTGACTGTCTATCATCGTGGGTCCGTAAGAAGTAACTTACCTTCCCATTTTTCCTGCCATATCAGCTGAAGTCAGAGAGTCAGAAAAGTTAGGGAGAGTGTAGGAGAGGAACAGGAAAATTGAGAGAGCTAAGTGGTAGGAGAGGCCCTCCCTGTAGGCACATAAGATAGACATATATGTTAAGAATTAGTTGGGGTAGAAGATGGGATACCACTGGAGCCCCCAGCCTTTCCTTCTACTCTTTAAACCTCACTCTATATTTCAGGCTCCTCCAGCTTTCATTGAACAACCAAAGAAAGAGTACTTCCAAGAAGTGGGGAGGGAATTGCTCATCCCTTGTTCAGCCCATGGGGACCCCACCCCTGCCATCACCTGGGCTAAGGTGAGACTCCCAGACCTGGGCTCCACAGTACTCAGCATTCATTTACCTCCTACCCTTTCATCCCCAGGCATCTAGTGGGAAGAAAGTGCCCAAATGCCTCTTCTGAGAAGGAGGCAGGGAATTCCAGCCTCCTTCTCAAACATGGGGTGGAGTAGTATTGGGGAGGATGAGGGGATCTTGGGTAAGGGGTATGGTGGTCTTTGTCACTAGGAGTGACAGATGGCTCTTCTGCAGGTGGACCGAAGCCTACGAGGTGAGGCCCAGGTGGATGGTAACAGCAGCTTGGTCCTGCGACCACTGAGCAAGGAAGCTCATGGCCGTTGGGAGTGCAGTGCCAGCAATGTTGTGGCTCGTGTGGCAACCACTACTAATGTCTACGTGTTAGGTCAGTGTCTAGGGGTCAGGGAGCATGGGACAATGGGGAGTTTGGACATGGGGGGCTTGACTCCAGAGCCATAACGTTTTGAGGTTGAGGGAGGAACATGGATAGGAACTGAGATATAGAAGGGCCTTAGGATAGAGGACTTGGACCTCTACCAAGAGCCTGCCCTATCTCCTAACCCTAACCCTATGATATTCCCCCAACAAGGTACTAGTCCCCATGCTGTCACCAATGTGTCTGTGCTGTCCTTACCTGAGGGAGCCAATGTCTCCTGGGAGCCTGGTTTTGATGGTGGCTACCTGCAGAGATTCAGTGTGTGGTATACCCCTCTGTGAGTATTCCCTTACTCAGCTTCTTCCTTTTTTTTTTCTTAACCAGCTCGATCCTACTGTCCCCCTTGTCCCTTTTATGCTAGATATATAGATCTCTTTCAATCGTTCTATGTACAACAATTCTCAGAATGTGGTCCAGGGGCCCCGTGGGTATCTAAGACTCTTTTAGAGGATCCACAAGGTCAAAACTATTCTTGTAATAATACTAAGATGTTTTAGTTCTAATATGGTAACTAGAAGTGGATACAACCCATATAAACAAAAGTTTAAGAACAGCCTGTTAGGATGTTAGGTTCCTCTGATGATTTAGTCACAGTTCTTAGGTCAATGAGATCAGGAACCAGCCCCAGGGACAGGAGGATGCATGCAGAAAGAGGTGGCCAAGAGGACAGGAAGACACGGACTACTTGTTCTGGAACCCAAGGACTCTCATGATCCTGCCATGAACATTTCCCAATTTTTCTGCCCCAGTCCCAGAAAGTTCTGGACAATACTTTCAGGAAGTCAAAGTATCTCACTTCTCTGTGCTCCAAACCTCTCCAGTTCATTATCCTCCTGGCCTTCAATTTTCACAGGGCCAAGCGTCCCGACCGTGCCCACCATGACTGGATATCCTTGCCAGTGCCTGCAGGTGCTGCCCACCTAGTGGTAGCAGGTCTGCAACCCCACACCAGCTACCAGTTCAGTGTCCTGGCCCAGAACAAGCTAGGGAGTGGTCCTTTCAGTGAGATCATCTTGTCTTCTCCAGATGGTGAGACTTCTTATCCTAATAGCTACCAGATAAAGCTGAGGAGAAAGGGCAAACCTAGGGATGTGGGAGGGGTTTGAGGGGGACTTGGGGCAGGCAGGAGCAAATGGAAAAGGAGAAAGATGTTTAGGAACTTGGGTATGGGGGACAGTTGTAAAGGGAAAGATTGGAGAGAGATATTGTTGAACTTACATGGTTTAAAATAATATGAAAGTTGGGGCAGCTAGGTGGTGGAGTGGATAGAGCACCAGCCCTGAAGTCAGGAGGACCTGAGTTCAAATGTGACCTCAGACACTTAACACTTCCTAGCTGTGTGACCTGGGCAAGTCACTTAACCCCAAGTGCCTCAACAACAACAAATAATACTGATAATAATAATAATAATATGAAAGTTAAATGTGAGAAGATCACAAAGTTAAATGTGAGAAGATCACAAAGTTAAATGTGAGAAGATCACATTTGAAGAAAAGAAGAAAAATCTAGGAAATAGAATGTTGGTTCAGAAAAGAGAATGGACGCTTGGGAAATGTGGAAGGGTTCCCATGTGGTAGAGAGTTGTTCTAGGGAAGAGACTGAGGAACTGATGGACTGAGAAAGCAGAAGGGTTTGGGGAAAGTAAAGCAAATTCTGTCCTTGCAGGGCTCCCAACTACCCAGATGGTCCCTATGTCACACCCCACGGAATCCCAACTACCCCTCTCCCCACCCCGAGGACTCATGGCAGTGAGGACAGCAAGGGGTGTGCTTCTACACTGGGAGCCTCCCTTGCTGGCTCCTGAAACATTAGCCAGTTATGCCCTGGAAGGGCGGCATGGCTCCCATGGCTGGGAAGTGCTGGACAGGGCCATCAGTGGAGCTGACACTCAACTGCTCGTGCCTGGGCTCATCAAGGTAAGAGGGAAAGAAGTTGGGAGGGAGAAAGAGGTGGAGAAGAGAAAGGGGGAAAGAGAGGAGAGGGAAAGAAGAGAAAGAAACGAGAGAGAGATGAAAAGAGAGAAGAGGAGGAGACAAGAGAATAGAGACAGAGAAAAAGAGAGACAGGCAAGCAGATACACACACACACATACACACACAGACAGAAAGTGTGCATGAGTGAGACCTTTTAACTACTTATTCTGTTCCAGGTTCTGCTAGATGCTAGGAATACAAATATAAACAAATAAGACAGTCTACTCATAAAGGGAAGCTAGAAGGGGAAAAGTGGTTGCATGGGTGTAGGCAAAGGGTGGAGCAGTCAGAGACAGAGCTGGGTCTGGAGGGGAGTGGGCACGGCTGGCACCCTTTGGGAAAGCCTGGCTTAAGGAGTCCCCAGTTGGGAGAATGAGTCCAGAGCAGTGGATTTCCAGGATGGGCAGTGGTGGCTGAGGATCAGTTTTCTTCTGAGAGGTTTTCCGCCTGTGAATTTTGAAATCCCCATTCTTCCCCATTCACTGTTTCCTTCTTCCCATCACCTTCAAAGACATTCTCTTGTGTGCCTGCTCTATAAGGATACTGAGCTGTGCTCTATGCCCTTCCTCCTTCCCAATGCTCTTGCCCCAATTTAGGATTCCTTCTATGAGTTTCGCCTTGTGGCTTTTGCTGGCAGCTACATCAGTGACCCCAGCAACGTGGCCAACATCTCCACAGCTGGTGAGAGCCCCTGTGCTGGGGTTGAAGGGAATGGCGGGCCCTCAGAATCTTTGGGGTCATTCTGTTCGCTCAGCAGCTCCACGCTGACTCCGCTCTCCACCCCCACACTCAGGCATGGAGGTGTACCCCTCCCGAACGCAGCTTCCTGGCCTGCTGCCTCAGCCTGTGCTGGCCGGTGTGGTAGGTGGCGTTTGTTTCCTGAGTGTAGCCATTCTCATCAGCACCATGGCTGCCTGTGCCATGAACAGACGTCGGGCTGCCAGGCTCCGAAAACGTCACCGAGGTAGGCCCCATCCTGCTGCTATCCGGGTTCTGCAGCCCATCTAGACCCCAGCTTCTCACTTGTCCCCCAGCCGGGGGTGTACCCCGATCCTCTCACAGAGGCCCTCTTCTTTGCCCCAGAAACTGGGCCCAATCCCTGCCCAGTCTCCGCTCCTCACCCAGCCTCCAAGCCCCAAGACAGGTCTATTCTCCCAGCTTATTTCCCCTAGTACAACTCCCATACTGCCTTTAGCCCCACCCAGAGCCTACCTCTCCACCATGTCCATACCTATATGTGAGGAACAAACTGCCTTTGCCCTCCCAGGCCTGTGCCCTGCCCCGTCACAGAGCCCTGCTCTTTCCCACACCCTGTAGATGTTGGGGCTGGGAGCTCCATGGGGTGGGTAGGAGGAGCATGTCCCAGGGACTGGAGCATGGAGTAAACAAAAAGAGCCGAGTCCTCTCTCCATTGCTGTCATCATCCCCCTGTTCTCACACCCTTCCAGATCTACCACTCATCTTCTCCCCCCCAAGGAAGTCACCTCCCAAGTAAGTTCTTCCATTCCCTAGTCCTCTGACCCTGCGGTGCCCTGGGCAGTGCCTCCTCCCTTTATTCTTCTGCACTTTCTGTGGGGAAGTAGGTGGCGGGGGTCTCAGGGTGGATGGGGCTAGACTGGGGCTAAAGGGATTTGAAGCAGATTACACAGGAGGCCCTGAGGAAGGGAAGCTCTGCCTTCAGCCTTCCCACAGGCCAGTGACATTGTGCCAGTCAGGGCCCAGTCTTACACCCCTCCAAGGCTAGTGTTCTCTTTTCTTCAGACCAGGGGTCCTTAACTTGGAGTCCATGAACCTTAAAAATATATTTTAATAATAATTCCAATAGAATTGGTTTTCTTTGTAATTTGTGTGCTTTATTTCATTCATTTAAAAACATTACTCTGAGCCGGGGTCCGCAGACTTCACCAGATTGCCACAGAGGTTCGTGACAGAAATGGTTAAGAACCCCTGTGTAGACATTGCCTATGCTTCCTGCCTTCATCTTCTTGGCATTTTCTTGGTCCATTCCAAATATCCCTTCTCCTGTCTCTGGCTCATGGGTGGTTAGAATTGTCCTGTGCCCCCTCCATGCTGACGCGGGCCCTGATGCCCCACCCCTCCCCAGTTCTGCTCCAGGCTCGGGCAGCCCTGACAGTGTGGCGAAGTTAAAACTCCAGGAGTCCCCATCTCTCAGCCTTCGACAAAGCCTGCTGTGGGGGGAGACCACCCAGCTCCCCAGTCCTCCTGCCCAGCTCCTGTCCAGCCCGCTGCCCCTGGAACCAATCTGCCGAGGCCCTGATGGGCGATTTGTGATGGGACCGGGTGCTGGGTCCCCCCAGGTTTTGCTGTCCCAGATCCAAGATGAGCCCCAAAGCACAGTCCATCGCCAGGCTCACTCATTTGACTGCAGCAGCAGCAGTCCCAGTGGAGTGGTCCAGCCTCTTCACATTGCTGACATCAGTCCTGTGGGCCCACCACCTAGCCCCCTGCCAGCCCCTAGCCCCCTGCTCCAGTATTTGAGTCTCCCATTCTTCCGGGAGATGAATGTTGATGGGGACTGGCCTATTGAAGAATCCAGTCCAGCTCCACCCCTTGACTACATGGACACCCGGCCAGGCCCTGAGACAACTTTGTCTCGACCTCTGGGCTCCCCATTAGGCCTCCCTAAGGCAGCTCTGCCTGGGAGTGGGGTCAGTGGGGGGGGCTCTGATTCACCCTGCACTGCCTTGGCAGACTGGACACTTCGGGAGAGGGGGCTGCCTGGGCCTCCCCCTGCTGTGCCCAGAGGCAGTCTCACCAGCCAGAGCAGTGGGAGAGGTAGTGCCTCCTTTTTTCGGCCCCCCTCCCTGGCCCCCTCTCTCGGGGGCAGCTACCTCAGTCCTCCCTCAGGGGACACTAGCAGTTGGGCCAGTGGAGGAATTGGTCTGGAAAGGTGGCCTCGGAGGGAACACGTGCTGACCATCAGTAAGAGGTGAGCATGGTCTCTTCCCTTTCTCCCTTTTTTCCATTGCTCTTCCTTTTCTTTATCTTTATTATTCCTCCCCTGGGCTAGTATCTTCTTAGGTTCCTTTGAAGTAGTGGTTAATCCCCAATTGTGGACATTCCTCTGAGGCTCAAAGGGTTTCCATAGCCATTTCCAGGTCAGGGGGCCATCTACTGTCCTGAACTTTTCTGCTCCATAACCCACACGTACACAATATTGTGCCCACAGGAGGAACACTTCAGTGGATGAAAACTATGAATGGGACTCTGAGCTTCCTGGGGACTTGGAACTGCTCGAATCCCTGCAGCTGGGGCAGAGGGGTGGTGGCTCCCGGCTCCAGACTGAACTGAAACTAGGTGCGTGAGACCCTCCGGCAGGGGATCAAGTGCCAGCTTCTTCATCCTTCTCAGCTCAGCTCACGTGGCATCTCTCTACCCCATGATTTCCTTTTCTTAACTCCCCAGCACTGGTTTCAGGGCCTGCTTGTTCTTCCCTCCCAGGTTTAGTTTGCAGTTGTGCCCTGGTCTCTCTATTCTGGGGTAATAGATATTCCCTATCTTTACTTTCACAAAGGAGGTGGTGTAGGCGCACTCTCTTCCATGTCCCCCATTTAGCTTGTCCTTTGAAGCTTTTCTGTCCTTAATCTGTTGCTTAAAAAAAAAAAAAAAAAAAAATCCTTCCATCTCACTCCCCTGTTTCATGTTCCTCTTGAAGGCTCCAAGGAACCAGAGTGTACCTGGGGTGCTGCCCACCCCCTTGGACCAGAGGAGCGCTGCGCTGCACTCCGGGAGGAGTTCTTGGCCTTCCGACGTCGCCGTGATGCTACTCGAGCACGGCTACCTACTCGCCGGGACCCCATTAATCACTCTGAGCAAGCTACATTACTATGAATGCTCCATGGTGGTGGGACGAGGACCTATGGGAAAGGTTGAACAGGGACACCTGCAAGGGTATGGGGACACTACTGATGCCCCCGATTGGTACCTAGGCACAGATACTGGCTGGGTAAGGGGAAGGATTTGGGTAGCACTGTGTCCCTTAGGTTGGATTGGGCTTCCCCAGAGGGGCTTCTCCTCTCCCCAGGGCAGTGAGGGAGGATGATAGCTACAGAGGTCTCAGGGTCTGCCCTTGCCCCTTCTGTGTGCGTGTGGTGTGGGGGGAAAGTTTTTTACAGGCAATTAAAGAGAGACTGAGAATACTTTGCTTGTGTGTCGTGCCTGGCTCTGAAGCTGAAGGAGGGCGAGGTGGGAAGGAGACTAGGACCACTAGTGATAGGGATGAAAATTCCCCACTGTGCAGCACTCTCCAGCAAGAGGCCAGCCCCAAAGCTGGGCCAGAAGGGTGATGCCATCGCCGGCACTTCTCTAGCCTTAGCTATCTTCCTAAAAAGGCCAAGTCCCCCTGGGGAGACCTCCCTGCCACAAGCTTCCTTTCTGCAGCATGTTAAGGAATAATAACTGAGATGGGAAAAATGGTGCGGGAAAGTGGGAGAGAAGAGTCAGTCCCGAGTTCCCAGAAGCCAACCCTACCCTGCCTCTGGGGCCCCTGGTGGAGAGAGTGACTTCACTCCTACCACCTGTCCGGGCTTGAAGAAGGTGGCAGGGCAGAGCAGGACAGGGCAGGCCAAGCAAACGGCACAGGATCGCCTCCCTGGCCTGAAGAGCCAGCAGTGGTGGTTGTGCAAAAACCAAATCAACGAGCACTCTAAAGCACTTAGAGCACACCAGGCAGTGTGCTAGAGGCTTGGAACAGAGGCAAGAGCAGTACCTGCCTTCTAAGGAGCTCACAGGTTAAGAGGGAAGAGACCACAAGAAGGCAACCATGTGCATGCTTTTGGAGATAACCTGGGGAGCAAGGTGCTGCTATTAAGGGGAAATGGGGGGGGGGGGGATTCTGCTTTCTGCAGAAGAGACTGCCGCAATCCTTGAAATCAAAGCTCTGTACTGGTCCTGATTGACACTTTCCTTGGGAGAAAATCCCTTCACTTCTCAGACTTAAAAAACCTTATCTGTGGTCTGGATTGGATTTCAAAGATCCCTTATCATTCTAAATTCCACGATTTTAGATCCCTTTCTAACACAAACCTCGTCTCTTCCCCTTGGGCATCCGGAGGGAGGGGAGGAAGAGCGCTGTCCCGGAGGGTGCCTCAGTTTCCCCATCTATGCTTCTTATGTACATAAGGGCGGCAGACTTTTTTAGCTCCGAGGTTTCCCAATCGGGTCCCCGGCTTTGGGGTGGTTAATGGAATCGGAGGGAGGCTCCTCCCAGGAGCCCCGAACTCAGCCCAGCTTCCTCCGGGCGGTCTGGGCCCGGCGCCTTTAAGTCCTCGCCCGTGGCCCCGCCTCAGGCCCGCCCCTCGGCCGAGGCGGGAGCCGCCTGAAAACCCCCCGCCCCGGGAAGCCCAGTGCCACTCTGCGCGCCGCGCCCCAGCCCGCTCCCCTCTCCATCCGCCGCCCGAGGTAAAGGTGAGCGCCGGGGCCGGGAGGAGGGAGGGAGCGCCGGGCCGGGCAGCTGGGCAGCTGCGCCGCGGGTCCCCGAGAGCAGGGGCAGGGTCTCCCCCGCGCCGGGCCGGGCCGCCCCGCCCGTCCTCGGGATTGGCTCGGCGCGAGGCTACAGGACAGGTGGGGCCCGGGCGGCGGCCCTTTTCCGGGGCGCTGAGCCTGGGCTTTGCTGGGCCGGAGGACTTGCTGTCCGTGCCCGCCCTGAAGCACCGGGACAGGTGGGAGAAGCGCTGGCCGGGACTTTGCAAAGGGAGGAAGGGGAAGGTGGGGGGCTAGCCCGGGAGGGGAGCCGGTGGGAGGATCGGCGCCTAGCCCGTTATTGCCCTCCTGGGGGACGGCCCCGTGGCTCTTCCTTGACCCCAGGCACTTAGATTTTCCCCAAGTGCACTTCTCACTTCTCTATTCGGGGCACACGTGTGGAGTGCCGCCCTCCGCTCGCTGAACTCCCTGCCTTCTTAAAAACTTTTCTCCGGAGCTTGATCTCGGGCCTCCAAAGGGAAGTGTCCCTCGGCTCCCAGGGGCACTGGGGTTAGCACTGGGCTAGGAGCAACCTGGGTCGGTTGCCTCAGTAACCGTACTCTTTATTCGCAGTAAGATCAGGGTCCGCACTTGGATCCCATTCTTCCAGTATTGGGGGGAGGTATGGCGGGGTTCTTTCCCTCCTTGGAAGCCCTGGCTGCAGCTTGACCTGTCTGGCTCCCATGGCCTTGGATGGGGGGGTCCTGCCCCTTCCCTACCCCATCCCCCCTGCTGCTGGGAAAGCCTCTGGCCGTGGCTGTTCGGCGGGCTGGCTGCCCAGACCACTGCGTCACCCTGGCGGCGGGTGAGTCATCTCTCAGTAACGGCCAGGGTGTGGTTAGAGGTGGGGGGGGGGGGAAGGTAAGGATTAGGGGAGGCTGGGGGCCGGACGTACTGGGCTCGAGAGGGATTAGCACTCCTCCAATAGGAATGGGCTTGGAAGAGCTTGGAGGAGAACAGATCCTCTGGGCAGGGGCTTCGACTTTCGATCTGACTGCAAGGATCGGAGGGGTTGAGATCGTCCCGCCCTCCTTGTCTTACTACCTAGCTGAAAAGGTATCCATCTGGAAATTGGACCAAGGGTGCGCCGGTGCATTGCCTGGGACACAGCAGGTGCTTAATAAATGCTGCTTTGATTTATTGGTACCCAGGTGGAAAGGGTAAAGGTGCGATTTGTGTGCGGAAGAGGACTCTGGATTTTCCCTCCCAAATCCCTGAGCTTTCCATTCCTGCCTTGTGATGAACGGGAACGGAGTGGAGATGTTGGGGTGGAGCAGAAGCTGCAGGGGACCCCAGAACCAACAAGTCCTCTTTGTCCTTCTTTTCCCCTCTCCCCCATTCTGCCTCTGCCTTCTTGTTGCCTCGGGGCTAGATTCTGACCTTATTTTCTCCTCTGGGAGTTTTCTTTTGTACATATTGGTACTGGCCCCCAGAAGAACCCCGAGTCTCCGCATGTATACTTTCCCACAAGCTGACTGGCCTGCAGGCTCTACCGAATTATCTCCCTGCTGGTTCTATGGTGACCCGACCTAGGAAATGCCCCTCACCCTGTGGTGCCATCTCCCCTTACTCCAGATTCTTCTCTGAGCATTCTCACCCTCCTCTGCCTGGGAGGGATTGTCTTTGTGCCCTGCCTGACGCCCCCACCTAGCCCCTTGTACTATGTTTAGTATACAAAACCCATAGCAACAGCCCCCGCCTGACCTCCGGCCCCCCCTCCCTTCCCCACCCCAGCACACCCTCCTCCCGCCCAGCCCTTGTGGCTTCCTGTTTGTGTATCTCTAGCTTTCTCCACTTGAGGCAGGGGGGGCTGCCCTATGGGGGACACTGTAATCAGACTCACACTGCCCTCCCATCTCCCTTCCTTCTTCCTGCTTCTGTTATCCCCTCATCCTGTGAGCAGATTCCCCCTCCTTCCTTCTGCGTCCCCTTTCAGCATGGTCTGCGAAATTGACTCACCCTTTTACCTCCATCTTAGAGCCTCCATGGCCCTCACCACAGCTTTCCTCTTCCCTTGGCATTGAGATTGAGGCTGGGGGATGAAAGGGAAGCAGTACAGGCTTGTTCTGAGGCTGGGCTTGAGTCTGGTAATTTGAGGATAATAAGTAAGGCATCCCTTTTCTCTATTCCTCAGCACTTAGTAGGGTAGGATCTGGTTCTTTCTGGGTTATTTATCAGCCTTTCTGTGTTAGAGATGAGGTCCTGCTTTTTCCCCCCTTATCTCTTACTCCTATATTCTCTCCCACCTTGTGCGCTGTGAGTAGTTTCTATGTTCAGATCTTGCCCCCTCCCTTCTTCTTAACTGCCCTTCCATATTCCTGAGCTATCCAGCTGCTGGCTTTCCATGTCTACTCTGGCTTAAGCATCTCTGAGGACCCCACACTGACTTCCTAATTCAGCATATCCTCCCCTCTGGGCAGAAACCTACTCTTTTTCCATCCAGGGTAGGAGAGGCAGTCCAAAGGGTTTGCTGCCAGGGTGGGCCTCTTTACCCTTAACAGCCCAGCCGGAGCTTGTCAGCTCACGCCTGTGATACCTCCTTCCTCCCTTCAGCCAGGATGGGGAAGGGAGGAAGAACAGCTGTTGGCCAGGATGGTTCCTTCCCAGGGCCCTCCCTGCTGCTCTGGCACCACAGAGTGGCTGGAGCTCCAGAACATAGCAGACACTGCAGCTGGAGCCCCCTCCTTTGCCAGCTGTGGCCCAGGTCCAGAACGGTGGAGGAAAAGTGGTACCTCTGAATTCCTTCCCTTGGGGACTGTTTGGTACAGAAGTTCTGTATCTGGTTCAACCCTGAGAGAATAGAAGGAACCGGCTATCTGGACATTACCTTCCATTCTTTCCCCACCCCCTGACTGGGGTTAATTATTCTCTTTCCTAACTTGTGCCTTAGTGATCCCTGGGTCATTTAATACTGAACAGGACCCAGATCTGAGAACTGGCCATGTAAAACTCAGTTGATGGTAGGAGATAGGGGCTCAGAATTTAACCTAGAAGACTTAGGGGCTTACTTCTCTTCAAAAAGGATCCACCCTGGACTTTTTCCTCTCTTTTTACCTCCTTCTCTAAACAGTCTTCACAATCTCAAGGAAACACAATGAAGTTTGGAAGAAGAAAGAAGTCCCTCTTCCAGTCTTACCCCCAAAAAACTTTATCAGATTCCTCAGCTCCATCTCCTTTACCAGCCTCTCTACTCTTAAAGTTGATGAGGGGATCAGACGTTATCCATTCTCCTCACCATTCTTAATCTCTTTGAGAGAAAAAATATGTGTCCTGGAGGTAGGGAGGATGCTTGTTTAATAAAGTTACAAATAGTTGAAGGGAACTTTCTAAGCAGGAAGTAAATTGTGACACTTGACAAATTAGGATAGAAAGGAGGGTTTAGATATGAAAAGAGGCTGAGACACTAGTTCTCCAGGAAGAGAACATGGGGCTTGAAGCTATACCTCTCTTCCAACCTTCTCACTAATGCTCATGTCACAAGGGGAAAGGATTGTAAGGGGTAAGAGCCCTGGTTATCTTGAATAATGAACTCAGAACCCTCAACTGGATCCTATTATGGAAAGTTGGATGGAGTTGGAGCATGGGGATAGTAGAGCGGGATTACTGCTTACTTCTGAGACTTGATCTACAGGCTTCTGAAGCTCGAGCAGTGAAGGAGCAATTTCTTAGCATACATTTAGTCCCTCATCCTGGATACTAACAGTTGCCCTGACCAGGCATAATTCTGGGGCTAGAGGATTCTAAAAGGGAGAGTAGAAATGGCATAGAGACTGGGGCAGTAGGGTTGTAATGGGCCTGCCTAGACAGGTATATGGGCACTTGTCCAAGGTAGGGGGTGGAAGGTGAGCATGGGCAGCCTCTTGGCACAGTATAGACATTCTAGCACAGGCTGGCACACAGGAAACCACCCAACCACTTTCCCTTGTATGCCTTTGACTCATGCTTCTCCCCACCTCCAGTCTCCTGATATCTATCCCATCTGGTTAAGGGAAATTACTCTTAGCTGGATTCTGTAGAAACATGCCATTTTAGAATTCCTAGAAATCAGGGGTGAAAGAGACTATTCCCTTCTTATAAATTCATTATCTGCCAGCCTTGAGCACATCAATTGTGAACTATTCCTGGTTCTATTCCGTTTACTTGGACTGCCTTCTAGAAAACCTTTTTCTGTCCTCATCACTCATCTAAATGCTACCTAGTTTTCCAAGCTCAACTCAAGTGCTCCATGTTCCATGAAGATTTTCTTTAGTACCCTAACACAACTCCATATCTTCTGGATGCTAACAGTTATTAGAATCTGTACCATACAAATGAACCTGAATTTCAGAGTTTAGGGCCAGGTCTGTTTTGTTATTTTGCTGTCAACTTGAGTAGTGCTTAATAAATTGAATTCTTGAATGAAAGTCTTTCAAAGCTGAGTTTTCTTTTACATTGCCCACAGGGCCTGGTATACAACTAGGCACATAGTAATTTCTCAGAAAACCTTCTTTGACCAACTCTACCTAAGTCTATTTGCCCCACCATACAAATCAGATTCCCCAATTAAGGGAAACTACTCTCATCTGGATTCTGCAGAAACATGCCATTTTAGAGATCCTAGAGATTCCCCAATTAAGGGAAACTACTCTCATCTGGATTCTGCAGAAACATGCCATTTTACAGTTCCTTAGAAATCAGGGGTGAGAGACCATTCCCTTCCTATAAATCCACTCTCTGCCAGCCTTGAGCAGATCAATTGTAAACTATTCCTATCTTATTGTTCCTAGTCCTTACAAAGGAAGGGAAAGGAGAGATCTAGGTTAAAATGAGTGGAGTTGATTACTGTTCATTCCGTTAATTTGCCCACAGTTATTAGCCATACATCTTGGAAAATGATACATGGGTATGGATTGTATTCTCTGCCCTGCAGGGAACAGTAAAAGCAATTAATGCATGCTAAGATTTGGGAATAGAAATCAAAAATAAAAATAGTGCTAGTCCTCAAGAAGCTTACATTCTACTGGAATATAATGTATTCCATTAATTTTAGTCTTGGAGTCATCAACTATATCTGTGTGATCTTGGGTAAGTCTTTCTCCTGGGGTTTGTTTCCTTTTATTTAAAGTCAGGAACTTGAATTAGATTAGATGGAGAAGGTTCAGTGCTTCTATTTAACCAGAGCGTGGTGGTGTCTCCTCCCAGATCTCTGTACTACCATCTCAGAATGGCCAACAGGGGACCTTCATACGGACTCAGCCGGGAAGTGCAGCAGAAAATTGAGAAGCAGTATGATGCTGAGCTGGAGCAGATCCTCATTCAGTGGATCACCACACAATGCCGCAGGGATGTCGGGCGGCCCCAACCTGGGCGAGAGAATTTCCAAAACTGGCTCAAGGATGGCACGGTGAGAGCTGAAGCTCAAGGCATGGGATCAGTAGGGAGAGAAGACAAAAATATAATTTCTATTTCTATAGCCTCTTATGATTTACAAATTGCTTTATAAAAAGCATTTCAATTGATAGACAAAAAAGCATAGAGTTCAGAAGGGTTCTAGTTAAAGCACTGAGCATGAAGGTTGAACCAGGAAGAGGAGGGCCCAAGGTGACTAATTGGGAATTAACTAGATGGTAATTCTGAAGGATTGTTAGATCTTGCAGGGGGTTCTGTTCATCTTTATCCACTGACCATAGGATGAGAGTGATCAAAAGTCCTTGAAGAAAACTTGTAGAATGTCAAGTTGGGAGCTAGAGAGCTCTTGCGTTCTTCAGTGGGTGTTATATGTAGACAGAAGGAGTTCTCAGATGATCTTGGTAGCTTGAGCCGGGTCTCCGTGGACACTACTGGCTTTCCCAGGGATACAAGATATCATTTCTGCCCTGGCTTTTCCTCCTTTCCTCGCCCCAGAAGGCAATATTGGGCCCAGATAGAGCAGGCCAGGAAAATTGTCCTGTGTGCGATGGGTGCCCTTTCATGCCATTGCCTTCACCAGGTGCTGTGTGAGCTTATCAATGGCCTGCACCCTGAAGGCCAGGGCCCGGTAAAGAAGATCCAGGCTTCAGGCATGGCCTTCAAACAGATGGAACAGATCTCTCAGTTCCTGCAGGCAGCGGAGCGCTATGGAATCAACGCCACTGATATTTTCCAAACTGTGGACCTCTGGGAAGGTGAAGCAAAGGCCGGGAGATTGGTCTGAGGGCTGGAAGGGAAGGCTGGATGTGGTGGTGGTGGTGGGAGGGTCATGGCTCGATTTCCACATCCCCTAGAGTTTGATTTAGGTCTGATTTAGCTGAGACCCGCCCTAGAGCTACTCTGAAGGATGGATGGTAGCTCTGAGGTTGGGGAAGGAGAATAATATTCAAGTTACTGATAAGCAAGGATTTAAAGGGTGGAGTGGGTTGTAGTAGGAAGACATGGGAGGTGGGAAAGAATAAGAGGATTCATTGGGTTGGTCTCTCCTTCCTAATATTTTGGGAGGAGACTTGGGGTTTCCTAAGGTATCTAGACCTTGTGCCTTTGCTTCTCATTCCTAGGAAAGAATATGGCCTGTGTGCAGCGGACACTGATGAACCTTGGTGGGCTGGCAGTGGCTCGGGGTGATGGGCTCTTCTCTGGAGATCCTAACTGGTTCCCTAAGTAAGTAGTGGGACAATCCACCCTCCCCAGAGCAGGTGGGGATATATTTGTCTGCTTTTATAAACAGGGTGGTGGGATTTATTCTGTCATCCCTGGATTTCCCCTTGCTCAGAATTTCCCTTGTGGCTGACCCTTGTTTTTTCTACCACCAGGAAATCCAAGGAGAATCCCCGAAACTTCACAGATAACCAACTACAGGAGGGCAAGAATGTCATCGGGCTGCAAATGGGCACCAACCGTGGGGCATCTCAAGCAGGCATGACTGGCTATGGGATGCCTCGCCAGATCCTCTGATCACTACTCTTCCCTATCCACCCTTGAATGGTTAATATATTTCTAGCAGTGACATTCCCAGGAAGCCCATGGAACGCTCAAGCCCCTTCTGTCCCCATTTCCTTCTTTTCTCCCCTTCTCCCTACCCATTGGTGGCACTACCTCTCCTGTTGTGCCTACAGGTGTCCAGCCAGTGCCTTTTAATCTTGAACTTGATGTAATACACTCCCTTCCCCCAAATCAGCAAAACTGGACCAACCACCCCATCCTCCCTTCTCCTGGACCAAACCTGACCCCTTCAACATTCCTATTCATTCTCCCACCCTGGCTTGTCTTATTTGTGAATTTGCCCCTTACATCCATCTGTAGGCCAGGCTTCAGGGCACTGCCTTGAAAGGAGCTGAACATGGGACCAATTTCTTTTCCACAAGATTGTTCTTCCTGTTCCCCGCACCCCCAGCCTTGCTACTGTGGGGACTTAATTTATAGGGAGGAGCCTGTGGTGGCTGCTGTCCTGGCCACAGCTGGACTTTGAAAGCCACACATCTGGGTAGGCCTCCTTGGCAGGGGCCTTTTTCCCTGTCGGTTCCTCCCTTGCTGGCATTCCCTTCTGCCTGTTCCCGCTTTACCCTGTAGCCTGAGACGGGCTTGGGGAGTGGTGGGGAGGGGATGTCCAGGGAGGTGGGTTGGCCCTGCCTTCTTTTCTCCCCCCTTCCCCCTTCCTCAGAAGACCCACCCAAAGTCTAAGGCTTGAGGAATGTGAGTTTGCTGATCTGAATAAAGATTCACAGTCTTTGTAAGATGTAGCCTGTCTGTGTCTGGGGGAGTACAAAGTAAATGGGAGGGAGAAGGGGAGAAGGGTGCACTTCAGAAATGGAATTAAGATAAGGCAGGAACAAAGGGAATGACCCTGGAAGGGGGAGGGGATTTTCAGGCCTGTTTCTTCATCTGTAAAATGAAGAAACTTTTTATCTCTAACTAAACCCTGTGCTTCTGTGTTCACCACTCTACTTTCCTTTAGGATGTCTCTCACCTTAGAACAAAGGTGGGAATCAACAAGGACACCTTTCTAAGTTGTCCCTGGGGTAAGAACTATAAGTTGGGAGAAGAAGCATTTGGGGCCTTTGGGAACGATCCCAGACAAACATGTCTATTTGTCCTTTTCTTTTCTGCTAGGATGGAATTAGGAAGACTGTACTATTTTCCCCCAAAGGCACCAACCTCTTTCCCAAGTAGGGCCATATGTTTCTCTGCCCCATACTCATATGTATACCCATCTGTCTCCATTCCCATAGGCGTGGCACAGCCCTCAAACTAGCCACCTCAGCACTTAGGCAAAAGATCCTGTGGAAAGACCTTGGTTGGGGAAGAACAGTTGTATCTGGCTAAAATACTGAGAGCATGACCTAGTGAGTAGAATATAGAATTTAAGAGTTAGAAAGACCAAGGTTCAAATTCTATCTCTGATATTTACTGGCTATGTGACTTTGGGCAAATCACCTAAATTCTCTCCAACTTAGTTTTCTCATTTATCAATTGAAAAAAAAAATATCACCTGCCTCCTAGGGTTGTTGGGAAGATTAAATGAAGTAATATGTCTAAAGCACATTGTAAGTCATAAAGTGCCATATAAATCTTAGCTATTATCTTTACTATCTACTTATGAGGTTGTTGTGAGACTCAAATGAAATGACTTTAAAGCATAATATCCCCTCCACATTGCAACTTTACCCGTCTTGCAGGGACATTAGAAATTAGGAATTTTAGGGGAGTTTTGCAGAAGCCATAGATGATACATGAAAGCCATAAGAGGACAGAGAAAAAGTTTAGAAACTCAAAGTTTAGAAATTAAATGGGAATTTTGGGGGAGTTTTACAGAAGCCACAAGATGATACATGAAAAGCCATAAGAGGGCAGAGAAAAAATTTAAAGAACTTAGAAAAAAAAGAAAAAATTCAGACTTCTGGTACAAAGGGTGGGGCAAATGATTTTAATGGGGATTTTACAGGTTGCTGGGGTGCTGTGCCCCTAACCCTCATGATGTGGAAGGGGATCATTGTATAAATATCAGTTACTAGAGTTGAGTCCTTGAACTAGAGAAACTGGCTTATTATTGGCTGGGAAATCAGTCCACTTGAGGTTGAGAGGGCACTTGGCACTCCGTTGCCTTCATTTCTCATGCAGAAGAACCCATCTTCAACAAACATTTAAGTGTCTTTTGTATACAGAATACTGGACTGGGAAAAAAAAATTACCACGTCTGCCCTTATATAACTTAGAATCTAACTAGTAGGATGGTGTTAATTGTTCACTCATCATATAGCATCTCAAGGTTTTTGAAGTGCTTTCTCAATAACTCTTTAAGGCAGGTGTTTGTCATGTCTTATTACCCTTCCTCCGTTTTATCCATATAGAGAAAAGATCAGAGAGCTAGCTTTAGTGGTAGGATTTGAACCTAAGTCCAGTGCATCCCATCTTCTTTCTATGTGGTTATTTGAATGTCTATGTAGGATACATGCAACTAACCATAATACAAAGTGATATGATAATAATACCTGAGAGGTATCACCCAAGTGCTGTTAACAAGATTTGAGGAGCAAAAAAGTAACTTGTTTGGGGTGGGGGGGATCAGAATGGCAAGTGTGTAGAGTGAAAACAATAGTAATTCAAGTGGTAGTCTATGCAGTGGTCCTCAAGCTTTTTAAATAGGGGGCTAGTTCACTGTCCCTCAGACTGTGGGAGGGCCGGACTATAGTAAAAACAAAAACTCACACTCTGTCTCCGCCCCTCAGCCCATTTGCCATAACCTGGCGGGCCACATAAATGTCCTCAGCGGGCCGTATCTGGCCCAAGGGCCGTAGTTTGAGAACCCCTGGCCTACAGGTTCAAATCTCACCTCCGTGACTTAGGACAAGTCATTGGTTTCCTCTGCAAAATGAAGTAACTGGAATAGATGGTTTCTGAATCCCTTTTAGCACTAAGTTTATGAGCCTGTCAGTTTGGGGATTTAGTTTTGCTTTTTTAGTCCAATGAGGTTAAATGATCTGTCCTGGGCCACACAACTAGAATCTGAGGTTGGGTTTGAACTCAGATCTTCTTGACTCCAGCTACCTAAATATCCTTTTGAAATTAAAGGCCAGAAAATGGGTAGAGAGGGTGGAGAAGATTTCAGGTATAGAACCTCAGTTTCTTCATCTATAAACTTTAAACCAAGGGTTCTTCACCTTTGTGTCATGGACTGTTTTGGAAGTCTGGTGAAGTCTGAATCCCTTCTTGGGATTTAATTTTTTTTAATGTATAGAATAGAATACATCGGATAATAAAGGGAAACATTGAATACAGTTATACATTTTTTAAACTTCATGAATCCAAAGTTTAGAACCCCAGCTTAAAGTTTAAACTGAGGGTGTTGGGTTAATTATCTCTAAGATTTGTTCCAGTTCTAAGTCCTATTCTTCTTTGTGAAAGGCATGGACATCAGGAGCAGGCTGTTGACCAGCCCACAATTCAGGTGTGGTAATCCTACCCATAGCAAATATTGACTGAGAATGGGGCCATTTCAGCCTGGTACTTGCCTAACCCTTCATTCCTCTCACTGCAAAGGAGTTTCTGAAACCTCCCCCAAGCCACATGTTACCCTCTTCTCCTTCCAAAACACCCTTCAATGCTTCTAATAATGCTTCTAATGCTTCTACCCACTTTGTACTTATGTCGTTGTTAGTGTTGAAGGCTCTTAGGTAGAAATCTTACATCCTCTCTTTCCCCAAGCTATTTCCATTCCATCATTTTCTGGTGACTTATTCTTCCCCAAGGAATATTTCTCCTTAGAAGAAAAACCATCTTTCCTAACTCTTGAGAATGATAAATTAAGGGAGAGCTTGGAATCGGGCCTCCTGGCCCCAGATATTTCCTCCCTTGTGAATAGCTGTAGGAAAGCTTGGCAAGAGGTTGAACTTCAAAGAGAAGGTGGAGCTGGTTGAATACAGAAAGGCCAAAAAACATGTGGCCATAAGACATCTAGAATTGTACACAGTCAAGTACAGCGAAAAGGGTTTAAGTTAATACCTTGGAAGAGCAGTACCTTATATATTTATCCAACCTTCCAATTCCTAGTGATTCCTATACAAGATTTAGGGCCAGGGCTCTTAGCAATGGGACTGTTCTCTTTGATGGTTACTTCTATTTAATAGATACAATAAGCTCTGTGAGGAAAGTCTACTCTGATCTGATTCAGATCTGGAATTAGAAATTTTGAGACTTGGCAAGAGTAGAACAGGATACTAGCATAATGAATGCCTTGGAAGCAGGAGAAAGTCCCAAGCTTTTCCTTGAAACTCTTTTCTCCTCGTTTGCAGATTCTACCTGGGAACTTATGATACCCTCAACAAGCTAGGAAGAGTGGATGTTCCTCTGTGTGTGTGTGTATGTGTGAAGAATGTGGCAGAAAAGGGCATTTTTGGAGGTGGTAATAGGGATGGGACCAGTTTCTCGTTTATGTCTTTGTGCAAGCTCAGTAGAAAGGACTTGAATCCTTCGGGTGTGAGGGGGGTCTGTTCTTATGGCAGTGAACCTAGATGTAGATTTGATGTCATTCTAACCCCATGAGCGCTACTCGAGTCCATTCCATTTTGACTAACATGAGGACTTTCTTTTCTGTGAGTCTTCTCATGCTACTCTTATTACCATACCTCAGCCTCTATTCCACTTAGAAGGGAGTTCCAAGTCAGATGGAACAGGATGCTGAGGTCCTTCTCAAGCCCATTCCTCTATCTTGAGCTGTCCTATGCTTTCTGCTACAGATATGGGGGATATACCTCATAATAAGTTGCAAGACCATGGGTTCTCAATGTGTTCCCACTCTACAATCCTGTCCAGTTTAGGAATAAGGTACGTGGTAAGGGGTGAAGTGATTCTGAGAGAAGAAAAATATCTGGTTCTGATTTCCCTTCATACCATAATTTAGGAGAATTGTTGGCCATTGGCAAAATCAAAGCAACGGTAGGGAAATCACTTTCCAGAAAATCTGAGTGTGGATTAAGCTGAGAGTGTGGAAGAGAGGCCATAACCTCATGTATGAAAGGAAGTGGTATAGGAGGAGGTTCCTTTTTCTCCTGCCATTTCTCTTTAGTATATGGGCCCTTAACCTCCTTACCCACACCCACAATGAATTTGGCTTTTGGGAAGAGTCCTCAGAATTTGGCCTTATGGAGCAAAGCCATCATCATAGCTTTAGTATAAAACAAGCCAGTTAGTTGTAGTTTTGGTTCCTTCCCTAGAGATCTATTTTCAAAGGAAAAATTTCTGAGTTCAGGCAACTCAATGTTCTTTTCCCCCCAGCTAGATCTTATCTTAGTTTTTTCCCTTCAGTTATCCTACAGATCTACCAAAGCTCCTTTCTTTTGTAACTCCTCATTTAAAGTTAAGACAGTCAAATTGGCCCTAGGATTGGGATCTAGGAAAAACTTTCTCCTAATGTTTTCTCATTAATGAATCTTTGTAGCACAATAATCTAGGATTCCTATATCATAATAGCCTACTGTCCCCATATTTAATCCCCAAAGGCTTGCTAATCTGTGTTGAAGTAACCCAGAGCCTTTAAATGTGAAGTGAACCCTAGTTGATCAGGACAACTTCCCACTTCCTATCTGATTTAAAACAATAACTCTTTGGTTTTTGGTCTTAAAACTTTTTGGTCTTAAAATTCCTTTACACTAATATTTACATATATATATTTAATATTCTTTTTAATTTTTGATTTCTAAATTCTTCCACCCATCTCCACCACTTTAAAGGAAAGTTATATGACATTAATTATATATATATGAAATAATGTAAAACATATCAATATTAGCATATTGAAAAAAAAGTAAGGGAAATAAAGAAAGTGAGAAATTTATATTTCAATTTGCTCTCAGAGTTCCTCATTTCTCTCTTTGGAAGTGCATAACATTTTTAATCATTAAGTCTTTTGGAATCATTTTGGACCACTATATTGATCAAAGTTGTCAAGACTTTCACATCTGAACATGATTACATGTGCACAATTCTTTTCATTTCATTATATATCAGTTCAAGTCTTGACACATTTTTCTGAAACCACCTTTTTGATCATTTCTTATAGCATAATGACATTCCATTACAATCATATGCTACATCTTCTTCAGCCATTCCCCAACTGATGAGCATTCCCTTGGTTTTAAATTTTTTGTCACTTAGAAAAGAGTTGCTCTATGATTTCACATGTATAATTGATAAAACATTTAGTATTTTCACAACAGGTGGGGGAAGTGTAGGAAGGAGGGAGAATTTGAAACTCATAATTTAAAAAAAAATGAATGTTATATGTTTTTTTTTTTTAAAGAGCTATTATAAGTATTTTTGTATATATAGGTCCTTTTCCTTTTCCTTTGATCTATTTGGGGGTATAGATCGAATAGTGGCATTGCTAAGTCAAAAAGGTATGCACAGTTTTATAGCCCTTTGGACATAGTTCCATATTGTTGGACAAGTTTACAACTGTACCAACAATTTCTCCCCAATCCCTCAAGCATTTATCATTTCTGATAGGTCTAATTATAGGTCTTCTATCACTCTTTCTAGAATACTTCCAAGAATTCTTATTATCCTTGGATTCAATTAGCATTTTTCTTTGGGGCTTTGTTTGTAGCTATTTTCCCATTGTTAATTTATAAGTTTGTGTCTTGATCTTTCCTGCCACCATAGTAGCTCTTTATGGTCAAGTTCCATTTCTTGACTTTTAACTTTATGTTATAGTCTGGCTTTGTCATCCGTGGGTGGAGAGTCTCTGTCTCAAGTTTTTACATTTTTTGTGCTGTTATTTTCAGAACTAGTTTATTTGGGGGAGGACAGGAGGAGGCTGTAAATTTTTGGTGCTTCTAAGGTTGCATTATCTTGAGAGTTGTGGTCACTGTTTTCTTGATCCAAGTTCTGGTCTCTACCCAGGAAGGGATCCTTGCTCCCTTGAAGCTGCAAGTACTAGTGATCCTCTTGGTCCTAGATCAGTGACCAGATCCCCTGCTCCCTCGTGACTGAAAATAAGCACTACTCTCCAACCTGGAACTATGACCCTGAACTGCTATGGCCAAGAGTCAGTGCCAGATAGACCCAATTCCAGCAAAGGGTCCCTTTTAATCTTTTTTTTTTTTTTTGCCCAGTTGTCTGATCCCCTTACTATCTCTGGCCTGGAAGCTCCAGAAACTACCACTGCTGCTGCTGTCAAATTTGCCTTCAAAGTCTGCTGCTGTTTCTCCTAGAACCAGTATCTCATGTGCTCTGGACAGACCCTCAGCTC